>NC_040907.2:85374641-85679013 GCF_004126475.2 Phyllostomus discolor | reverse complement strand
TTAATTTTAAACACCCCTGGATATTCCAACACCATAATTTTATGCTTTAAAAATAAAAGCTAGAAAATGCAGGTCATCAGTAAGTTTAAGTAGAAGTCTCAAGCTATCTTACCCTCTTTATCTTTGTTTCTAAAACTTTCTCAGGGTCTGGTTTGAAATTCTTGCAAGTAATTTAACCTTCTGTGTCTCATTTTTTACCCTTAACTATTTCATGGCACCAAAATGAAGAACAAAGGATCCTTAAATTAAAAAAAAGTCATCACTGGCTCTGTCATGACCTTAGTATTAGTAAAGTCATTTCACCTCTCTATCCTCAGTTTCCACACCTATAAAACAAGAAGGCCAGCACAGATAAATAAAGTACCTTTTCTGGGTCATAGAACCCTTTGAAAGCTATAGATCTTTTTCCATCAAAAATGCACATGTAAACATTAACATACAATGTGAAGAGGAATGCGGCTCTATCTCCTAACACTGATCCAGACTGGTCCTAACAGTCAACTAAAAAATTCCTCCACGACCTTCATGATCCCTCCCAGTGCAGCCTTTTCTGTGGTCTGCTGAATGTCCACTGGACTCTGAAGGGGTTAGGAATCTATGTATAACACCTTTCCCCAATTCAACTTTCTCATCACCTAGCTTTAATCAAAGTTTCTTGTCCTTAGCACTATTAACATTTTGACAGTTCATTATGGGGGCTGTCTTGTGCACTGCAGGATGTTTAACAGTATCCCTGGCCTCTAGTCACTGGATGACCTAAAATGTCTTCAGACATTGCCATGTGGGAAAGCAAATTACTCCCAGTTGAGAAGCATTCATTGCTCTAAACTAGTCTTACTTATTTTTGAGATGTTTTATTTACATAACTAAGTTTTCATTAAAAAAAATTTCCCTGCTATATTATTAAACACTACGCACATATCTGCCACCAGATAGCCTCAGGTGTAAAGTATATATCATTTTACAAACTAAAAAGTCTAAACTTAATATATAAATCCCCCACCACAGAACTGGTATTACAATTGGTGAGATTAGCCCTGGCTGGTGTGGCTTAGTGGACTGAGCACCGGCCTATGAACCAAAGGATCACCAGTTCGATTCCCAGTCAGGATCCATACCTGGGTTGCAGTCCAGGTCCCCAGTGGGGAACGTGTGAGACACAACCACACATCAATGTTTCTCTACCTCTCCTTCTCCCTCCCTTCCCTTCTGTCTAAAAATAAATAAATAAAATCTTAAAAGATTGGTGAGATTATCTAACATATCTACTGTTTCTAAATAAATAAATAAATAAATAAATAAATAAGGGAAAGCTCATCATAAAGTAATGACCCAATATTTACTCTAGCCAAAACTGAAACATCTAAATTCAGAAAACCATGACCTTTGCCATATATCCTATAAAATATGCACAAAGATTAACTTTTCAATTCAGAACCAAACAAATGGGCTCACTTACGATATTTAGGTGGAAAATAAAGATTTATGTCAAACAGTGTTTCTCTAAATTGAAAAAGAAAACATTATGGGAAAATGTCACTCTTACTTATCTTCAGAAGAAGATTCTTGCTCAACTTTCATTCCTTCAGAAAGACTTCCTTTAAATTTATCTTCTTTTACTTTGCTTCTGCTCCTACGTCTACGACCACCCCGTGATCGAGACCGCCTTCTCATGCGTGATCTGCTCCTCCGACCTCTGTCCCTATTTGAAAAGATTATATACATACACACATATATACACATATATATACACATACACAATATTTTTTTTAAGGTTAAAACTGGGAAGGCTGTGCTGTCTTGCGAGCACAGGTATACAGAACTGTACTTTTCAAAAGCTCAATTTTGCTGGGAACCTAAAACTGTTCTAAAAATAAAGTATTAAAGAGTCAATTAAAATGTTAAAGGAAAGTAAAATATTACCAGAAAGGTTGGCTATAATCAGCTTAACTGAAAATAACTAAAACACAGCTACTCTACTTACTGGCTATAAAAGAGCACAGAGAACTATGGGGGTAGTAAAAATGTTCTATATTTTGACTATGGTGGTTATATAAGCTCCGTTTGTCAAAACTTACTACTTTACACCAAAAAGGGTGAATTTACTTTACGTAAATGATGTTTCAATAAACCTGATTTTTAAAAAGCTCTGATGATAAGCGATAGGAAGGACAAATGTGATAAAAATCCCAAGTTTAATTGACATGGTCCCCAGACATTTTTTTATTTTTATAAATGCCTAAAGGTTAAACGCCTCATGTTAGACAAACAGAAACTGTTATAATAGTTGAAGCATTAACAGTGAAGTTTATGTTAAAAGGATGTAGAACTCCAAACACACAGGCTATGAGTCTAGAAATGATTGGTAAACTCCCTGTTAACCACACCTGATAACCATGTTTATCTCAGATTTCTTCTGAAGGCTTACTAAAAGCACAGTGAAAGGAACAATTAAAAAGAAAATATTCGGCCAAAGAAAATGAAGAGTCATGACAGCTGAGATGCTAACAAAATCTTAAAATACACAAATCGAAAAGAGTAGTTACAGATCAAATCTTAGTCCAATAGGAAGAGACAAAGTAAAAAAGAAACAAGTACTGCATGCCACACAAGCCCAGAAAGCCTCAAGAATTGGAGATACTATGTCCCTGAAGGATAAAGCATGAGATAAAAGCTAAAAAGAATCGGCTGAAAGCCTTTAGTAACAGTTTGACTATATATTCCTGGCTCAGCAGAAAATGACAACCACCCCCCTTCACATTCTGACAGAATACTTCAGATTTTTTTATAGAGAGGTGCTAAGATTTATTTTATAGAGAAGTGCTGGTTGTAAAAACTGGCCCAAGGTACCAGGGAGACACTCCACTGAAAACAGGATTAAGAGGAAGTTTATGTAATGAAGGACCAAAAAGGACTAGACACTGCTGAAGAGTCTAGTGCCAGTCATAGCACATTTATTAAAAGGGGGGGGGGGGGGGGGGGGGGGGGAGAACAAGTCCTGTAAAAACTGACATCAGAATAGGTGTTCTAAATAGCAATACTAGACACTAGAAAACAGTGGACTAACAACTTCAACATTCTTTTTTGGACTAATAAATGACAATTTCAAAATTCTTAGTAAAAAATAATGCCAACCTGGAGTTCTATTCCTTGACACCTCAGCAATGAGAATAAAAGGCATTTTTAGAGACATAGATCCCAAAATATACATCCTTCCCATGCACTTCCCTCAGGAAGTTACTGGAGATTCATCACTAAAGCAAAGGGGTAACACGAGTAGGCACTGGATACAGAAAATGGAATCACAACAAAAGGAAAACAAGGGAATACCAAGAGGATAGGAAGACAAATTCTACAATGATAACTGTATAAGCAGGACTATCAGTTTGGAGCCAGAAGGCTAGAAGCATTAGAATGAAGGCCCTCTATTTGCTTAGTAAGGAATACTATGGTCATGATCATAATGATGATGATATCTGGAAGCACACAGACAGGTGACGAAATCAGGCAGAAGAGAAACATGTGAGGGGCAATATTAAAGACTAATTGTCCAAAGTAAAAAATCAATAGATAATAAGGCAATTAACTTTAAAACACTTAAATATGCACATGCTTATTAGATAAAGCATTTTCTACTTTAGGAATCTAGGATACAAAATACTCAGAAATATGTCAAGATATATCCAGTGGTTGCAATATATGTCTTTGGTGTACTCTCTTTAAGTTATATTCCTGTATTGTTTCAATTAAAAATGTTGAAAGATTGGCAAATGAACATCCATTCATGTTTTGGGTAAAAAATATTTAACGTATATGTTATTTTAAATTGATTCCCTGCTTTAAAAGCCAACCTTTTACTAACCAACTAACTACTGACTACATGTGCTTCCCATAAAATGGTTTTTACTACTGTAACTTAGGTCTTTGCCCACAGTCTTTCATGCCTACTGAGGCTATCATCTAGAGGCTTTGTTCTTAAGGTAACAGAAAAGTAAGTACGGAACTGTAAGAAAAAAAGGAAAGTGGGCTGCTATGATCTATACTACTAGTTAAAAAAAAAAAAAAAAGTCCTAAGCCTAGGCTCATTTAGTATTTATCTCTCAAAAATAGAGAAAAAAAATGTCCTACTTTTAAAAGACAAGTTTTTGATGAACACTGATACATTTAAATTTGAAGGAAAACTACATTAAACATTCAGAATTTAATGAATCTTTACCTTCTCCGAGGAGACCTGCTTCTTCTTCTGGGAGACCTGCTACGCCTGAGTGGGGAGCGAGATCTCCTTCTAATGGGAGATCTACTTGCTCTTCTTCGGGTTGGAGACCACCGGCTGATGGGACTGGCATCTTTTGATCTCTCACGCCTACTGAGGATATCATCTCGAGGTCGTGTTCTTAAGGGGAACAAATACATTAAATAAATAAATTAAATTAAGAAAAATAAATTAAATCAAAATAAATAAATTTCTTCTACATGTAATAAACATCTTAAAAAAAACAGATTTTTGAGAGAGAGAGAGAGGGAGAGAGAGAAAGGGAGAGGAGAGACAGAAACACTGATTTTTATTTCACTTATTTATGCTCTGACCGGGAATCTGATCTGCAACCTTGGTGTATCAGGACAATGCTTTAAACAACTGGGCTACCTGGCCAGAGCTGTAATGAACACCTTAGGAAAGGGCATGCTATTGCAGTGATTTATAAAAATCCATTTTTTGTGCTTTTAGGTATTATTCTACTCTTCTAACATGCATGTTTATAACTCTTGGAATCATGCAAAAATGTTCTTAGGGAAAAAATTCTGTCTTTCCAAAAAGTCTGTTAGAAGGAAGACACCTTTAAATGTTTACAGCACTTGTTTCGGCAGCACATATGCTAAAATTGGAATGACACAGAGAAGATCAGCATGGCCCTGCACAAGAATGACAAGCAAGTTCATGAAGCATTCTGTATTTTAAAAAATAAATACGTAAAAATACATGCCCAAGTGTTAAAAAGAAAAAGGGTGTGATAAAGATAGTAAACACAAATTAGCACTTTGTAATAAAACTTAAATTCAAATGATTACAATGATGTTTTGATGTTATGTTAGGCACACAGAAAAAAAGCCTATTTACTGTGGTCTCAGAATTTACATTGTTAGAGATTCTTCTTATGGTCCAAGCCACTGGTTCTAATCCCAGATAATCAACTCAAAACTTCCCCAAGGGAGTGGTAATATTCCATTTCCTAAGTTTAAAGACTGTTTTATTTCTAAATTTTGACATTTTTGCAATTGAGCCTTATTTTTAAAATATCAATTACATATAATAGCATCTTACAATCAATATTACCTTACAACAGAGGAAATATTAAGTAAGGGTTTAGGGAAAAGGACAGTCCATCCAGTCATGGAAATACATATTGGTATAAATTTCCTAGAAGAAAATTCAGCAATAACTTTTTAAAAGTTAGACTTTGCAATTTCACTTCTGTGAAACTATTCTACAAAAAAACCTCACATATAACTCGTGGACATCTTTGCATACAATCATGAAAAACTGGAATCAACCTAAATTTTTATCAGTTTCAACAAGAGAATGATTAAATGTATTATGGCATATCTACACTGTGAAATATGTTGCTGTTACATAAAGAATTTTAAAACGTCTTTATGTATTATTAGAGAAGTGTTTGGTAAAAAAGGGCTAGAAAGACAGATCCCCGTGACAGTAGAAGGACAGAGAGGAAGAGAATTTACATGCTTCTGCATTATTTAAATTTCTCCTTAATTACTATTTCTTTTGGAATTCAAAGTATATTTTTGTTTCAAAAACTGGACTCTAATCCTTCATAAACTCTTCAAAATATCACAACTGATTGCAAATTGAAAGAGACCAGGATCATTAACTAACACTTTAGGACCAGGCCAGGCAGCTCAGTTGGTTAGAACATCATCCCAATACACCAAGGTTGAGGGTCTGATATCCACTCTGGGCGCATACAAGAAGTAACCAATGAATACATAAGTAAGTGGAGCAACAAATGGATGCTGTTCTCTCCCCCCTTCCTTCCTCTCTCTAAACTCAATAATTAAAAGAAAAAAATCACTTTAGATAGCATAGTTAGTAACATGAACAACTGTCTCAATGAAGGAAAGCTAAAGAAAATGGGCCATTTTATTACAATGTAACTTAGAAGAATCAACAGTATCTCTTAAAGTAAAGCTCCTTGAAAAGAGTATTCTTCATATTTCTTGAAAAATGACGAACTATAGCTTATATTTATACCCATACACAGTAAATGTTAAGCAATAATAAATGGCTATGAATTCACATCCTGACACAGAATAAGCCAACATTCTTTTAAGTGAAACTTGGCTGACAATTTTCACATGCCTCATCACTGAATATAAAGATACTAAAAAACCTGTTTCTAGAGTAGTTTAGCTAGTCTAAACAACTTCCCACCCCTCCCTACCAAAATCCTTTCTGTGCCTTACTACTTCCACGATCCTAGTTAATAGGCAATCTGATTTTTTCATTTAATTCATTAAATACAAGTTATCCACCTCATGAGGGCAGAATCACAAGAATTTGAGAAAAGTGATTGACTAACTGTATTATACAAATGATTATTTTCATTATTATAAGTAAAAAAGTAAAATCATTTCTCATACCATTCTTCCTAAACTTAAGAGGTTTTTTGCAACAATTAGTTATAAGTAAATATATGAATTAGTAACAAAAAAATTTCCGCTTTCAATTTCCTTGTATTTTGGAGCTAAAAGAAATTATAGTTCCAATTTTTATTGTTAGAATTCAAAATCATGCCAATTCAAGAGAACAGACAGATCACAATCCTTAAAACTAACACGTCCTTTTTTAAAGTTTAAAATGTCAGCCTATACTGTTTAATGAATAATCCTCTCTGGTAACTATATATACCCCTTCCATAAATGAGTGTATAGAACTTTACCTGCCAAATTACTTGGATTTAAAAGAATGGGTCTATAAATTAGACACTACATTAAGAACTTGAAAACAAAAACTGTGTCTGTCACCAAGTTGAATATTTGCAAATTGCCCATAGTTAAGATACACAATGACAAAATTGCAAATAATATAAAACTCATTACTATCTCATCTTTCATCATCCATAAGTTCTAGCTTCTCCTTTAAAATCTGGTGCACTGGCAAAAAGTAGTAACATTTTGAAAATAAGTTACCGTGGGGAAGAAAGTCGTCTCCTTTCCGGTTCTCTTCGTTTTCTTTCCAAAGATCGGCTCTTGGCTCTTCTACCAGGAGACAGAGTTCGAGAAGGCGATTTGCTCTGTTTAGACCTCCTATCGTTTAAAAGTGGAGATCTACTTCTTCTTGATTTATCCCGTTGTTTTGGAGACAAGCTCCTTCTTTTAGGACTACGACCAGGCCTTCTACTGGGTGACCTATTTTCTTTCCCAGAAGAAGCATCTTTAGAAGGAGATTTAATTGGCTTCTTTTCTTTATCGGTTTCAGACCTTTTTGATTTTCTCTCTTTGGACCGTGACCTTCTGTCTTTGGATTTACCTCTTAAGTCAACTGGGGATCTGGATTTTTTGCCTCGATCACGATTTCTACTCTCATTTACAACTGGGGATTTTTTTCTGTCTTTTGACTTACTTTTATCTTCAATTTTAACCTTGTCATCAGCAGGAGATCTGGCTTTCCCAATTTTCTCTTGAGATCGCCTTCTAAGGGTAGGAGATTTTGATTTTCTTGCTTGATCTTGAGACTTACTTCTTTTGGATGGACTTTTGGACTTTTTCCTCTCCTTTGATTTGCTCCTAGCTGTCTTTTCTTTAGCTATTTCAACACCTCCCTTACCTTTCTTTTTGTCAGACCTATGTCTAGTCCGTTCTTTGGATCTGCTTTTACTTCGCTTTTTTGTACTATTTTTATTGTCCATAAGTTCAAGTTTCCCCTTTATAGTTGAAGATCTAGTACTAGACCTATTTCCATTTCTTGCCTTTTCATGAATTTCCCCCTCTTCTTCAGAGCCAGATTCATAACCTTGTAATATGAGCCCCATCCCCGACTGGACCTTTCCTTCCATTAACTCATTGTCAAGTTCAGCTTTAATCAAGGCTCTCTGTTTTTCCAAGTCTTCCAGCAAAGCTAAATCATCAAGTTTAGTTCTTTTTGCTGGAGACATACCTTCTTTGTCAGAAGCATCAATAACCTCTTTTCTTTTGTGTTTCTTATGTTTATGCTTATGTTTATGTTTTTTATCCTTGTCTTCTTCTGAGGAATGTTTATGTTTCTTATGTTTACTTCTGTGTTTATGCTTCTTTTTTTTGTGACGACTGTGCTTATTTTGAGATTGGTCTTCTGATACTTCTCCATTCTCTTCATTTACACTTTTTTCAGAATTATCAGCATCTTCCATCCTATAAATACATCAAAGACATTTTAAAATCCTATCCTTTATCAAGCATTCAGGGTCACAACAACACTAAAATACATCTCAATGTAACAGATGTTTTTTAAACATCAAAAAAAAAGATTATATTTATTTATTTTTAGAGAAAAGAAAGAAACATCAGTGTGTGGTTGCCTCTCATGCACTCCCCTCCAGGAACCTGGCCTGCAACCCGTATGCTCTGACTGGGAATCAAACCAGCAACCCTTTGGTTTGCAGGCCAGCACTCAATCCACTGAGCCACACCAGCCAGGGCATACATAAAGTATTTTCATAACAACTTCAGATACTGATTTCCCCACAGCATGTGGCAAGAAATGAGTCAAACAGTGGCTTAACCTTTAATATGTTTCTAATGGTTGAACTCAAATACCAAAAGTATTAGAGGAAATACATAGTATAGGGGTTAAAATAATTATACTTAATAGGAAAAGGCAATCCAAACCAGATAAAATGTTAGTACCAATTACTGAAACAGTCACTCAAATCTTTCCCACAAAGACTTAACACCAAAAACACCCTCCATTTTCTTTTTTTTTTCTTTTTTCTTCATAAAACACAAAGACATATCTTGGAAGACTAATCTCTTTCTCCACTTGAAATTCAGAAACATACTTTAAAAAATAAATAAATAAAAATCTCTGGAGCCAATACTGAGCCATACCCAAAATAAGCACTCCACCATGTATGTGCACTGGCAGCTGATGCTGACAGTAACCCTCTAAGGGTTAAAACTTCAAGTAAACTGATCAGGAGTTAGGACTCCTAGCCTGTAGCAGCCACTGAGCAATCTTGTGGTTGAGCCACATTAAAGGGTCTTTTGTAAGTCAACAAGAGTCCAAAGTGGGTAATTTCACCACATGGTCCAACACAGTATTTGTTCAGTGAACTATTATAATCTAAGTTTCAAATGAAGAGATTGGTTTCCCAAAATATGTTCATAATAATAGGGGACTGTTTGGGCTATCCTGAGTTTGTGATTCTAAATTATTTTGCTGAATTCTTGATGTTTAATATTCTCAGGTTAAACAAAGACTACAACAGCAATATTTTAATTTTACCCTTTAAAAACACTCCATACTAAATCATCACTCCCTAGAATATGAAACCAAAATCAGATTTAAGTTTATTTGAATTTGGGCCATCATACTATTTTTAGAGGAAAATATGAATTATTTGGTCAAAGTCCTTCAAATTATACACTCCTGTACTTTTAGTAAGTTTTTTATGTAGTTTTTTATACTACAAATAGCTTCTTGTAACTTAAGAATTAATAAATCTAATTCAATCTCTGTTAACATTTTAAAAAATCACCTGTACTTGAATATAGACATTAAGCCAGGTAGCAGGAAAACAAAATATAAAAGACGAATACTGGCCTCCCTCAAGAAAATTATAGTCCAAAGGAAAAGAAAGTGTAATGATAATGACATGAATAAGGGCATTATGGGAACACTAAAGACTCACCTAAAATCATTTTGAAAATGATCAAAGGGGGTATCTTGTATGAGATTACAGAGAAACCTAACCTATTTGTTAAGCAGGAACTTTGGAAATAAGAAATGTTTATTGGGAAGGTACATGAGCTGAAACACTGCCCTAGAGAATGAGTAAAAAATTAACCAGAAGAAGAAAGGCACAGTGTAAGGGGGGGGAAATGACAACCCCCTCAAAAAACCATAGTTATATATAACAAACCATAAATAGATTGTTGTTGTCAAGGCATCAAACTTGTGGACGAAACTGGTCTAATGAAGGTTAAGATCTCAATGGACTAATTCCAGGAGATGACAAGATATGAGATTCTGGGAGTGAGTGGTTGAGATGGAGTTACAGAGACACTAGAGTCAGAGACCCAAGAACCAAAAGATAAAGTTGTTGGATGATGGGTTGTCTGTAAAGACACTGCCATTACAGCAAGGGTTGAAGAAAGTCTGGCCCTCCAGCCAAAACTGTGTTCAATAAAGGACATACTGGAAGTATGCTTGAAAAGTTTTCAGTTGACAATGAGGGGGTATGCAGAATATGGAGAACATAACTACCACATGGCAAGAACTTTGAATTTTTTAGCTGTCAGGCTACCAATCTTCATTTCTGATACTATTGACTGTGGGAAAGAAAAAAGTACTGAAAGAGAGCTGCAGAGGAAGCTGCATCTTTTGTTGAGTCAGGTTTTAGTTTAAGTTTACTTGTTTCTAACAGGGTAAGAGAAAACAGGATAAATATAGTATCATTCTCTGGACTACAGAACATTTTCAAAAGACTTGGAAAAAGACAGCAGCTTTGTATTAAAAAAATACCAACATGGTTCAACTGTGAAGGAGGGAAAATCACAGATTCAGATAGAAGATACAAACACATTCAACTTTGTTCTTTATACAGACTACCCACATATGGGCAACCCTTCCCCAGAAATCTCCTATCCCACAATATTCCAAATGACTTAATCACACCCCCCCCCCAAGAAAATTCTGCTCTTTGAACCCTTTTCTAAGTCTTTCTATAATTTCCAAGTCCTCCAAGAAGTTTCATTCAAAATTCTTAAGAGCTCACCAACAAATTATCTAACTCCTAAAACAGGGGTGTCAAACTCATTTTCACCAGGGGCACATCACCCTTATGGTTACCTTCAAAGGTCTGAACGGCATTTTAGGACTGTATAAATATAACTACGCCTTAACAGTTAAGCAAGAGCTCAGTGATGCCACAGGGTAGAAACAAGGTGTCAGGCCAGATAAAACAAGTGGAGGGGCTGGATCTGGCCCATAGGCCTTGTGTTTGCCAACGGTGTCCTAAAACTTCTGAGAATCAGGACCTACATCATGATGCTCAGTGTTACCTGAGAGTCATTCCCACGAGTGACCCCAGTTTCTATTGTAATTTAATAATGTTACCTCAAGAAATGCCTATGTTACTGGTAAGAATTCTATAAGCCAGCTAGGTTAACCTTAAGAATCCTAGAGTTGCCCCACACTGGAATAAGGCATAAAGCACCCTCTTCAGTTGATCTCTAAGGCAAATTTTATAAAAAATAACAACTGAAGTCTAACTAGGTAAATCAGGAAAACTTGAACTCAATGAATCCATGGCATAACATATTACGTATAATGAGTTTGTGCTAAATCAGCTAATTTAGTTTCATTAGTAACAACTTTCTTCTAATGCTTTATGGAAAAGTTTCTTGTTATGAAACGTGATAATATCATCACAAGAAGGGTAAGTACAGCAAGATATTCTGAGAGCCAGAGACCACACTCATATAACTTTTATAACAATATATTGCCATAATTGTTATACTTTATTATTATTCATCTCAACTTTATCATAGCTATGTATGTACAGGAAAAAACAGTACTGGTATACTTTCAAGATACTACAGGTTTAGTTCTACACCAACAAAATAAAGTGAATATTGCAATAAAGTGAGTCATAAAAATTTTTTGGTTTCCCACTGCATGTAAAAATTATGTTTCCACTATACTTTATTAAGTGTGCAACAGCACAGTTTTTTTAAAGTATATTTCTCAATTAAAAATGCTTTATTGCTAAATATGCTAACCATCAGCTGAGCTGTTAAAGTAGTAACATCAAAGATCACTGGTTACATGTCACCATAAAATAACACTAAAATTTGAAAGTGTGAAAATTACCATAATGTGACAGACACACAAAATGAGCAAATGTTGGAAAAATTTTGCCAATAGGATTTGCTCGAGGCAGGGTTATCATAAACCTTCCACTTGTAAAATGCAGTATCTGTGAAGTGCAATAAAGTGATGTATGCCTGTTATATAGAAGTTGGTACTATCCGTGTTTTCAGGCATCTACTGTTGGCCTTGAAATGTATCCTCTGTGAAAAAGGGGGACTACCATATATAAATTCCACGTGTATAAATTTATATTTTCCAACTTAACACTACACATTTGGCAGGTGTATGTCTATACCAACCTGGTCTACAAGAGGTTTGTCATAAAACAATACTGACTGAGAGCTGATTAATATCCTTCAAATCATATTATTTGAAAACAAATCTGATTTAAGAGTGCAGGCAATATGGGAGTGTTTAACAGTATTTATTCGTTTTGTCAAATGAAATGTACCAGTTTTACCATTCAAACAACCAAGGTCTTGGGGCATCTGGCATAATGAAAATAGCCTTGAACAATTTTAAAATAAAGTGACCAGTTACCAGCAGCAAGTGTGATGTTAACTTCCTTTTTTCACAAGAATATTTTTTGACACAGTATTTGGAGAGCATTCAATTTATGCTTTGGTGACAGAATGGTGAGCAAAATGGATGCCACTGCTTCTCTTACAAGGAAAGTAAGTAAGCCTATTTCCCTAACAAGTTAAACTACTTTAATACAGAACTGATGGAGATATAAAAATAAGAATGAATCTAAAAGACCAACTGTCCTTAAAATGAACTCCTTGACCCACATATTTTCCAAATCAGATCTGGGGTTAATTTTCAAAGAACCGAAACTACCATATCAAAAACCGAATCTTTCTGGGACCTTGGAAATAAGTAAAAATGATTTCAAACCTTAAAGACTATTTTTAAAAGGAGCCACAATTTGGTAGACCACACCATACAACAGATAGGAGCAGGGGTCTAGAACCAACCAGACTTCCATGGTTTAAATCTTAGGTCTACTGCTTAGTACAACTTTGGGCAAGTTAATTTTTCTGTGCTTCAATATCATCATCTATAAAACAGTATCTACTGCCATAGGGATGTTATAAAGATTAAATAAGTTAATATTTGTTCAGTGCTTTGAACAGTATCTGGTACTTGGAAAGTGCAAATAAGTCTGTAAGTCAAGGCGTATTAAAATGTAAATGTTTAAAACTATCCAAAAGGCTGAGCTAGCTCATGAGAATGACAAACGTAAAAGCACTAAAAAGCATTCAGGAAGCTTAAACCTGTTTTTTATATTTATTTTTTCTAAATGTTCTATTCTGAACAGATTCCATATAAACTGCTCAAGTGTCCTCTAAAGAACTGTTCAGTGTCCTCTAAAATATATCCAGCATTCACTGTGAGTAGCATAGGCAGTACTTGCTTTCAGATCAAACTGTTATTTACTTTGTTAAATGTTTTCTAATAATTGAAAGTGGAACACATAGAGACCAAATGTTCCATTTATACTGAGTGTTCTGTGGGGGATGGGAGGTAGAATTAAAGACTATCTCAGTGTCATTCATATTGCAGAGGCCTAAATAAAATTACTTACTATTATTAAATCTAGTATTTGAATATGCAGATAAAATATGGCTGAAAAGACTCTTCAAAATGAATCTGAACTGTCCCTGAAATCAAATGAATGGGCACAATACTATAGAACTCTAAACAAATTACTAGAATAATCAACTACATTGCATAAGATTTGTACTGTACTGTCATAAGTACTGTAACTGTACACGCTGTGAACTCGATGAGAAACAAAGAGACAAAGTCTAGTTAAAAGTTTAGAATCCATTTGCTCTCTTCTAAGTCAAACTGTGAAGAACATAAAGCAGATTCCAAAAGTCTTGAATGAAAAACTTTACTGTCTAGCTCAGTAGAGCAAATGCTTGCAGTCCAACTGGTTGCACAGCAATGAAGTGTGGGGCTGTCTGGTGACAAAGATTTCTCCTATCAGTCCCAAGTCGAAGGGAGATTTTATCTACCTCTTTCCTAAAATGGCTGAAAACAAATCAGATAATGCTAGTGCAAAAAATGGTCCAAATAGGAATACTATTTTAAAACTCATTCTCTTTTATGTCCTTGTTTGAATTTTCCTAGCATAAACACGAAAAACAGAATACTGATTTCAGTTAAGTAATGGTTAGCCTCTGCAATATATACAACTATGTTTTCACTTGGCCGCGTCGATTCTCACATTAGCTTAATTATAGACAGAGTGCTTGGATTTGGAAGGAGCCAGCAATTTGCACTACTTCTTCCAACGGTACTCCCAAAGACGCGTTATAAACTTAGGCCAAAAATGTCAGGCCTCAAAACCAAGGACTTGGTCTCACTTTGTTTCACGTTTACAAGTTAGCAAATAAGCTGCCAATGGGCAGGGGTGAAAATATCGGTTGGATACTGGAGTAAAGAATACAGGAGTGGAGAGATGAAGTGCACAAACTATAGTTCTGAAATGGTCAAAGAGGGTGACCCTAGCGCCCCTTCTCTCCGCTTTCTGGTTCTAACACTGCCAACAGTAGCAGGACGACCGAGGTACTGCAGGCGGAAGGAAGAAAATCTTAGGGCTTGCCCGGGTGCCGCACAGTTCCTTGGATACCCAACACCGATGCTGCTGAGTGCTGCGGCCACGGAGCTCCGCTCGGTCCCCTTGGGAGGAAGAGAAAGGTGCGATCGCACGGTCGCGGCAGCCGGCTAGCGCACAGGACCTGTAGAGGCCGCTAGCGCCTCTGCCTCCCTGGGCAACGACGCGCGGCAGGCCGCAGCCGCCCTGGACCCAACAGACGCGGCCTCCGGGAGAGTGAAGCTCGCAGACCGCCGGTCCGCACCCCACGCTTCCCGCCCCACAACATATTGAGCGGAGAAAGGCAAAGTTTGGCTCTCGCCGTTAGGCCAGAACTTTCCCGCCCGCCCATGCAAATCCCCACCGTTTGCCACTTGGCAGTCCCCAGGGCTCCGGCCTTTCGTACCACTCAGAGAGACTACTTACTCTGGCTGTTCCCGCAGAGACTGAGCCTCCGTGGCGGCCATCTTGAACTTCCTGACTCCTCGGCGGCGGTGGCGGCGGCTGCCCGGTCGGTGGAGGCTAGTGGAAGTGGAAGAAGAGAGAGCTGAGCTGTCGCGCATGTGCTAAGCGCGTCGGGAACCGTGGAGCTCTGAGTCCGCTCTAAGAATCCGGAAATAAAAGTGCATCCGGGGACAGGGCGAACCAGCGTGATGACGCAACTTCCCCGGACGAGGGGGCGTGAGGAGCTGTAGGTGGTGCCTGCTAATCGTTTAAGGCCGAGTGATTTAGGCGTGCGCTCCAGTCAGACCCGACCTACGTCTTCGGGCTTGCAGGCGATGGGCGCAAACAGACTGGGATGCCAGTATCCTGTGTAGGGTTCCGACAACTGGTTTTACTGTGGGGCACAGAAGTTGAGTTAAAACTCTCAAGCTAGGGCAAACAAGACCTTGATTTTGCTTCTAGGTTGCGTTGGAGGCACAGTGAATGCCCTTTTACTGGCTAGATAATTGGAAATCGCATTAACAGAAAGTTTGTGTAAAGACATAGTGAGAATACTGGAAAGTTAGAGCTGCAGTTAGAACGTAAGTTTATCTTTTAATATGTAACCGTTATTGATACAGTTATTTGAAACTTAAACAGTTTCAATTTTTGCTAAATCCAGGAATAGTTCAGGAGTTGTTAGGTTAACTGGTTCTGTAAACGGAACTTTTAAGTAGTATTTTTTTGGTCAAATTATCTAACTTATGCTTTTCTATAATAATGGATTACAGTATAGGGCTAAATTAAACAGTATATGAGAAAACACTGACTGTTGGAGAGTTTTCAGCGCCATTTAGGATTTGATACTGCGCTCGCTTGCTCTCAAAAAGAAAAAAAGTATCAATCTCCACACACTAGAACCTGAAAGCAGGGTGACCATTACTTTCAGTCTTGTAATTACTGAGTTTGGGTTTGTCCTGGAAATGTGAGCTCGGAATATCTGGGGTTTTTATGTATCTTGATTTTTCACAGGGGTAAGTTCACAACTATTCTTACAAAATAAGTACCTGGTTAACTGATTCCCAAAAAGTGTGAAGTGTAGAGGAAAGCTTATAGGCCTATCTCAGTTTCCTCAACTGTAATATTCTCTGGTCACCTTTGGCTGTATGATTTTTTGCAGTATGCTTAGTTTGAAGATTAAACTAAGCACATCACGTATGGGAAAAGATAGATAGGGAAAGTAGGAGCTAAGGATGTTTAGGTTCGAAGCCAGATTATGACTGGTTAAAGTGGATTTGGACAGACCATTAAGGTTTTTTTCTTAAGAGCATAGTAAAAATAATTTTCAGAAAACGATGCTGGCAAAATACTTCCTTTAAAATCTCACCAAATTAGTTTGCAAGGTACTACCAGTACGGAGTGTACACTAGGAAGGGGAGTTGCCAAGGACCCACCCCAAACTGTGGACACCCTGGATAGCTAAAAAAACGAACGTGTGGGTCCTAGAGCAAATTAAGCCTGAAACACCACAGGCAAAAAATGACAAAATTTAAGCTATTGTACCTCGGGCACATGAGAACGCAGGGTCTTTTGGAAAAGACAATATTGCTGGTAAAATAGAAGGCCACAGGAAAAGAGGAAATATGAAATGAATTGACTTCATACAGAAACCGTAGGCACGAGTCTCCAGGCCCTGAGGAGAGGATAGGACATTTGTGGACATCATTCAGAGTTGCCAGTAGTCACTGCATATAACATACACACCATGAACACTTATGTTGTTGTTGCAGTTTTGGAAGAATGGGTTTTTTTGATGACAGTTAAAGCAAACATCTTACTACTTTAATCATGCAGCAAGCGTTTATTAAACCATAAACTTAAGCGCAACATTTCATTTTCAAACTATAACCCCAACCGTTCATTCTTGCCGCTTTTCCTCCTCCAGTTCAACAACCTTTGCTCCGGAAACCTGCTCTGGCACTTGTCACTTCGCAGGAAACCCGGCAGAGGCACCTAAGGGCTAGAACCTGCCTCGGGTTATTTCCTGGAGGGGCGTGGCCTCAGAGAGCAAGCCCGCGCTTTCTAGTGGGTGGGCGCCGGGCCTGCGCACTGCTCTGGGAGTTGCGAGCGTGCGTCCACGGAAGGCGTCGGCGGATCTGAGTGCTGCGGTGTGCAATCCCTGGTATTTCCTGCCCTGAAGCTGCGAATCTAGGCTGAGCTGCCGGCTTGTAGCCCCTGCCCTCGAGCCGCGCGCTCCGCCCGGCTGAGGCGCCTGCTCAGTCGGGCTGAGCCAGCTTCTCCTCAGCCCTTGTGAGACTCGGCTCTGTTGCTGACTTTACAGTCGAGGTGGTTTTCCAGAACCGTGAAGCCCGCCGGCGTGCCCGCCTACCAAGCAAATAGACCACCCAGGCCTACCAGGCCCCCGGTAGCTAACACAGTGTGCTGAACCCTGCGGCGGCTGCATTCAGTAAAGTGGAGGTTGACTCTCCTGCTGAAGAGACGAAAGCCCAGCGCTTGACGCCGCCACCGAGTCAATACCGAACGTTTATTGGCCCGGAGACGAGGTTTTGGGGACAAGCCTGCATTTTTTAACATTTTTTTCTTGCCATCTGTGCTTCCTTGTACGTGTTATTATTTTCATACAAGATACTATTCTAGAAGTAGTTTGAAAATGCCTTTGAATTATGTTCCTCTCTTGGAAAAGGGTTATTAAATTAAGCTACACTGTCATCATCGATAGCGTGTAGCTCTCAATAGGCTCATTATAACGTAGACTATAAACAAAAACGAAGTGCACCATAAAGTGGTTTGAAGAACTGGTTCACGAAAAGTAACCAGATATGAAAACGTTGTAGATCGCCTTTTGGATAATATTCCAGTTTAAACCTAGACTTGGGACTTGTTGCCGTTTGGGAAGTCGTTAGGCTGATTTTTTCCCTTACCGAAAAACAAGAACTTTTCCCTTCGTTTCGTGAAAATTAGCTTTTTTGTTTGTTTTAAAGCAGTTCTAGTGGGTTCATGAAAATCTAGAAAATAGGGCAAAGCAATGGGAAATAAAAACCACCCAGAGTTCTATTACCCTAACAGACCCAACATTAATGTATTGGCTTATGTTGGCCTATTTCCATATGAAATATTAAATTTTCTTGTACTTATGTGTAAAATGTGATAGTTTGCTTTTTCATGTAACATGCCCATCAATTTTTGCATAATTGCAGTTTCAGTAAATACTTGTAAAACTACACGATGTTCCTTTCCTTTGTTACTAGTTGTCTAAGTCCTTTCAGTTTTCCACCATCGCGTGTGAGTATGATGAGGCGATATCTACAATCGTGTTTAGAACGTGACCAAGTCGGAGAGATCTGGACCTCATCACTTGCTTTGCAACTTCATACAATTTATTTAACCTTTTTGAGCATAATGTTACATGAGTAGCATAAAAATAATCGTTCTCAGCACATGGGGTTACTGTAAGAATTAAATGAAATAATAAATGGCAGTGTATGGAGCACATACTGGTAAATACTAGTTTTGTGTATAAATGTTTGTTTTATTTTGTTTCTTTTCTGATTTTCTTTTGTGACCCACATGGTTTATTTCCAAATTTCGTATATAGTTAAATACTATCACCACTGGATGTAAGGGGTATTATACACAGTTTTTTATACATTTTATTACATAGTAATAAAAGCATAATACATAAATTAGAAATCTTTTTGCAATAAGAAAAGAGTATTGTCTATAATTTACTACCTGTAGATAAATTTTATTCACATTTTATAATTCACTTTGTTATACATTTATACCTATATTAATGATATTTTTAAAATAGGAGTGCATTGTAAATTCAGTTTAATTACTTTCTGAGTAGAGCAAAGAAGTCAGTGTGGCGAGTGCAGTGGTTAAAGAAGTAAGGAAATAAAGCTGGGAAAGGATCTTACAGGATGTGGATTTCATTTAAAATTTACTGGATAGTAAGTCCTGCAGGGTCGAGGGATGGCAATTTGTTTTAGAAGGTTCACTTTGCTGCTGTATGGAGATAGCAGGGATCAGGGGAGGAAAGGTGGAATCCAGTTAGGAGTGTAATTCAGTAATCCTGGTGAGTGATGATGGTGGTTTAAACAAGGTGGAAATAGAAAAGGTGATTGGATTCTGGATATATTGTGAAAGAACAAGCTGCAGAATTCACAAATTGCTTGAATGTGGGGTGTGAGACTTAAATAGTTTGGCTTGAGTGATTGGATGGATGTAATTGCCACTTAGACAAAGAGGAGCAGATTTTATGTGAGGGGAAAATGAAGTCATATATTTCAGAACCTATTAGATGTCTATTGAAAATGGGCTCTTAAAGACCTAATATGTGTATTGCTGAGTTGTCCATTCCTACCTTCATTTCTGTGAGTTTTTGCTATTTTTTTTTGGTTCTCTGTTATTAGGTGCATGCATGTTTATAAATATTATAGCTTCCTGTTGAATTAACTTATTAGAAACATCCTTCTTTTTCTCTAGTAACATTTTAAAAAAATTTTGAAGTTCATTTTACCTGATGTTACAGCTTTCTTATGGTCGCTGCTTACACAGTTTGTACCATTCAATCTAAAGTGTGTCTCCTGTAGACAGCACATAGTTGTATCTTGATTTTTTTTAGTTTAATGATGTGCCTTTTGATTAGATTGTTTACTCCATTTATGTTCAATTTTATTGATATTGTTAGGTTTATGTCTCCCATTTTACTTGTTTTCTATATGTCTCATCCTTTTTTGTTCCTCTGTTTCTTCTTTACTGCCTTATTTTGCATTAAGTGAGTATTTTCTATGGTAGCAGTTTAATTTTTTAACCATTTTTTCACATTTTAAAAAGTTAATGCTTTAGTGGTTGCTCTAGGATTTGCCATATACATCTTAACTTATTAGAATCGCCTTCAGATTTGTAACAACCTAATTCCAATGAGATTAATACTCCAATATAGTTTTATTGTTTCCCTGCTTTTTTGTGATATAATTTTTATACATATTGTATCTATAAATGTTACAAACCCAACAATATATTGTTATAATGATTATATCTTTTAAAGGAGCTGGAAAAATAAAGGTAAGCAAATACATATTTATAGCTTTTGTTTTCATTGACCTTATTTATCATTTCTAGTTCTCTAAATTTCTTGTTCTTGTAGATTCAAGTTGCTATCCGAATTTCTTTAACACAATACAGCTTTGTTCCTACCCACATCTGCTGTAATTTTATTAACAAATATTTCTGTATGTTACATTTGTATATGTTACTGGCTCACTTACACATTGTGTGTATATATATTGTTTTGTACAATTGCTTTGTTTCATGTGTACATTTTAAAACAACTTTATTGAGGTACTTAAATAATTTTTAGCAAATTTACATACTTGTCAACCATCAAAATAATCCAGTTTTAAAACATTTTTATCATTCCAATAATATTTTCTCATCCCCATTTGTAGTCACTCACCATTCCTACCCCTACCCCTGGGAAACCACACATACAGTTTTTTTCTTTATAGATCTGTTTTTTCTGGGCAATCATGAGTCTTTTTTAAATTTTATTTTTATTACATTGACACTATTATACAATTACTTTGTTATCTAGTCCCAAACGTGTCCATCAATCAAGAGTAAAACCTATACTCAACAAGCTGTTTGTACCCATTCCCCAACAACACAGCCCCTGGCAACCACCAATCAGTAGCCTGCCTCTATAGATTTACCTATTGGATATTTCATATAAATGGAATCATATATTATGTGACCTGTTGTATCTGGTGTCTTTCACTTAGCATAATGTTTTTGAGGTTAGTTCACAGTATACTTTATAGTATGTATTATTGGTACTCCTTTTTTATGGCAGAATAATAGTCCATTGTTTGTGAGGAGGGGGTTTGTGTGTGTGTGTGCATAAATAATTTTTAATCACTTAAGAAAATAAAGGAGAAAATATGCATTTTGCTGTCTTTTGTAATTAATTATTGGTGCTGCTTTTTTTTTTTTTGACAATTCAAATTGCTGTCTAGGGTCACTTTCAGCCTGGAGAAATCACTTTAATATTTTTTGTAAGGCAGGTTGGCTAGCAACAAAGTTTCTCAGTTGTGTTTATCTGGGAATTTCTTTATTTCCTCTTCATTTTTTAAGGATAGCTTTGCTGGGTATACTATTGTTGATTAACAGGTATTTGAGCATTTCGAGTATGTTATCCCAACACCTTCTATTGTTCATGGTGAAAAGTCAGCTGTTATTGTTCCTGGAGTTCCCTTGTAAATGGTGTGAATTGTTTTTCTTCTTGCTACTTTCAAGATTTTATCCTTATCTTAGGTTTCTAGCATTTTTACTACGATATATTTATATGTATATCTTTTTACATTTATTCTGCTTGAAATTCTTTGAGCTACCTGTATGGATAAACAATGGTGTTTCAATAAATTTGAGAAGCTTTCAGCAATTATTTCTTCAAATGTTTTCCTGCTCCCTTTGTCTCTCTTTCTGGTAATCCTATGATGTGTATGTAAGTGTGCATAATAGTGACCCAAAATTCTCTGTGGCTTTGTTTACTTTTCTTCTTTTTTTTGTCTTAGTTCTTCTAATTGCATAACTTCTATTATCTAGTTTGTTAATTTTTTTCTCTCAATTCAAATCAATTGTCGAACCCCTCTATGAATTTTTTATTTTAATTATTTTACTTTTCAACTCCAGAATTTACATTTGTTTTTCAAAAAATACTATTTTTCATTATTGACATTGTGTTTCCTGTGACATTGTCTGTATACTCTCCTATACTTCTTTAACTATGGTTCCTTTAATTCTTTGAATATATTTACAAAGACTACTTTGAAAGTGTTATTAAATCCAGTGTCTAGTTACTCTCACGGGCAGTTTCTATTGCCTGCTTTTATTATAGTATATGGGGTCATACTTTTCTGTTTCTTTCAGTGTCTTGTAATCTTTCATTGGAAGCTGGGCATTTATTTAAATTTCTTTTTAAATTTTTATTTTTTCAATTATAGTTGACATTCAATATTATATTAGTTTCAGGTGTACTGCATAGTGGTTAGTCATTTATATAAGTTAGTAAGTGATCCCCTGATAAGTCTAGTACCCAGCAGACACCAGACATAGTTATTGCAATATTATTCACTATATTCCCTAAGATGAACTTTTCATCCCTGTAACTATTTTGTAACTGCCAATTTATTCTTCTTAATCCCTTCACCTTTTTTTAAAATCTTCACCCAAGGATATGTTTATTGATTTTAGAGAGAGAGGGAGATAGAGAAACATCAATGGGAGAGAGAGACATCGATCAGGTGCCTCCTGTACACCCCATGAGTGGGGATTGACCCCACAGTGCAGGTATGTGCTATGACTGGGAATGGAACCCCACAACCTTTTGGGGTACAGGATGATACTCCAAACAACTGAGCCACCTGGCTAAGGCATCCCTTCACCTTTTTCACCCAACTTCCAACCCTCTTCCACTCTGGTAACCATCAGTTTATCTGTGAGTTTATTTCTATTTTGTTTGATCATTTATTTTGTTTTTTAAATTCCACATAGGAGTGAAAGCTTACAATGTTCGTCTTTCTCTGACTAATTTACTTCACTTATCATAATATCATCTAGGTCCAACCATGTTATCACAAATGATAAGATTTTACTCTTTTAATGGCCTAGTAGTATTCCATTGTATATATGTACCATGTCATCTTTAAGCAGTCCTCTCTTGGTGTTCACGTAGGTTGCTTCCATATCTTGGCTATTATAAATAATGTTGCAGTGAACATAGGGATGGCTGTATCTGTTTGAATTAGAGTTCTAGGTTTCTTCAGATACATATCCAAAGTGGAATGGCTGATTCATAAAGTAGTTAAATTTTTAATTTTTTGAGGAATCTTCATACTATTTTCCATAGTGGCTACACTAGTTTGCAATCCCACCATGACTGCATGAGGTTCCCTTTTCATCATGTTTGCTAACACTTGTAGTTTGTTGGATTATTAATGACAGCCATTCTAACAGGTGTGAGGTAATTTCTCATTGTGGCTTTAGTTTGCATTTCTATGGTGGTTAGTGAAGTTGAGCATCTTGTCACGTGTTTATTGGCCACCTGTATGTCCTCTTTGGAGAAATGTTTATTTAGGTCCTCTGCCCATTTTTTAATTTGATTGTTTGGTTTTTGGGGTATTGAATTGTATGAGTTCTTTACAAATTTTGTGTATTAGCCCTTTATCAGATGTATCATTGGTGAGTATCTTCTCCCATTTAGTAGGTTACCTTTTCATTTTGTTGCTGGTTTCCTTTGCTGTGCAAAACCTTTTTAGTTTGGTGTGGTCCCATTTATTTGTTTTTTCTTTTGTTTCCCTTCCCCAGGGAGATATATCCCCCCCAAAATATTACTAAGAACAATGTCAGAGACTTTGCTGCCTATGATTTCTTCTAGGAGTTTTAAGACTTTGAGCCTTATTTGTAAGTCTTCAGTCCATTGTGAGTTTGTTCTTGTATGTGGTGTAAGAGTGCAGTCTTAGTTTCATTTTTTTGCGTGTGTCTGCTCATCTTTTTCCAACACCATTTATTAAAGAGACTGTCTTTATAGCATTGTATATTCTTGCTTCCATGTCATAGACTAATTAGCCATATAGGAGTGGGTTTACTTCTGGGCATTCTATTCTGCTCCATTGATCTACATGTCTGTTTTTGAAACCAGTACTATGCTGTTTGACCATTATAGCCTTGTAGTATAGTTTGGTATAAGGTAGCATGGTCCTCTGGTGGACCAAATATCTCTTTGGGCAAGGGAAACAAAAGAAAAAATAAATAAATGGGACCACATCAAACTAAAAAGGTTTTGCACAGCAAAGGAAACCAGCAACAAAATGAAAAGGTAACCTACTAAATGGGAGAAGATACTCACCAATGATACATCTGATAAAGGGCTAATACACAAAATTTGTAAAGAACTCATACAATTCAATACCCCAAAAACCAAACAATCAAATTAAAAAATGGGCAGAGGACCTAAATAAACATTTCTCCAAAGAGGACATACAGGTGGCCAATAAACACGTGACAAGATGCTCAACTTCATTAACCACCAGAGAAATGCAGAAGCTCCAACTTTCTTCTTTCTCAGGATTGCTTTGGCTATTTGGGGTCTTTTGTAGTTCCATATAAATTTTAGAGTTATTTGTTATAGTTCAGTGAAAAATGCCATTGGTATTTTGATAGGGATTGTATTGAAACTATAGATTGCTTTGAGTAAAATGGACATTATAATTATGTTAATTCTTATTCATTAGGGCAGTACATATTTCTACTTATTGCATCTTCTTCAGTTTCTTTCTTCAATGTCTTATAATTTTCCAAGTCTTTTACCCCCTCTGGTTAAATTCATTTTGAGGGGTTTTTTTTTCTATTCTTGATGGAATTGTAAATGGGATTGTTTTGCTCATTTCTTTTACTGGTAGGTTGTTATCAGTGTATAAAAATGAAACCAATTTCTGAATATTAATTTTGCATCCTGCTAATTTACTGAATTCATTTATCAGTTCTAATAGTTTTTTAGTGGAATCTTTAAGGTTCTCTCCATATAGTATCATGTCATCTAAAAATAATGACAGTTTCACTTATTCCTTTCCAGTTTGGATGCCTTTTATTTATTTTTCTTATCTGATATACTGTGGCTAGGGCTTCCAATTCTTTGTTGAATAAAAGTGGTGAAAGTGGACATCCTCATCTCGTTCCTGATCTTATTAAGGAAAATGCTTTTAGCTTTTTTCTGTTGAGTATTATGTTAGCTGTGGTTTTGTCATATATGGCTTCATTATGTTGAGTATGTTCTCTCTGTTCCTAGTTTGCTTAGAGTTTTTTAAATCATAAATTGATGCTCAATTTTATCAAATGATTTTTTTGCCTGTACTGATGTGATAATATGTGTTTTATCCTGCATTTGGGTATGTAGTGTATCACATTAATTGATATGTGGATATTGAACCAACCTTATATCCCAGGAATAAATTCTACTTCATCACGGTTTATGGTCTTTTTAATGTATTGCTGAATTCAGTTTGCCAATATTTTGTTGAGAATTTTTGCACCTATGTTCATCTTGGATATTGGCCTATAATTTTCTTTTTTGCAATGTTTGGTTTTGGAAACAAAAGTAATGCTGGCCTTGTAAAATAAGCTTGGGAGCTTTCCCTTCACTTGAAATTTTTGGAATAGATAGGTGTTAATTCTCCTTTAAATGTTTGGTAAAATTCATCTGTGAAATCGTGTGGTTCCAGACTTTGATTTGTTGAAAGCTTTTTGAATACTGATTTGATTGTATCAGTAGTAATTGGTCTATTCAGATTTTCTGCTTCCTCTTGATTTTGTCTTGGAAGATTGTATGTTTCTAGGAATTGATCTATTTCTTCCACATATTTCAATTCATTGGTATGTAATTGTTTGTAGTATTTTTAATATTCTTTTGTATTTCTGTGGTGTCAGTTGTCACCTCTCTTTCATTTCTAATTTTATTGGTATCTGTCTGCTCTCTTTTTGTCTTGATGAGACTGGTTACCAGTTTTATTTATCTTTTCAAAGAACCAGCTCTTGGTTTCATTGATCTTTTATATTTTTTTAAGACTCTCTTTCATTTATTCTCACTAAGATTTTTATTTCCTTTTTTCTACTGACTTTGGGCTTTGTTTCTTTATTTGAGATTTTTCTTGTTTTATGAGGTAGGCCTGTATTGCTATGAATTTCCCTCTTAATATGGCATTTTCTGTGTCCCAATGATTTTGGATCATGTGTTTTCACTTACCTTTATCTCAAAGTATCTTTTGATTTCTTCCTTGATTTCATTGTTATCTAGCATGTCATTTATGTTTTTTAGTTTTCTCCTGCAATTGATTTCAAGTTTCATACCATTGTCATCAGAAAAAAATACTTAATACAATTTTAATTTTTAAAAATTAGTAAGACTTTTTTTGCAGGCCTAAGATTTGGTCTATCCTACAAAAGTCTTCTGCTTTAGGGTGAAATGGCCTAATGTGTCATTTAATGCCACTGTTTTCTTGTTGGACTTCTGTCTGGAATATTTATTCATTGGTGACAAAGTTGTAAAAGCCCCCTACTATGACTGTATTACTAGTGATCTCTGCCTTAATGCCTGTCAATATTTGCTTTATATATTTAGATGTTCCTTGGTTAGATGCATAGATATTTACATGGGTTATGTTTTCTTGTTGAATTGATCCTTTTATCACTATGTAATATCTTTTTTGTCTCTTATTATAGCCTTTGTTTTAAAGTCTATTTTATCTCATATAAATATTGCTACCTCAGCTTTCTTTTTTCCTTTTCATTTGTGTATAATATCTCTTCCCATCCCTTTACTTTCAGTCTCTGTGTGTCTTTTAATGTGAAGTGGGTCTCTTGTAGAAAGCATATGTGTATGATTGTTTTCTTATCACTACCCTGTCTTTTGATCAGGTCATATAATCCATTTACATTTAAAGTGATTATTGATAAATACATAGTTATTGCCTTTTTATTGCTTATGTTCTGTTTATTTTCTTCATCTTCTTGAAGTCCCTTTCATGTTTTTTTAATACTCTTTTGGTGGTGATGAATTCTTTTGATTCTTTATTTCTCATTCAACTTTTAAAAATAATCTTGCTGGGTAGAGTAGTCTTGATTGTTAAGTCTTTCCTTTTCAACACTTTGAATATTTCATGCGTATCTCTTTTGGCAGATAGATTCTGTTGAGAAATCAGTTGACAGTCTTATGGAGTTTCCTTGTAGGTAACTAACTGCCTTTTTATAGCTGCTTTTAAGATTCTCTCTTTGGCGGTGGGTGGTTGGGCATTGTCCAGCAAACTGAAAGGTCACTGGTTTGATTCCCAGTTAGGGTACATGCTTGAGTTGCAGGTTCAGTCCCTAGTTAGGATGCCCAGGAAAGGCAGCTAATTGATGTCTTTCTCTCATATTAGTACCCTTTTTTCGCCCTTCCTTTTCTTCTCTCTAAAATAAAAAATTTAAAAATATTTGAAAAATTAAAGCCTTTGCCTTTATTCTTTGGCATTTTATTATGATGTGTCTTGGTGTGGGCCTCTTTGGGTCCATCTTGTTTGGGACTCTCTGTGCTTTCTTGATTTGTAGGTCTATTTTCTTTGCCAGATTAGGAAAGTTTTCAGGCAATATTTCTTCAAATAGATTCTTAGTCCCCTGCTCTTTTCTTTTCTGTTTTTTTTCTTTTTGGTACCTATGATGTGACTATTGTTTTTTTAAATTGTTTATTCCATTATAGTTGTCCCAGTGTTTTCCCCTTTGAACCCCTCTACTCAGCCCATCTCTCACTAAGTCAGCCAACACACCATCATCCATGTCCATGGGTCATTCATACATGTTGTTTGACTGATCTCTTCCCCTTCCTTCTTCCATTTCCCCATTCCTCCCACTGTCTTACAGCTGTCAGTCTGTTCCATGTTTCCATGTCTGCAGTTCTATTTTGCTCATTAGTTTATTTTGTTCATTAGATTCCAATTACAAATGAGATCAAATGGTATTTGTCTTTCACTAACTGGCTTATTTCACTTAGCATAATAGTCTCCAGTTCCATCCACGTTGTCGCAAAAGATAGAAATCCTTTTTTTCTGTTGTATTCCCTTGTGTAAATGTACCACAGTTTTTAATACATTCATTTACTAATGGGCGTGTAGGCTGTTTCCAACCCTTGGCTATTGTAAATAGTGCTGCTATGAACATTAGGGGTGCATAAGTTCTTTGACTTAGTGTTTTGGGATTCTTAGGTACATTCCTAGCAATGGAATCACTGGCCCAAAAGGCAGTTCCATTTTTAACTTTTGAGAAAATTCCTTACTGATATAGACCCATTTGTTTATTTTTCCTTTATTTCTCTTACCCAAGGAGATATATCAGCAAAATTTTGTGGAGGTTTTTTTTTGGGGGGGTCTCTGTCATATAATTCTGCTCGGCTCTTGATTATTTTCTTCCTTCTACTCACTCTGGACTTTGTTTATTGTTGTTCCTATAACTAATGTATAGTTAGGTTATTTATTTGAAATGTTTCTGTCTTTTTTAGGTAGGCCTGTATTGCTTTGAACTTCCCTCTCAGGACTGCCTTCATTGTGTCCCATAGGTTTGGGGCTGTTGTATGTTTATTTTCATTTATTTCCAGAAACCTTTTGAGTTCTTCCTTGATCTCATTGTTAACCTATTCATTATTTAATAGCATGTTATTCAGTCTCCATGAATTTGAATGTTTTTGAGTATTTTTCTTGAGGTTGGTTTCTGATTTCTTATTTTTGATCTTTTATTTATTTATTTTTAAAGAGAGGGGAAAGGAGGGAGAAAGAGGAGAGAAACATCAATGTGTAGTTGCCCCTTGCATGCCCCCTACTTGGGACCTGGCTTGCAACCCAGGCATGTGCCCTCACTGGGAATCAAACCAGCGACAATTGGGTGTAGAGGCCAGCACTCAATTCACTGAGCCACACTAGCCAGGGCTGGTTTCTAGTTTCAAGCCATTGTATCCAAGAAGGTGCTTGATATGATTTCAATTTTCTTGAATTTGTTGAGGCTTGTTTTGTGTCCTACCATGTGGGCTATCTTTGAAAATGTTCTATGTGCATTAGAAAAAAATATATATTTTGCTTCTTTGAGGTGAAATGTTCTGTAAATATCAATTAAGTAATTAGATATAGAGTGTTGTTCAATGCCACAATATCCTTGTTGATTGCTTGTTTGGAAGATCTAAACGTTGTTGACAGTGGGGAGTTAAAATCTCCTATAATGACTGTGGTGCTGTCGATCTCTGTGTTAAAGTCCTCCAGGTTTTTCCTTGTATATTTAGGTGCTCCTATATTGGGAACATATATCCTGTTGTTGGATTGCTCCCTTAAGTATTGTGTAGTGACTTTCATTGTCTTTTGTTATGACTTTTATTTTGAAGTCTATTTTGTCAGATATAAGTATTGCTACCCCAACTTTTTTTTCACATTTGTTTGGTTGGAATATTTTTTTCCATCCACTTTCAGTCTTTGTAGATCTTCTGTTCTGAAGTGGGTCTTTTGTAGACAGCATATATGTGGGTCTCTTTTCTTATCCATTCAGCTACCCTGTATCTTTTGATTAGAGTATTTAATCCATTTACATTTGAGGTTAATATTGATAGGTACTTACTCATTGCCATTTTTTTCCTTCATGCCTGTGTTTCTGTCTTTTGTTTCTCCCTCTATGTCTTTGGCATTTTTTAATCTGCTCTCCTTTCCCTGGACATTTTAGGATTAGTGGCTGTGAGTGAATGGGTCTGTGTGTGGCCCCTTTAAGAGGACGCCTACTCTTCTAGCAGCCCTCCTTCTCATCTGAAATATGGATGGAATCCCTGCTGATTTCAGAGCCAGATGTTGTGGGATCTCCTCTTTCCAGCACTGGTACTCCTGGCTGAGGAGCCTAGTATGGGGTTAGGACCCCTCACTCCTCAGGGGGAACCTCTGCAGCTGCCTATCTCTTGCAGTTCTCAACTGCCACACGTGGGTATGGGACCAGCCCATTTTGAGTCTTTGCCCATCTTACCATTCTTGACATGGTTTCTTCTTTATTCCTTAGTTAGAGGACTTCTGTTTAGCGAGTCTTCAGATGGCTTTCTAGGTTGATTGTTCTTCAGTTTACTTGTAATTTTGATGTGGTCATGGGAGGAGGTGAACACTGCAATTACCTACTCTGCCATCTTGACTGAAGACTCAAGTTATTTTTGGAAGCTGAAAATTTTAGTATGTTTTAGCAACTCAGGGTACTGGTTCACCCCTTTTCCCAGTCTTGTTATTTGCTTGTTTGTTTAGTGTCTCAAATATTTTGGTGGAATCTATTCCCATACCATCCCCCACCTTTACCCTCTGCAGTGTAAAACTTCCGATGTTGCTCCTCAGGGGGTGCAGCCTGGGAATGTATTTCTACAGTCATTCTGGGATGACAATGGCTTTTTGCAAGGTTCTCTTTGCTTGTCTCTTTTGCTGGCCATACCCCGATGGTAAACTCCACTAATAGCTAGCCGATTGATGATGGGCCGTTTTCAACATTACCCTACGGCATAAATTGCTCCTCACACCAAACCAATCAAATTCAGGCTGCATTTGAAAGGATGGTTTCTGAGATCAGTATTTGAGATATGGTCTGACCGCAGGTGTGTTTCTGCCAGCAGTCTCTTCCCTTGGTTTTCTCGAAAAACATAGCTGGGCTACAGTTTAGTCTGTATGTTTAATGATTTTACCAATCTCCAAGTTATTTTTCCCAAAAACTGTTTTTGAGACCATCTTTAGGCTTGAGCTTCCTATACTTTGTTGCAAAAGAAGTCAGTTCCTTTGGGAAGTGTTTAGTCAGTTTTATACCTGCCTGGCAAATCTCTTATCCAGAGCTCTGGAGCTGGGAGTGGGGAAAAATGACATGCTTCTCTCCGACTGACAGCTTGCTTTAAGAGCTGAGTGCTCACTGGAGGGGGACAGCAGTAGCATCAGGTCCTCTTCACTCGCTTCTCCTAGCACCTCTGCCTTCGGAGCCATGGCAAGGAGAATCAGGGCCCCAGTGTTCTCAATGGTGCTACACTCGAGGTAAAGCCTTCACCTTACAAGTGAATACCATCTCTTGGCTTCATTCTCCTGGAAATTAGCCTGAGCAACAGGGAGCTGGGGGAAGAATTAGAAGTGCTGACTTCCCTGGAAGATAGTCCTCTCACTGGGAGCCAGGGGAGAAGAGGCCCTGTGTTTTGGGGATATACCAATTTGGGCAGAGTTTCTGTCTCTGAGTTGGGAGGGTAGGAAGGAGGTAGCAGATCTTGGTTCAAATACCACAGACTCGCACTAATTTTACCAAATATTCAAATTTGCTTGAATAAATGTTTATTTGCTGTATGCCCTTAGGATAATTTCTAGAAACTATAAATGATTGTTTCTTAAATACTTTTTTACCAGTTTTGTTAGGGATTATGTTTGTGGAACTTCTCATGCTGCAATGCCTGTTAAATGTCTAATTGTATATGTCAAGTAGGCAGTTGGATAGATAGGCCTATAATTTGGGAGTGAAAATAGGGATGGAGGTAGAAAATTTGGAGACATAGTATGTGCATGCCATTTTAAGCAGTGAGATTGAATAAAGTAGATGGGAAAGAGTGTAGGCAAGGCTTTAAAGGTTGTACTTACTTTAAAGTGATTGGCAATAAGCACCATTACTTGTGTGCTATTAGAGAAAAACTGTCAAATCTACTCCAAGAGGTAGGAGACATTTAACAATTTCCTTAACTGTTATGCAGCTAAGTAATAGCATGTGACCTTGTCTCAGTTGTTTAATCCCAGTGTCCTTAACTAAAATGAGGGACGGAGCTGGGTGAATCCCAGTGTCCTTAACTAAAATGAGGGACGGAGCTCCTCCACCCCCCCAACCTGTGATTCTTTAAAATCAAATAACTATACACTTTTTTCCCTCAAATTCCAGGTATTTATATAGCAATTCCTGTATGCAAGGCTGGCAAGAGTTTAGTGAGATGGGGTTGCTTATACACTGATGACAGGAATGAATTGAGTAATGTGCTTCAAGATCCTTATAAATGTAAATGCCATTTGAGTCAGTAATTCCTCTTTCAAGAATATCCTTACTTTACATTTTGTTCCAAAGTACTCTACCACATACACTCCAGAGTTTTTAATATTCACTTTAGGTCTTTAAACATCACCAATTGAGCTAGAATTTTAATGTGATGACATTTCTCATTGATGTTTAGAAGCTTTTTGAAGTTTAGAGAAAGACAATTTAATTTTTCAGGTAAAATTAATCTGCCTAGAAGTTTAAGGACTTTATATTAAAATTTTTTAAATTATAGTTGAAAACACAGAAATTTGTGAAGTAAACCTCAGCTTGCTCTGTTCTTCAGTTGGCTGTATTCTTTCATAGGTAAATGGATAAACAAAGTGCCGTGGAATACTATTCAGTGATAGAAAGAAATGAACCTGAAGCCGTGAAAAGACATGGAGGAATCTTAATGGACATTGCCAAGTGAAAAGGCTGGACACTGTACAATTTCAATTATATGATATTCTGTAAAAGGCAAAACTATGGAGTTAGTAAAAACATCAGTGGTTGCTAGGGTTCAGAGGGAGGAAGGGATGAACAGGGGGTGCCCAGAGTATTTTTACGGCAGTGAAACTACTGTGTATGATGCTAGAATGATGGATATATGTCATTATACATTTATTCATAGTTATCAAGTGTGTAACACCAAGAGTGAATCCTAATGTAAAGTATTAATTAATAATAATGTATCATATTGGTTTATTAGATATAACAAATGTATCAGACTGGTGCAGGATGTTGATAATAGGGGAAACTGAGAGTGGAGTGAGAGGGAGTATATGGTAAAACTGTACCTTCTGCTCAGTTTTTCTTTAAACCTTATGCTGCTCTATAATATAAAGTCTATTAAAAAAAACTCTGCTAGCAAATTTGTGAGGTAGAACTCTATGTGTTGTAAGTGTTCAGAGGAATTATCTGTGTTAGTGAGGGGAGTCACAGATAACTAGGTATCGTTTCAGTAACATTATTTCTTCCACATCCACAATAGGTGATGTAAAAGCTTTTATGCCTTGTAGTGAAGAGTTAACATTCGCCCTTTTGTATGTTAATAAACCTGGAAGGAAACAAGATTTAACCTCAGCCCTCAAAAATGCCTTTTTATATGTTATTTTCTGTTTTTTTTTCCCCTATTTTTAGGTCTGCATTATTATATTAATAAGCTTAAATGTAAATCCCAGTAAATTTTATGTGATCCTGACATTTAGCGGAGGAAAGCATAAGGTCCAGTTCTTTTCCTTTCCTGGGGGAAGAGTTTGAAGTTCAAACAGGAAGCTTGGTAGCAATACTTTCTTTAGAGATATATGGTACAAGCTTTGCCGGTTTACCAGCAACACAAAGAACAACTTCTAGAACCACATTTTAGAGGATAAGTGCCATTACAGTTTTGAACCAGGAATGAATACCTACTCAGATGAAAATTTCAACAATTTTAGAATGTAGATTAGCCAGAAAACAAAGAAAACTAGAAAAGGTGCCTTTTCTGTTATCAATATATAGAGTGCTCCCAAACCCAAATTCTGTGTGCGCATCCTAACTGCAGGTGGTCACAGTGACAGTGTTCATGTGCCTCTCACACATGAAGCAAGTACACTGTTAGAAACTGGACGATTCCTTCTAAAAGGCCTTTTCCTCTTGTAGCTCATGTCCTCTTAGCTAAATTCAGGTAGGAAAGATAAATCCAGTAGATCTAGTCTGGGCACTTTTAGCTCTTGTTAAATTTTTAGTGTACAACCTCAGAACCTTGGTAGAATTAGGTGTCCAAAGTAGTTTCAAAATAGACAACTGATAAAAGGCAGAAAAACAGGAAGAAATGATAACAGAGCTCACTTCTAAGATGTGATGAAAGAGGCCTTTTATGTAGCCTGATATTTTAGACCAAGCTGTACTTAAATACATTGTAAATGTCAAAAGATATTTTGTATTTATAAATTTCTGTTGTAATCCAGATGTGACTGTATAGAACTTAAAGAATAAGCACCTAACATTTCCCATGCTAGTAAAGGTAATCATCACTGTTTGATATGGAAGATTTTTTGACACAAAATGATTGGGGACAGGGAACAGGATCAGTCATTAAGGAATCAGTTATCATAGTGTTTTACTAGTGTCTAAAATGTTTGGCTTTCTGTGAAGTTCAACATGTAAGAAATCTCAGGAGACTTCTAATTATGTTAGATTAACCTATTTAAGTCTCTACACAGTAAGACTTAGAGCATCCTGGTAAGTTTAGAGCATTTCTTTTTTTGTTGTTAACTCTGTCTATTCACACATATGAAATGAAGTTCACCAAATTATATTTCAGGTGGTTTTTTTTTAACTTTGGGTGTTTTTGTTTGTTTGTTTTTTGGGTTTTTTTGGTACACTGGTTATGACCAGCGTCTTAGAGCTTGCATAATTTCAGGCAGTTTGCCTAGCTCGATCAAATCGACAAAATAGCGATTACATTTACCATTATTGTTAAGCAGAATACCATGCACCAGTTAACAGTACTGGGGAGGACCTTAACTACATAGAGGATAGCAAAGCTCATCACTATGCCAGCCAGCAGGGGTAGAAGTACAAACACTTCTATCCACTGCATCATGGTATTGAAGTCACCAAGGAGAACACAACACAGTCAAGCACTGGATGGAACAACTCTTTTACTCAGAGAAGAGACACACCAAGATCAGCCCCAATAGTGCAGGATGGTCCCCTGCGGCCAACGGGGCCACCAACACCCCCATTCTCAGGCTCAATGGGCAACTGATGCAAAACAAATGGCCTGTGCACACCCATCTTGTGCTGCAGCAGAAGGACCCCGTATAGAGTCAGAAATACTGAATGCTGGGGATGTGTCTGAGGGCCATTGAGCCACCAACTTGGGCAGAACAAAGGAGTATGTATTGAGCCTAAAACAGAGAAATACTTTCCCACACACAAGGATAAGTTCCACATGGTACATGTGGGCTCTTTATCTTGGTAAGGGGGTATTCCAGGCCCAAGACCCATTCTTATGTGGCTGAGTGGGATGGAAGGACTATGGGCATGAGGTTTCCTTTCCTGACAATTATGTATGACATACTACCACTACAGCCTTACCTACTGCTTCTCTTTAGCTAACCCAGTTTAGGTGCTTTACTTTCATTTCTGTTCAATTATTTTGCCCTAATGTATACTATTTTCCTGTTGAAAATTATTGTAAAATTTAATTGTATAGATGTTTGCCTTTAAAAATGAATAGGAGAGGGAGTAAAAGATAATTAAAACATTATAACCTAATAACAATGAATCCAAAGTAGTAAATAAATGCTGGATAGCTATATATTACAAATGTCCTCAAGACCAAAGAAAGGATAAAATCAAAACTTGCAGAACATATGCCATGTTTATGCATTGGAGAATATGTTGTTAGTTTTGGTCATTGTTTCCTCAAGTTATTTTGTGCCTTTTTAGAGCCTCTGTCATGTCCATGAACTATTTGGAATAATGCTGAATAATGCCTGCTTTGGTGCTTACTAAACTAATGACTGACTTCTTACGGATATTATCAAAAAAGAATGTAAGAGGCAAAGAGATCTGCTACAGGAGTAGATTACTTATCATTTCTACATTGGAAGTATTCTTGGTTTGTTTGTTTTTTGTTTTCATTTTTATCTCTTGAAAGAGATAATGGCTACCTGACCCTTTTCATTTGAAAGGAGGGATGCCCTCCTCTCTTGATAGCAACTTTGGTATACTTTGCTATAAGGAAGTCACTTACATATTTCCTTTGTTTTCTGTAAAACTGCTCCAAGTTTTAAGTTCTAGGCAGTATTTTTTAGGAAAATCGGTATTGCTTTGGATTAAATGTCCCAAAAGATAAGAATGGCTGTGGATTCTGAAATGGTATACACTGGAGAGGTGCCTCCTAATTTTTAAGTATATACAAATTCATTCATTTTGCCAGGAATAAAACTTGTAGGTGTTAGGGTACAGATATTGCTACAAGGTAACATCTATAGACCACCTGAAACACGTTAGACAGTATTGTTGCAGTACTATTCTTATTTGGATAATGTGAGTCTTTAATTATACAATCACACATGAAAAATACTTTGTAATTTATAGGGATATGTACAAATATTACTGGAGGTTAGTAAAGTAAAAGAGGAAGAGATGAGAGCAAGGGTAAAAAAAAAAAAACACTTGTAAAAGAGAGGAGGCTACCTAAAACAGAAATATGAGGTCATATGAATATGCAAGGGTGATTTTTTTACATGAGACAATATTTCCATCTTTCAGTGTTGCCCCCTTTTATAAACTGGAACTTTGTTCTTGTACTTTTTTCATCCATATAGGATAGTATGATACACTAACATAATGTCAAAGTATATTAGTCTGTAAATACAGATTTGAATTATATCTGTAATAATTCATAGAATTAAAATAGAATATTTTTAATAGCCTTTATAATCATTTTGAAGATTATAAACCATGTAAATATGTATCTTCTTGTCAGGTTTTTCTTAGTTAAAAATTTGCCTGAGAGTCCTAAGCATCTCATTGTCATGCTCACAATCTCTGTTCACATTTGTTCACTGTGAAAAAAAACAAAACAAAATAGCAAGAGCAGCAAAACTACATCAATATAGAAGTGACTTTATTAGCAGATAATACAGGAAACATGGAAAACTATAAAATGAAAATTAAGTTATCTATAATCCTGCCACCAGGAAAGAGTCCCTATTAACTTTTTGAGATACAGGGTCCAGCAGAAGTAATGTCTGCTTGAGTGTGATTGATAGGGTAATAATATAGGTGTAATAATTTATAGTTTTAATTTGAACATTTCACCTAAAATTTCTTATTGTGTGCTTGAGTGTGATATTGTTGTTACAGAATTACATGCTTGTGATTTTGTAGTAAAAGATTTTGTGATAAAGGGTGTTATTTGTGCTAGACCCCGTATTTCCAGTCCCTTTTTCATGGATTTTACCTAAAAAAATTTTTAATTAAATATGATACTTATGTAGGTTATTTTTAATCATTTAAAATTTAGGTAAAGCAGTAAAGGAGTTCAAACCTTGGATGAAATTTAAAAGCTGTTTAAAATTTTTTTAGTTTTATTCCATATTACTATTTTATTATTTTTTCTTCTTTTAAAATATTTTTTACACAATAGGTGAGCATGGTTTTTGTTTTTTAAAGATTCTTACCTGAGGATATGTTTATTTATTTTAGATAGCGAGGGATGGAGGGAGAAAGGAAGAGGGGAGAGACAGAGAGAGGGACGGGGAGAGAGAAACATTGATGTGTGAGAGAAACATGGATCGGTTGCCTCTCATATTCTCCCTTACTAGGGATCAAACCCACAACCTAGGTATGTGCCCTGACCAGGAATTGAACCCACAACTTCTTAGTGCATAGGATGACACTCCAACCAACTGAGGTAGCTGGTCAGGACTAAAGTAATTTTTAATTTTTCAATTATAGTTTATATACAGTATTATGTTAGCTTCATGTATAGATCATAGTGATTAGACATTTGTATAACTTACAAAGTAGTCCCCCAATAAATCTAGTACCAATTTGATACCATATGTAGTTATTACAATATTACTGACTATATTCCATTCCCATCCTGTACTTTACATCACTATGATGGTTTTCATAGTTGGCAATTTGCACATCTTAATTCCTTCCAGTTTTTTACCTATTCTCCCATGCCCCTCCTGTCTGTCAGCCATCCAAATCTTCTCTCTAGCTATGAGTTTCTGTTTTGTTTGGTTGTCTATTTTTTAGATTCCACACAAAATTGAATTATATAGCTCTCTCTCTGACTTATTTTACTTAGCCCAGTACCCTCTAGGTCCATTTATGTTCTTGCAAATAGCCAGATTTCTTTTTTTTTTTTTTATGGCTGAGTAATAGTGCATTGTATATATGTACGACATCTTATCTATTCATTTGCCTATAAATGCATACTTAGGTTGCTTCTACATCTTGCCTTTTGTAATTAATGCTGCAGTGAGTGTAGGGGTGAATATGTCTTTTCAAACTGGTGTTTTGGATCTCTATGGATAAATACCTGGAAGTGGAATTGCTGGGCCCTTTTTTTGTCTCTTAATATATATAGTCTTTGTTTTAATGTCTGTTTTGTCTAATATAAGTATAGCTACTCCAGCTTCTTTCTTTTTTGTTTCTATTTGCATGAACTCTCATTTTCCATCCCTTTACTTTCAGTCTGCTTGTGTCTTTTGATCTAAAATGTGTCTCTTGTCAACACGGTATGTATGAATCTTGTTTTTTTTTCTTTTTTTCACTTTATCCTTTTAAAAAATATATTTTATTAATTATGCTATTACATTTGTCCCATTCCCCCTTCATTCCCCTCCACCCTGCACACTGTCTCCCACCCACATTCTCTCCCTTTAGTTCATGTCCATGTGTCATAAGTTCTTTCTTTAGCTTCTACATTTCCCATACTATTCTTATTCTCCCCTTGTCTATTTCCTACCTACCATCTATGCTACTTATTCTCTGTACCTTTTTCCTCTCTTTCCCCCTCCCTCTCCCCTATTGATAACCCTCCATGTGATCTCGATGTCTGTGGTTCTGTTCCTGCTCTAGTTGTTTGCTTAGTTTGTTTTGTTTTAGTTCTGGTTGTTAATGATTGTGAGTTTGCTCTCATTTTACTATACATGTTTATTTTTCTTCTTTTTCTTAGATAAGCCCCTTTAACATTTCATATAATCAGGGCTTGGTGATGATGAACTCCTTTAAGTTGACCTTATCTGGGAAGCACTTTATCTGCCCTTCCATTCTAAATGAAAGCTTTGCTGGATAGAGCAATCTTGGATGTAGGTCCTTGCCTTTCATGACTTGGAATAATTCTTTCCAGCCCCTTCTTGCCTATAAGGTCTCTTTTGAGAAATCAGCTGACAGTCTGATGGGAACTCCTTTGTAGGTAACTGTCTCCTTATCTCTTGCTGCTTCTAGGATTCTCTCTTTCATTTTTATCTTGGGCAGTGTAATTATGATGTGCCTTGGTGTGTTCCTCCTTGGGTCCAACTTCTTTGGGATTCTCTGAACTTCCTGGACTGGAAGTCTATTTCCTTTGCCAGATTGGGAAAGTTCTCCTTTATTATTTGTTCAAATAACTTTTCCACTTGTTGCTCTTCCTCTGCCCCTTCTGGTACCCCTATAATTTGTATGTTCCGGAACATTTAACGATGTCCTGGAGGTTCCTAAGCCTCTCCTCATTTTTTTTGAATTCTTGTTTCTTCATTCTTTTCTGTTCTGGTTTTTTCTTTCTTCCTTCTGGTCCACTCCATTGATTTGAGTCCCGGTTTCCTTCCCATCACTATTGGTTCCCTGTACATTTTCCTTTATTTCACTTAGTGTAGCCTTCATTTTTTCATCTAATTTGTGACCAAATTCAACCAATTCTGTGAGCATCCTAATTACCAGTGCTTTGAACTGTGCATCTGATAGGTTGGCTATCTCTTGGTCGCTTAGTTGTATTTTTTCTGGAGCTTTCATCTGTTCTTTGGGCCATTTTGTTTTTTTTGTTTTTTTGTTTTTTGGTCTTGATAGGTCTGTTATGTAGTAAGGGGTGGAGCCTTAGGTGTTCACCATGGTGAGGCAACCCAATCCCTGGGTTGTGACATTGTATGTGGGGACGGGGTCCAAGAGGAAACAATGGTGCTTGCTGTGCTATCTGCCAGATTTCAGTCACTTTTGCCGCTTCCCCCAAACAAACTGGGCCTTTCTGGTGCTAATTCCCGTGTGGGTGGGCTTGTGCACATTCTAGTACCCTGTGGGTCTGTCCAACGAATTCTCCTGTGAAGCTAGGAGTCTCTCCAGCACCTCAACCCCCACAGGTATTTTCAATCAGTGCCCTCAGACTCTATTTCCTGGCCTGGAATCTTGGGATGCATGGTCTGTCTCCTCCCCAATTTTGCCTGGTTTATCTGTGCACAAATGTGGGACCACCCGGTTGGCCAGCCACCTTGTGCGCAGTGCCTCGCTTCACAATTGCCACCTCGCTGTGTCTGCCCATTGCCACCCCGCACCCAGGGTCCATCCACTACAGTCTTATGGGCCCAGTGCCACCGCTTTTTGTGCTGCGACCCCTGTCCGCCCAGCTGCCCGACTCCGCCCAGCTGCCCGACTCCGCCCTTCCTACTGGTCTGGATGAATGTGTCTATTTTAACTCTTTGGTTGTCCGATTTCCATACAGTTCAATTTTCTGTCAGTTCTGGTTGTTATTTTGTTTCTAAATTGTCCTTATTTTAGTTGTAGGAGGAGGCACAGTGTGTCTACCTGTGCCTTCATTTTGGCGAGAAGTCTGAGTCTTGTTTTCTTATCCATTCAGACACACTCTGTCTTTTGATTGGATCATTTATTCCACTTCCATTTAATGTAATATGGATAGGTGATTATTGCCATTTTACTACTTATGTACTTAGATCTTTTTTTCCTTATTAAAGAAATCCCTTTAACATTTCTTGTAATACTAGTTTAGTGGTGATTCACTTTTTTAGCTTTTTCTAGTCTGGGAAGCTCTTTATCTGTCCTTTAATTCTAAATGATAGCCTTGCTGGGTAAAGTAACCTTGGTTGTAGGTCCTTGCTTGTCATCACTTTGAATATTTTGTGCTAATCCCTTCTGGCCTGCTGTATTACTATTTTAAAAATAGAACTTGGATTTAGAAATAGTAGTACAGAATCCCCCAACCCCAACCATATATTTTCTTACCTTTTAACCAGTATATCTTATGAATAGTTCGATTACATCCTGAGATCTATGGAAATGCAGAAAGTCAGACCCTGCTAATTATTTTCCACTTTATTTCTTTTTCAGGCACTCAAACACATTTAATACCATATAATATAAGTCTCTTACAGTCTTTCAGTTGACTTCTTGGCTTTCTTATTACATTCTTCAATGCTTTTTATAAAATGAACTTTTTGTTTGCATTAGTTCCCCTCTCTTTGGAAATTTTTGCATAGAAGGTAGATGGACTCCACCCAGAATTCCATTCCATGTTGAGACAGCTCACATCACAAATACACCAAGTGGATATGGAAATGTTCACTCACATAAAGAGGCTTTCTGAGAAGAGCAGGACTGGCTCCTAACCTGGCCTGCAAACGGCTTAAGAAAGCAGGCAAAGGAGACTGACTTGGGTTTTTCTGGTGGTTAAGAGGTGGGGTTCCCATATCCTGGCTGTGTTTGTGTGGTTTGAACTTGCACCAAAGCTAGAGAGCACTTGGACTTGCCTGTTAGAGTGATCATATGTAAGGCAAGGGGTAATGAGAAAATGGCAGGGGCTGGGGGGACAGGGGGAAGGGTCATGAAAGTTGCCAGTAGTCAAACATCAAAATTGGAATCAAACTCTGATATCCTTCTTAACCCACCTTGTGTACATTTTTTTAAAATCTGTTTTCCCCTAGAACTTTCTAATAGAATAATAATAATGTAATGATGAGGATAGCTACCAACTGAATTTATTCTGCATGAGACACTGTAATGTGTGCTTTATGAATATTACCTTCATTCAATCTTCATAATAAGTCTGTGCAGAAGGCAATATTGTCTTCATTCTACAGATGAAAAATCTGCAGAACAAAGAGGTTAGGCAATTTTTCAAGTTTGCATAGCTATTAAGTGGCATATAGAATTTGAAGACAGATAGTTTCAGACATACTGCCTTTAATGCTCCTTCCTTTTTGGTCCTTTGCAGTGGACTCCAAAATTCCATGTTAACTAAAAGGGTTTTAAGAATAATGAAGAATTTTGAAGAACTTCTAGTTTTTCTGTGCAAGTTAGAGCAACTTTTGGGCCCTAGGAGATGCTTTTCTAAGGAAACCTTTATTTCTACTTATTTAATTTAAAAACTTGGTAGCATACTAAGCACAGGTATAATTTTGTTCATTTTTCACTGTGTTAGGCTATTATACATATCTCTCAATTTTAAAAATATACTTTCAGAATACATGAAAGAGGGAATACAACTGCCTACAACTTTAATTAATTAGTACTGTCATCGAGGTGGTAATTTATGGAAGAGAAAACTGGTATGATCTTTTTATCTTTTTAGTGATGTAATTTTAATACTAATCCTCTTGCTGATCTTCTTTCTGTTCTTTTAAATATTTAGCTAATTGCTGTCTAAATTCTTGGGAGTTTAGACAGCAATTAAAATTTTCCATTCTTAGGAAGTTTGCTACTTTTAGCTCTGTGATTTAAAATAATATTTGGTAAAAAGGTAATTGATAATGGTTTTTAGGTAAATACATATCTAATAGAGATTTTTATATTTAATATATATTTTAATATGTTTATTGATTTGAGAGAGAGATAGACATTGATTGGTTGCCTCCTGTATACACCTTGACTGGGGAGTGAACCTGCAACCTAGGTATATTCCCAGACTGGGAATCTAACCTCTAACTTTTTGGAGTACAGGACAATACTCCAACCACTGATCTACACCATCCAGGGCTATCTAATAGAGATTTTTAAAATAATAATTTACCTTCTCTAAACTTGTTTTAAAGTAAACCTAATTGTGACATTCTTTGAGAATTTAAAAAAGCATTAATGAATACAGTTGACTGCTTTTAGGGGAGCGTCTTATTTAAACTGCTTGAGCTGCCCTGAAGTATGTTTGGTTTCACTGCCCTTCTACAGTTATATTAACTATATGTGACTAATTTTATTTTTATAGAAATCTGTTATAAGACATAGTTTCTTAAACAAAAAATATACAGGATATGGCACAAATAATGTCCCTTCTTTATTACAAAATCTTTTACTACAAAATCATAAGCATGTAATTCTGTAACAATATCACACTCAAGCACACCATATGACATTTTAGGTGAAATGTTCAAATTAAAACTATAAAATATTACACCCATATTATTACCCTACCAGCAACACTAAAGTAGGTGTTACTTCTGCTGGACCCTGTATTTTCAGTAAAGGATACAGTTTTTTCTTTGATGTCTTATTTTATTTATTTTTTAAATGTGTGTATAGCTCACATTTATTTCAGTGTTATTTTTTGTTGTTCTATTACAGTTGTCCCAATTTCCCCCCACTGCTCTCCCCTGCCCCACCCATTCCCCCTCTCCCACAGTCAGTCTGTACACTGTTGTCCATGGCATGGGTCCTTTATACATGTTTCTTGACTAGACCCTTACTTACTAGACGTTACTTATTCTGACCCATGAACACGGTATATGATTCCATTTATTTGTGTCTTCTGTGTTCTGTACTTTTCTTCAGTGTTCTGTACTTTTCTGAGTACAGGTCTTTTACCTCCTTGGTTAAGTTTATTCCTAGGTACTTTATTTCTCTTGTTGCTATAGTAAATGGGATTTTTTCCCTAGTTTCTCTTTCTGATGTTTTGTTGTTGGTGTACAAAAATGCCTTCAATTTCTGAATATTGACTTTGCATCCCATTATTTTGCTGAATTCACTTATTAGGTTCAATAGTTTTTGGGTGGACACTATAAAGTTCTCTGTGTACACTATCATGTCATCTGCAAATACTGACAGTTTTACTTCCTTCTTTCCAAGTTGAATGCCTTTTTTGTCTTTCTGTTTTCTGATCACTGTGACTAGAACTTCCAATACTATGTTGAATAGAAGTGGTGAAAGTGTTGTTCCCTTGTCTTGTTCCTGATCTTAGTGGGAAAGCTTTCAGTTTTTGCCCATTGAGTATAAATGTTGCTGTAGGTTTCTTGTATATGACCTTTATTATGTTGAGGTATGCTATCTGTGTTCCCACTTTGCTGTGTGTTTTTTAATCATAAACAGGTGCTGTACTTTATCAAATGCTTTTTCAGTGTCTGTTGATATGATCATGTAATTTTTGTCTTTCATTTTGTTTAAGTGATATATTACATTTATTGATTTGTGGATATTATATCATCATTGCAACACTGAGATGGATCTTAGTTGATCAGGGCATATGATCTTTTTAATGTGTTGCTGGATCTGGTTTGTCAATATTTTGTTGAGGATTTTAGCATCTTTGCCCATCAGCAATATTGGTGTACAGTATCTTTTCTTTGTTGTGTCTTTACCTGGTTTTGGAATTAGGATAATACTGGCCTCATAAAAAGAGTTTGGGAGTCTTTCCTCTTTTTGAATTTTTTGAAATAGTTTGAGGAAGATAGGAGGTAGCTCTTCCCTAAATGTTTTGTAAAATTCTTCTCTGAAGCCGCCTGGTCCAGAGCTTTTGTGTGTCAGGAGTTTTTTGATTACTGCTTCAATTTCACTCATTGTTATTGGTCAACCTAGGCTTTCTGCATCTTCTTGATTCAGTTTGGGAATATTATGTTTCTAGAAGCTTGTCCATTTCACCCAGGTTGTCAAATTTCTTGTCATATACTTATTCATAGTAATTTCTGATGATCATTTGCATTTTGTGTTATTGGTTATAATTTCTCTTTTTTTCATTTCTGATTTTGTTTATTTGCGTCCTCTTTCTTTTTTTTTCTTGATGAGTCTCATTAAAGACTTGTCAGTTTTGTTTATCTTTTCAAAGAACCAGCTCCTGGATTTATTGATCCCTTGAACTATTCTTTTAGTCACTATTCCATTTAATTCTGCTCTGCCTTTGATTATTTCCTTCCTTTCACTCACTCTGGGCTTTATTGTTGTTCCTCTAGTTCTTGTAGATAAAGGGTTTGGTTATTTATTTGAAATGTTTCTGTCTTTTTTAGGTAGGCCTGTATTGCTATGAACTTCCCTCTCAGGACTGCCTTCATTGAGTCCCATAAGTTTTGGACTGTTGTGAGTTCATTTTCATTTGATTTCTTCCTTGATTTTATTGCTAACTCATTCATTATTTAATAGCATGTTATTTAGATTTCATGAATTTGAATGTTTTTGAGTTTTTTCCTTGAGGTAAGTTTCTAGTTTCAAGCTATTGTGTTCTGAGAAAATGCTTGACATGATTTCAATTTTCTTGAATTTGTTGAGGCTTGTTTTATGTCCTACCATGTGGTCTATCTTTGAAAATGTTCTATGTGCATTTGAAACAAATGTATATTTTGCTTCCTTGGGATGAAAAGTTCTATATATATCAATTAAGTCCACATCATCTAGGGTGTCGTTCAGTGCCACAATAGCCTGGTTGAGTCTTTCCTTGTAAGATCTATCCATGGTTGACAATGTGGTGTTAAAATCCCACATTGTAGGTATTTTTTCCTGAAGTTCTCAAAGGTTTTCTTTACAGTGTCTCACACAAATAATTAATGCCCCTTTTTATTAAAAAATTATTTATTACAAAATCATAAGCATGTAGTTCTGTGGCATAACAATATCATACTCAAAGACACCATATAACATTTTATGTGGCATGTTCGAATTACAGCTATAAATTATCACACCAATATTATTACCCTACCAGCCACACTCAAGCTGGCATTACTTCTGCTGGACCCTGTATATTTGGGTGCTCTTATATTGGGTGCATATATGTTTACCAGGGCTGTATCTTCTTGATGGATTATTCCCTTAATTATTATAAAGTGTCCTTTGTCTCTTTTTATGGTCTTTGTTTTGAAATTTATTTTGTCTGATATAGGTATCACTACCCCAGCTTTTTTTTTTTATGTCTGTTTGGTTGGGTTATTTTTTTCCATCCCTAAACTTTCAGTCTGTTTAGATCTTTTGTTCTGAAATGGGTCTCTTGTAGGCAGCATATATGTGGTTCATGTTTTCTTATCCATTCAACTACCCCATGCCTTTTGATTGGAGCATTTAATCCATTTAAATTTAAGGTCATTATTGATAGGTACTTATTGATTGCCATTTTTGCCCTTTGTACCTGTGTTCCTCTCTCTTTCTCTTTGTTCATCTTTTTAAAGCATTCCCTTTAGTATCTCTTGCAGTGCTCATTTGGTGGAGATGTAGACTTTTATCCTTTTTTGTTTTGGTCCAGGAAACTCCCTATTTTCCCTTCCATTGTATATGAGAGCCTTGCTAGGTGGAGTAGTTTTGGTTGCAGGTATTTGCTTCTCATTACTTGGAATATTTCTTGCCATTTCTTTCTGGCTTGTAGTGTTTCTGTTGAGGAATCAGCTGATAGCCTTACTGGAGCTCCCTTGTGTGTTACTAGCTGTTTCTCTCTTGCTGCCTTTAAGATTCTCTCTTTGTCTCTGAATTTTGCCATTTTATTTATGATGTGTCTTGGAGTACACATCTGTGTACTATTTGGGTTCATCTTTTTAGGAACTTCTGTCCTCCCTGGACTTGCATGTCTTTTTCTCTCGGTAAGTTAGGCAGTTTTCTGTCATTGCTTTTGCAAAAAAGTTTCTATTCCTTGCTCCTCTTCTTCTCCTTCTGCATTCCTATAATAAGGGGAATAAACTGGCTCCTTCTTCTTCATTATCTCAGTATATAAGAGACCTCCAAACATCAGTTCTCAAACTAGTCTACATCTAATCCATCATCAATTTCTGTTCATTTTAACTTCAAACTATATACATTCATCTGTTTTCTTTCTAATTCCCACGTCACCACCTTAATCCAAGCCTCTATCTTGTTGGAACTCCTGCAGTTGCCTCCTTTATGATTTCATTATGATTTCTCTAATTTTGCCTTTGCTGTGCTCCAAAGCTTTCTTTACCCAAAAAGTGTAGTAAGCTTTTAAATACATGAATTACATCATATCACTTTCCTGCTTAACACCATTTAATGTTACCATAGTACTTCCAATGAATGAAATCAGACTTATTAACATGGCCTGTAAAGCCCTGATAATTTAGGTTCTTTTTTCCAGTCTCATTTTTCAGCCACACTGGCCTTATGTTAGTCCTTAAATATGCCATGCCTTCCCTTATCTTAATGCTTAGGGGTTTTTTTGCTATTTCTTCTGCCTTGATTAGTGTAACATTCTTCAGGTTTTGGCTTAATTATCAGTTCCAAAGAGAACTCTTCAAATAACAGCCTTCCCTCTGGTCCAAATATAAATTAGGACCAATCTTTCCTATCACTCTGTCTTAAAAAATTCTGTTATTTTCCCTCAAATCTTATCTGTCAGTATTTTTATTTGTATGTTTCTTTGGTATCTGTTTTCTCTTTTCAGACTGTAAGTTCTGTGAGATCAGGTCATGTCTTTTTTGTTTATCATTCTGTACATAGCTCCTATGACAATACTTGCATATAGTGTTCAAGAAATACTTTATTTGATGAATGAATGTAAGAATATAAGCCTGAACTAGTATGATACCATTGAGAATGGGAAGGCAAATATGAATAACAAAGGTCTTTAAGAACTTGCAGTGGGTTGTTGTGATAGAATTACTAGAGAAATCTGAAAGTATTTTCGGTGAGTACACTAGCAACTGTTTTGTTGGGGGGGGGGGGTGTTTTTGTTTTTGTTTTTGTTTTTTAGTTTGTGGTAGCTACCCAACATGCAGAAATGACTTACACCACACAGTTTAGTGATGTGCATAGCCTTTTCCCAGTACTGGTGAAGAGGACCAGGTGAGGTCTAATTTGAAGGATTGAAACACTTCATTTTGGTAGAAATCCTGGAGAATTTCCCTCATGTAAGATCATCCATGACTTTGGAAGACCATTCATCCATGAATTAGTGAAACAATTACTACTCTTACCACTGAGCTATGGAACTTCCTCACTGTTTTGAAGTCATAAGATTATAGGCTTAAATGTTTAGTATAGTCATTAACTGTCTTAGAAGTTTTAGAAAATGGCTAGGAAGGTAACTATGTATCTACATTAAAACTTCAAGCAATGCTCTTGTTTATACATTTTGTGTTGAGTATTGATCAATCCTGTCTATTGCAGAGTTCTCTTGAGATAGTTTCTCAAGAGATAGATAGATAGATACTTTCTCTTGAGATAGATTCTGGTCACAACCAATAAAGACTAAACAAAGAGCAGAAACTGAGAAGAAACTTGAACCATTCACTTCAACTGTTTTTTAGATTTGGGCTTTTAAAAGAAGTGAAATTGCTTGAAATAAGTGATTCAACTAAAAGTTTTAGTTTATGACTTTTATGACTTAAGATTTTGTATTTTTTATGATTTTATTTACTTATCATGAATAAATTTGCTACATGATGCAGTTTTATAACTTTAAATGAGCATGATATATACCAATCTGTATACCACAAAGATTAAATTAGAAGGTGTTTAGTTATTTAACTAAAAAAATCATTTATCATATTATTCTTATGAAATGAAGCTCCTAGTACATATCAGAGATTCAGTGGTCAAAACTTTCCATTTAATTCTGTGAGGATTCATCAAGTACCTTTTGTGTACTGGCTGCATTGTTCTAGAAACTCATCTGCCACTTAAAACTAGAAACACTGTAGTGGTTAAGTTGCGACAGAGACTGCAGTTATTGGTTTGGGATTTTTGTGTATTTATGTACATTTTCCATAAGAGGGCAGCAAAGGACAAGCATGATTTTGTTCTTATGCCTGTAGTCTTAACCTGAGTTTGGCTCACATTCCAAATTTAATAGAAATCTTGCAAGATTAAGGGAAAATAGAGGGCATGGTTATAGTTTTACATAGTTTCCAGGTTATCTTTTATATTGTTTAGTATGGTTTTTGTACTGCATAGCAGATTATCTCACATGGATTCTGCTCTCAGTGATAGCCTAGTGATTGAATGTTATGCTGGAAGCTCCTTTCTGACCCTCAGTTTCTCCACTTATTAAAAATAGGGGGAGGAGAGACTATCAATACCTGTCTTTGTGGTTTTAATAAATTTCTATATCCTTGGGAGGCTAAGAGTAATTAAAAGATGGAGCTTAGAAAAAAAACTACCCTGATAGCCTATCAGTGTTGAATGTACTGTTTTCTTAAAGAAAATCCTGTTAGGGTCTGATAAAAGGAAAGTAAAGGTCATTACAGAGGTAGTTACTTACTAATTTTTAAATTAATTAAAATACATATTTATATACTGAATAATTATTATTTATATCATTTATTTTTTTAAGATTTTAATTTTTTTTAAGATTTTATTTATTTCTTTTTAGAGAGGGAAGAGAGGGGGATAGAGAGAGAGAGAGAGAAACATCAATGTGCAGTTGCTGGGGGTCATGGCCTGCAACCCAGGCATGTACCCTGACTGGGAATCGAACCTGCGACACTTTGGTTCGCAGCCCGAGCTCAATCCACTGAGCTACGCCAGCCAGGGCTGTTTTTAAAAAGATTTTATTTATTTGTTTTTAGAAAGAGAGGAAGGGAAAGAAAGAGAGAGAGAAACATCAATGCATGGCGGCTTCTCACACACCCCGTACTGGGGACCCAGCTTACAACCCAGACATGTGCCCTGACTTGGAATTGAACCAGAGCCCTTTTGGTTCACAGGCCCACACTCAATCCACTGAGCTATACCAGTCAGGGCTATTTTTATAATTTCTAAAGCCAACTGAATGCATGTGAACTCTGTATTGAAATACTTTATTATCTCAAAACATCTTCATTTGGTCACTTTAGTCTTCTTTTGTTTTTTTGTTTTTTGGAGGGGGAAATGAATCAGTAAAATAATATTTGAGGCATTAGGTTTGTGATAATTATGTTTCTTATTTCTGATGTTTTTTCATGTTTTTCACTTTTTAAGCTTTCTTTTTTTTACAGATTTTATGTATGTATATATGTATGTATGTATGTATGTATGTATTTTTACAGAGAGGGGAAGGGAGGGAAAAAGGGAGGGAGGATAACACTGATCTGCAAGAGAAACATCAATTGGTTGCCTTTCTCATGCCCCTAACTGGGACCTGGCCCTCAGCCCAGACATGTACCCTAACCAGAAATCAAAACTGAGACTTTTTGATTTGTAGGACAGTACGCAACCCATTGAGCCATACCAATCAGGGCAAAGCTTTCATGATTAGTTTTTTTTCCCTTTCCCTTAACCTTCACTGATTATGTCTTTGTTTTTTTATTTTTTGCACTTACATTTTTATTAGACTTACATGAAATATATCTTTCTATTGATGTTTAAAAATTAACCAGTGTTGGGTGAAAAAGGTGAAGAGATTAAGCAAAAAAAAACTCATAAAAAATGAATAAAAATCAATTCGTATCTAACTCCAACTGTCAATATAGTTAGATATTTAGCCAGATTCCTTTTTCCATTCCTCCCTTATGACATGACTGTATTTGGAGAAATAATCTAAAATTTTAGTTTGAAACTATTATTTTCCTTTTGAATTAAATTTTACATTCAATATTATTTTATGTTAGTTTCAGGTATACAGCATAGTGGTTAGATGATTATATACTTTACAAAGTGTTTCTGCTAATATTTACAGTACCCACCTTGTACCATACATAGTTATTACAATATTATTAACTCTATGTCCTACACTGTACTTTACATCCCTGTGACTATTTTGTAGGTACCGATCTGTACTTCTGAATTCCTTCACTTCTCTCACCCAGTCCCCCAATACCCTTCCCTTCTGGCAATCATCAGTCTGTTCTCTGCATCTATGAGTCTGTTTCTGTTTTATTTGTCTATATTGTTCTTTAGATTCCACATATAAGTGAAATCTTATGGTATTTGTCTTTGTCTGACTGACTTATTTTGCTTAGCATAGTACCCTCTAGCTCCATCCATGTGGTTACAAATGGTAAGATTTTATTCTGTTTTATGGCTGAGCAATATTTAATTGTATAGCTGTATCACAGTTTTTTCCATCTACTTGTCCATTGATGGGCATTTAGGTTACTGCCATATCTGGACCATTATAAATAACATTGCAATGAACAAAGGGGTGCATATATTCTTTTGGACTAGCATTTTGGATTTCTTCAAATATATACTCAGAAATGGAATCACTGGGTCATAAGGAAGTTCCATTTTTAACTTTTTGAGTTATCTCCATACTGTTAACCATGGTGGCTGCACCAGTCTGCATTGTCACCAACAGTGCCCAAGGGTTCCCTTTTCTCCACATCCTCGCCAACACTTGTTTGTTCACTTTTTCATGGTAGCCAATCTGACAGGTGTGAGGTAATATCTCATTGTGGTTTTAATTTGCATCTCTCTGATGGCTAGTGATGTTGAGAATTTTTTCTTATGTCTATGGGCCATCTGTATATCCTCTTTGGAGAGTGTCTGTTCAGGTCCTTTGCCCATTTTTAAATTGAGTTGTTTTTCTGGTGTTGAATTCTATTAGTTCTTTGTATATTTTGGAGATTAAACACTTATCAGATATATCATTGGTGATTTGGTTCTCCCACAGACTGGGTTCTATTTTTGTTTTGCTGATGGTTTCTTTAGCTGTGCAGAAGCTTTTTAAATTTGGTGTAGTTCCATTTTTTGTTTTTTCCTTTGTCTCCCTTACCCTATGAGATATATTGGCAAAAATATTGCTATATTAGATATGTGAGATTTTACTTCTAGGATTTTTATGGTTTCACAACTTACATTTAAATCTTACATCCATTTTTTAAAAATATATTTTATTGATTATGCTATTACAGTTGTCTCATTTTCACCCCTTTATTCCCCTTTGCTCTGTGTATCCTCACCCACCGACATTCCCCCCACCCCTTAGTTTATGTCCATGGGTCGTACATATAAGTTCTTTGGCTTCTACATTACCTATACTATTCTTAACCTCCCCCTGTCTATTTTCTACCTACTGTTTATGCTACTTATTCCCTGTACCTTTTCCCCCATACTCCCCCTCCCTACTGATAACCCTCCATGTGATCTCTGCGGATCTGCTCCTGTTGTAGTTGTTTGCTTACCATATTTTTAGGACTATAAGACTCACCTAGGTTTTAGAGGAGGAAAATAGGAGAAAAATTGAAGCAAAAATGTGGTAAAATATTTAATAATCTGTGACCTCACTCCACCACCACCTCCCTACCCCCACACAGCAAGCCAGGTAAGCTACATTTGGACTATAAGATGCACACCCATTTTCCTCCCAAATTTGGGGAAAAGTGCGTCTTACAATCTGAAAAATACAGTAGTTTGTTTTTGGTTTTTAGGTTTCATTGTTGATAGTTGTGAGTTTGTTGTAGTTTTACTGTTCAAATTTTTGATCTTCTTTTTCTTAGATAAGTTCCTTTAACATTTCATATAATGGCTTAGTGATGATGAACTCCTTTAAGTTGACCTTATCTGAGAAGCACTTTACCTGCCCTTCCATTTTAAATCATAGCTTTGCTGGAGAGAGTAATCTTGGATGTAGGTCCTTGCCTTTCATGATTTGAATACTGCTTTCCAGCCCCTTCTTGCCTTCAAGATTTCTTTTAAGAAATCAGCTGATAGTCTTATGGGAACTCCCTTGTAGGTAATTGTCTCCTTTTTTTTTTTTTTGCTGCTGCTTTTAAGATTCTATCTTTATTCTTGGGTAATGTAATGATGATGTGCCTTGGTGTATGCTTCCTTGGGTCCAACTTCTTTGGGACTCTCTGAGCTTCCTGGACTTGCATATACCTCCTTTGCCAGATTGGGGAAGTTCTCCTTTATTATTTGTTCAGATAACTTTTCCACTTGTTGCTCTTCCTCTTCTCCTTCTGGCACTCCTATCATTTGGATGTTGGAACTTTTAAAGTTGTCTTGGAGGTACCCAAGCCTCTCCACATTTTTTGGAATTCTTGTTTCTTCACTCTGTTCTAGTTGAATGTTTATTTCTTCCTTCTGGTCCAAACTGTTGATTTGAGTCCCTGTTTCCTTCCCTTCACTGTTGGTTCCCTGTACTTTTTCCTTTATTTCACTTTGCTTAGCCTTCACTTTTTCCTCTGTTTTATGACCATACTTAACCATTTCTGTGAGCATCCTGATTTGCCAATGTTTTGAACTCTGCACCTGATAGGTTGGCTATCTCTTGGTCATTTAGTTCTATTTTTGGAGCTTTGATTTGTTCTTTCAGTTGGACCATACTTTTTTTGTCTCAGTGAGCCTGTTATGTAGTATGGGGTGGAGACTTAGGTACTGGCCAGGGTGGGGCAACCCATGTTGCTGCATTGTGGTGCTGTTATGTGGGGGGTGGGGGGTGTTCCAAGAGGGAACAGTACCACTTGCTGAGCTCTTGACCCACTTTCAGTCATTTCCCCTGCTACCCACCAGCAAATTGGGCCCTTCTGGTGCTGATTCCCAGGTGGATGGGCTTGTATACATTCTAGGACCCTGTGGGCCTTTCCAACAAACTCTCCTGTGAGGCTGAGAATTTCTCCTGCCACCTCAACCCCCGCCAGAATTTTTCAGTCAGAGGTTCTGAAGCTTTATTTCCCTACACTGGAACCCTGGGTTGCATGGTCTGTCTCACTTCCCAATTGTTCCTCCTGTTTTATCTGTGTGCAGATGTGGGACTGCCGGGTTCACCAGCTACTACCTTGTCACGAGTTCTCTCTGCCCCAGCTGCTCAACTCCACTCCTCCTACCAGTCTGGATGAATGTTTCTTCTTTAACTTCTTGGTTGTCAAATTTCCACACAGTTTGATTTTCTGGCAGTGCTTATTATTTTTTTGTTTTTAAATTTGTTGTCCTCTTGGTTGTGGAAGGAGGCAAAGTGTATCTAGCTATGCTTCTATCTTGGCTGGAAGTCTGATATTGTCTATTTTTGTTGGAAGCTATTTGCCTCATTCTCGACAGTGTTTATTATATGATAGGTGTACAATAAATATTTGTTGAATTAACACATTAATCAATAAACTAATTAATTCATTTGTGTTATTAGTCTATATTCCAGCCTCTTTGGCAAAAGAGTATTTATTGTCTTTATATACTTTGTCCAATTTTTAATTGTTTCCTATTAAGTTTAGACTGAGAAAGATCCATGTCCCCCAAAGGACTACCCCATTTTAACCAGTAGATAAGGTATATCCAGCTTTACTTTAAGATTAAAATTCCACACCACAATTATCTTTAAAAAGTGGCTGAATAATAGTCCTTAGGAAAATTTTAGACAAGTATTTTATTTCTGTAGCTGCTGACAGTGTTTTATTTTAGAGTAAAAGCCGTCTTGCTTGAGGTAAAGGCAAAGGGCCACATTTTTGTAGTGCTTTTCTTTCTGTTTTGGAAAGGATTTCTTTGTAGCCACTCTGTGTAATGGGAATGTTGAATTCTCTGTTGGAAGACTAGCGCTCTTGGTTTCCTTGATGTTCCTAGGTTTGGGGGTTTTGTTTAAAATTTGTGTTTTTGGAAGGAACATTTCCATGGTTACACCCATTCCTTCTGCCCATCTTTGACAAGTAGAGTAATCCAATTCCTGGATTACTACACAGATGTCTTTTGTATCTACCTACATATGAAACTCTTGAGCAAGTTCCATTTCCATGTACTTATTTCCTTGAATGTTTTTCTTAAATTAAACATATTTTAACTATAAGAATAAATGACTTGGATTGGCAAATTAAACATGGGAATGACCTATGTTATGTTAATGGTCTGAACTCCATATAAGATGATTTTAAAAGTACAGTATATAAAAGGAGAGATTGTTTCAGGGCAAAACTAAATAGCAGCTTTGGGCAATAATCACTGTATGTGAAGAATCAATGTATTCAGAAAGACTTGTGCTTAAAAATAGTGTTTAGGTTTTTTAAATATAAAATGTCATGTCAGCCCTGGCTGGTGTAGCTCAGTGGATTGAATGCTGTCCTGGAAACCAGGGGGTCACCAGTTTGATTCCTAGTCAGGGCATATGCCTGTGTTGTGGGCCAGGTCCTAAGTACATGAGAGGCAACCACACATGGATGTTTCTCTCCCTCTCTTCCTCCCTCCATTACCCTCTCTCTAAAAATAAATAAATAAAATCTTTTTGAAAAATGTCATGTCAGTATATTGTAATAAGTATATGCACTTTTACTGACATGGAGCAGCAAAACTCACTTTTCCTTGGAACAATTGTATGCCTATTTCTATACCATTTGCAAAACATTTGCACAGATATATTTGAACTTACACTTATGAGAGAATTTCAAGTAAAACAAGGGAGCCAGAAAAGAAGCTCCATCACAGAATTAACGTAAAGTCTAAGTAATGAAAAAGTAGTGCAGGTTTTATTTTTGAGATAAAGTAATGGTTAATTTGTGGTACGTTTGTCAGTGAGTGTATGAAGATTTTAATTTGAATATTAACTATTGGTATGCAGACACCTTGTCTGAAGGTTTACTTTCAAGTATTTAAAATGACTTTTACAACCTGGTGTCTGCTTCCATTTTGCTTGAGTTTTAGATATTATCTCTGTTCCCTATGAAAGACCACCTCTTATATTTTGGTTATCTCTTCTCTCCCTTGTTTCAGAGATAAATCTTCACTAATAAATAACTACTAAGTTTATAAATGTTTGTGGTTTAAACATAAAAATGACATGAAAAGGTAAAAAAGCTCTATAATCTTAACCTCTAGAGATAGATGTTTTAATAAGTGTATTTGCATATATGCCATCAGGGATCACACTATATAAATTATTATACAGCCTGTTGTGCATATCTTGAATTTTTATGATAGTATCTATAGATATTCTTCATTATTTGTAATTGGTTATCTGTAGCCATCCTTATAGATACTACATGTTTTGTTTTCTTGATTAAGTATTTCAGTAGCTAGGAATCTAGAAATGAGACTGAGGGCAAGCAGGTGTGAACATTTAAATTTTATAAGCACCAATGAATTACCTCAGAAGTATACCAATTTAACTCCAATAAAATGCAAAAGGGTGACTTTTTTTACTACATTCTTACTAGCTCAAGGCATTATCAATTTTTTAAAATGTTAGTGTTTGCCAGACTGATAGGTATTGAAGGGGTTCAGAATACACTACCCCAAGATATAGCACCTTAGTGTATTGAATATTTTAAGCTGAAGGAATTTGAGAAAATGACAGGAGCATGAAAGTCACTCTGAATTCCTCCCTCCCTTTCTCCCCTGAAGCAGTCATACAACTCTCCTGTGAGAGCTGCCCTCCCTCCACCTACATGAAAGGATCATCCTTATCTCTGAAGACAAGGCAACTCCAAGAAGAATCTGAAACAACAGACCTTGCTGAGTTTCCCCCAGTTTACTATACTTGCAGTCTTTGCTTATAATATCTTTCCAAAACTTTCTACTCTTCATCAAATATGGCATAAAAACACACAGGTTTATTATTTCTTTGGGGCTTACTTTCCTTGTGAGGCTTGTATGTCACATTATGTTATATTAAGTAAATTTGTGTGCTTTTCTCCTGTTGATCTGTCTTTTTAAGTTTAATTTTCAGACCCAGCCAGGGATCCTAAGAAGTCAAGGAAAACTTGTTCCTCTCCTACATACAACAAAGTCATGTATCTTACTATTCTTTTATTTTGTATTCCTATTAGTAGGTTATACATTTTTTCATATAATTAACCAGTGTTATTTTGACTTATTCAGGCTTACTGTTCACATACTGTGTCCTTTGGAATACATGCATTGCCTTCTCATAATACTTTATTGTAATTACTTTTGTCAGATATTGCAGATCTTTTCCCCTGCGTTAGTGAATGCCTGCTTCATGCTAGGCCCTGAGCTTTGAACTTTATACACATTATTTCATTTAATCCTCACATCTATTTTGTGTAATATAGGTATTCTCATTTTTCACACAAGGAAGACCGGAGTTCAGAGCGATTAAGGGATTTATCCAAATTAGCTGGTGTTAGAGCTGGCATTCAAACAGGTTTCACTGATGACTAAAAGCACATCACAAACTATGGTAAGACATCACCTCCCAGGCTCTTTTATCTTTAACTTAGTGGAGGATTTTTGGTTTTTGTGCCTTAATTTTAAATTATTAAGTAGTCAAATTCCCTTGTGGCTTCTGGGTTTCCTGCATGCTTATAAAAACTTTCCCTACTCCAACATTTAAAAATATTTTAATAGTTTAATTCTTGTACTACTTTAATATTTCAGGTTTCTAAAAGTCTTCCTATGGTCATCTAATAGACAACAATGAATAACAAATGCTATTGTAGCTGGACCATCATCGCTAGTGCCCAGTGCAGAAAAAAAGCCAGAAAACAGAGTGTAGTGCTGTGGTGTATAGCACATTCTGATTTTAGGGTCTCTTATCTCTACCAGACTTTATATTTTAAGCTAGCATTCTATACATAGGGTGCTTAGAAAATGTCTTATGTACCAGGAGGGAAAAGGACAAATCTCACAAAGGGAGCCACTTGGGTTCCTGAGTTGATTAAAGCATTTAAGATTGTGGAAGGAAGGCAAAGCTAAGCATCCAAGCATAAAGTTCATTACACACATTCTCAAGAGTAAAAACTGGGTAGGATAGACTGACAAATGGGGAGGAGGTGAGATGTGGTAGTCACAGAAGAGAATGATGACTAGCATCAACCTTAGTCAAAGTCAAATTCAAGGACAAGCCAGTTACAAAATAAGTTATTGGGACAACAAGGCTACTTCACCTTCCTCCCAGCCAGACACCAGAACCCAGGACCTAGATTCTGTGTAGATTTACAGGAACCAGAAGACAGCCTGTCCATTTCTAGGCAGGAATACCTTTTTTGAGGATACTCTCCATAGAACAAACTTGCTATCACTTCAGTTTTGTGCCTCACACTTTCAATCAACTTAAATAGCACTAATTCTTTAAATATACAGAAATTATTATTGTTATAGAAATTTGATTCAAAGGAAAAGAGGCCACAGCAGGCTAGCATTATTTCATTTTTTACCCATGGCCCTTTTATGAAAAATAATAATATTTCAAATGGATTACAATGTGGTTAATGATACATTTCCAATGCAGATTATCAGAAGTAGAGAGGCCTAGAATTTACACTAGTTGACTGTCAAGATTAACTTGATGCACTCCGACCCACCTTTTAAGGATAAAAGACCTCTCTAAGTTTCAAAGAAAAAGGTATCATTTATTTGCATATTGAGGGTACCTTTCCATTCAGAACACTGAAATCAGCCATACACACAACGCAGGCCACCATTGGGTAGAGAGTGAAATGGGCCAGATTTTTACAGCCGTATGCCCCATAACGATGCTTTGGTCAATGATGGGCTGGGTATCAGTGGTGGTGCTGGTGTAAACAAACCTGTATTAACAGTTATAGGAAGTATAGCATGTGCAGTTAGATATAGTACATAATATTTGATAATGGTAGTAAATGACCATGTTACTGGTTTATGCATTTATTGTACTTTTATCATTACTTTAGAATGTACTCTATACTTAAAAGTTTGCTGAAAAGTATGCCATGTTACTCCAGCAGCAGGCTCATACATCTTGTGTGTCTTGTATCTCCTGATCACATCATTTTATCTTGTGCTTGATTTAATCTTGTATTGTTTACAAATTTAGCGTAGCCTAAGTGAACAGTGTTTATAAAGCCTGCCGTAGTGCGCAGTGATGTCCTAGGCCTTCACATTCACTCACCACTCCCTCACTGACTCACCCAGAGGAACCTCCAGTCCTGTAAGCTCCATTCATGGAAAGCACCTTGAACATGTGTACACTTTTTAATGTTTCATACCATATTTTTACTGTACTTTTACTATGTTTAGATATGTTTAGAAACAGAAATACTGTTGCGTTACAATTGCCCACAGTAGTACAGTAACATGCTGTACAGTCTTATAGCCTAGGGGCAACAGACTACAATGTAGCCTAGGTGTGTAGCAGGTTGTGTCATCTAGGTCTTCGTAAGTGTATGCTATCATGTTTGCATAATTAAATCACCCATCAAAGCATTTCTCACAATGTATCCCATATATAAATGCACATGGTGTCAGTAAATGGACAAAGATCCACATCGGTGTAGAAGGAGATCTAAACATGCTAAATTTGTAAAATTTTCATTTGAATAAGGAATAAAATTACATCTTCATAATACTGAGTCAACTATCCTTAGAACTCAAGTACTAAGTCTTGCTTCCCTGGTCCAATCAACAGGAGTAGAGGTAAGACATGATTAATTTCATTCAGCAAAATAAGAGAGAAAATGTATCAGAGTGACAGAGATCTGATCAGATCACTGGGGAGAACTAGGGAGGGGCCATAGAAGGAGGCAGTGGTGATCAGTTTAGGATGGGATTTGCTGAGAAAGCTGAATGCCTCCAGAGCGCATGGAATTATGGACAAGCAGATTTGAAATAAAAAAAGCGCTCTTGGGCGGCTGACTTGGACTCTCAGGCTCTTCCTCAGGGATGCCTGGGTGATTGTGCTACAGCTGCCTGCATTTCCCAACGGACAGTATCTTGGATGGGACTCCAGGCACAGCCTAAGATTGGGCCGGCCTGGCAGAGGGTGGCAGGTTTATTCTTTGGGTATTCTAAAGGGAACAGACTCTGAGGCAGAAGCCTGCCATTCTTTGAAGATTGTGTAGCCTTTGTATCTTATGTTGTTTTAGTTTGTAAACTAACCCTAATAAAAATAAAAATTAAAACTAACAGAGAATGATAGAACTCAGGTGTTAAAAAGTTTAGCCTTAATTGATAGGCATAAGTGACTAATGCTTGTGGAAAGCTGCTATTCCAAAATTGTGAGGATTTTGAATAAAGACTCCTTTCCTTTATCACCAAATCTTCGCCTCTGGAATTTTGCCTGGAGGGTGGCAGCGGGCAGCTGGACCCCACTTACTGTTCACTAACAATAGAAATTGTTTTGTTAAAATGCAGTGACAACTGATGGATTGTCTTATACCTTTCAGACAATATTTTGTAAGTTTCAGGACATGAGACATAAAAAGTAAGATTCTGTAGAGTTGTAGAAGAGAATAAGGATGCCGGAAGGGTGGATCTGCGTAACAGAGCTCACACAATGCACTCCTAAACCTTCCCCAATGGCCAATCTTCAAGTTTGTATTACAGTAATCAAGATATGAACCTCTTCTCTCTGTTAACAGTCCTACTGTCTTCTTTCCAGCTTTCCAGTGTGTGTACTGATGATGCCCAAAACAAAGGGTTTATGATGATTGGTGCTCATTTAATTGACTGAAATTGAATGATATGTACTTTCTGAATCCCATTAATTCTTAGGACTAATCTACATATTGGCAACTTGTCATAAAAGACAGGTTACAAATACTGAATCAAACTTTTCTGGGCTTGGCAACAGTAAAATGCCAATATGTTCAATGCTCTCTTAGAAGAAGTAGTGAGGAACTTTTGTATGTGTAATGTAATCACGGTAAAATATTGGATTAAATGACCTTCTTTAAGAAAATGGTTCAGTGTATCTGAAAACAATTTATGTAAAATTCAGATTTTATATGTTTTATTCAGAAATGGCTAACCATTTTCCCTAACACCTTTAAATTGAATAATCTTTTCCTCACAATTTGAGATTCAACCATATACTATAGACTCCATATCTGAGTCAATATATGAACTCTCCTGGTATAAAAAACTGCAGTTGATTTTTATATAACAATCTTGTACCTTCTTAAACTCTTAATATTTTAAACTTCATGTCTGTAGAGCCTTTGTCATTTTCTGTTAAAATGATCATATAATTCTCTAATTAGATCATCTTTAATCCTTGTCAGTCCTTCTAATTCTTTTGATTCAACTTATTTTTCTTATGTGCTGTTAGGTCCTTCAATGAAATATTGTTTATTTTTTGATTTCTAAAAACAAAGAAACAAAAAATAAAATAAAATTCTCTTATATATTGCAACCCTGATACTGAAGTAAATGGAAACTACATGGATGGATCTTTTTATTTTGTTTTGTTTTAATTTTTTATTGTTGTTCAATTACAGTTGTCCCCATTTTCCCCCCATCACTCCCCTGCCCTTCCCACCCCCCACCTCCCACATTCAATTCTTCCCTCTATCCTCTTTCCTGTCTTTGTCCATGGGTCCTTTGTACATGTCCCTTGACTTGATCCTTCCCCTTCTTTTTGCCATTATCCCCTACCCTCTCCCCTCTGGTCACTGTCGGTTTGTTCTTTATTTCCATGTCTCTGGTTCTATTTTGCTCATTTTGTTTGTTTTTTTTATTAGGTTCCACTTATACATGGATGAATCTTAAGAGTACCATGCTAAATGAAATATGTCAGATGGAAGAGAACAAAAACCATATGTTTTCACTTATATGTGGAATATAAAACAAAAAGTAACAGGTGAACTAATAAATCAAACAAAACCAAATCCATAGATAGAACAGAATGGTAGTTACCTTAAGGGAAAGGGAGTGGGGAGAGGGTAAAGTGGGTCGAGTGCATGGTAACAAAAGGAAATCAGATTTCAAGTGGTGAGCATGCAATAGAATACACACATTTCAAATTATAATGTGCACTTGAAAATTATGTTATTAACCAATATTGTCCCAATAAATTTAATAAAAAAAAAGAAAGGTGAAGGACATGCACAGATATAAGCCAGAAATTAAATCTGTAATTCAGAAAGCAAATAAAATAAATTTACAATTTGAAATTTAGGGCTGCTGAATATCTCTAGCAGTTAAAGTCAGCAGGTTATGTAAGTGAAAGTTAGGACACAGAATTAGGAAAAATCATAGCCACAAGCAATGGTATGGTGATTACTGGAGGGAAAGTGGGGTGGGAGAGGTAGTAAATGGAAAGGGAAGTAAAGGGTAAGGGGGCCAAATATAAGGTGACAGAAGGAGATTTAACTTTTGGTGTTGAACACACAATGCAATAGGCAGATGATTTATTATATAATTATACACTTGAAACATACCATTTTATTAACTGATGTCATCCCAATAAATTCAATAAAATTTAAAACATTTAAAAAGACAATTAGAATGGAATATTTAAGTGGATACTGAAGACTGCATGGAGAACTCTGAAATCTAACACAATGAGCCTCCTCTGTCAAAGGAGTCCTTCCTTCTAAACCTGCTGAGGGTTGCCCCCCACCCCCACCCCTGTCCTGACAACAAATACACGGTATCTTTTCAATACTAACCAATTCTCCAGACACCAGTTGGGTATCCAACAATTCCATTTAATTCTGACATGATCTACCTGTAGTTAGCATCAGATTCTACACATTAAAGGCTCACCCCCACAAGACTGCTCCCAGTTCAGATGCCAACTGTGTAACAGGGGAGTCTAGGCTATGCAGAATGCTGCCCAGCTGACAACAAATCCAGGGGTCACTCAATCCCATCCCCTCAGGTTCAATAATTCACAAGCATGACTCGGAATCCAAGGATGTGCTTTACACCCAAATCACCAGTTCATTATAAAGGACAGAACTCAGGAACAGCCAATTAATTGGAAGAGATGCATAAGGCCAGATTAGGAGGAGGGGTATAGACCTTCCATGTCCTTTCTGGACAACACTGCTCTCCCAATATATAGATGCACGTTGAATCTTGTCATTTAGGGGATTTTGCAAAGGTTTCATTGTATCTGATAAAATTGATTACATCATTGACCACTGGTGATTGAACTCAATTTCCAGCCCCTCTCTCCTTCCTGGAGATGTGGGGATAGGGCTAAAAATTCCTACCCTTTGATATGCCTTGGTCTTTCTGGTGACTACCCTCCTGAAACTATCTAGGGACCTCCAGCTACCAGTCATCTTGTTAGCATACCATAGATGTTTGTATTTACTCAGGAGATTCCAAAGATTTTAGGAGCTCTGTGCCAGAAACCAGGGACAAAGACCAAACCATTGTTTTGTTTTTACCATTTTACCTTTGTTTTTAAAAGATGTTGTAACTTCTTGTCTATGAGTTGAACTGTATCCCTCCTATCCCCTAAATTCATATGTTGAAGTCTTACCCCAAGTAGCTTAGTGTGATTTTATTTTCAGATAGGATCTTAAAAGATATTAGGTTAAAATGAGGTTATTTAGGGTGGGCAGTATTCCAATATGACTGGTGTCCTTCTAAAAAGGGAAAATTTGGACACAGAGGTATGCACACAGACATAGGGAGGAAATGACCATTGCCAAGCCAAGGAGAGTTGCCTGGAACAGATCCTTTCCTCATAGTTTCAGAAGAAACTATGCTGGCACCTTACGCCAACACTGCTGGCACCTTAATTTTTTATTTTTAGCCTTTAGAACTATGAGATGATACATTTCTGTTGTTTAATCCACCCATTTTGTTTGGGTAGCCATAGGAAACTAATACACTTCTTTTTTTTTTTATTAAAGTTTAAAATAAGCTTCATTTTTTAATTTATTTTATTTTATTGTTGTTCAAGTACAGTTGTCTGCCTTTTCTCCCCACCACTCCCCACACACCCCAGCCACCCCCACCTTCCTCCCTTGATTCCACCCCCACCTTGGTTTTGTCCATGTATCCTTTATAGTTCCTCAAAACCCTTACCCCTTTCCCCCCATTATCCCCTTCCACCTCCCCTCTGGTTACTGTCAGTTTGTTGTCAATTTCAATGCCTCTGGTTATATTTTGCTTGCTCATTTGTTTTGTTGATCAGGTTCCACTTATAGGTGAGATCATATGGTATTTGTCTTTCATCACCTAGCTTATGTCACTTAGCATAATGCTCTCCATTTCCATTCCTGCTATCGCAAAGGGTAGGAGCTCCTTCTTTCTTTCTGCTGCATGGTATTCCATTGTGTAAATGCACCATAGTTTTTTATCTACCCATTTACTGATGGGCACCTAGGTTGCTTCCAGCACTTAGCTATTGTAAATTGTGCTATATGAACATTGGGGTGCATAGGTTATTTTGGACTGGTGTTTCAGGATTCTTAGGATATAATCCCAGCAGTGGAATTGCTGGGTCAAAAGGCAATTCCATTTTTAGCTTTTTGGGGAAATTCCATACTGTTTTTCACAGTGGCTGCACCAGTCTGCATCCCCATCAACAGTGCACTAGGGTTCCCTTTTCTCCACATCCTCTCCAACACTTGTTCTTAATCTGAGGAAAATACTCCCAACCACTTCCATTGTATATAGACCAATAACTAGCATTAGATCCCAGAATGTCCCAGAGACAAATAAAAATGTAACACAAGAGAAGGCTTGCACACCAAAAGACTTATAACTCTGATAATTTTTATCTTCTCTTTCTTGCAGTACTTCTTCTGAAGCCCAGCACTTATTGGCTTTTTAAAAATACTTTCTTTCATCCCCCTTTTCAATCTACTTAGTTCATGGATCCTTTATTGGGTCTTCTGTGCTCATTATTCATTTGAAACCTCCTTGATTGTGTTAAGGCCATCTATAGATGTTCCTATAGCATCCAGCACTTTTATTTAATATTCTCGTCTAACTTCAATATTCATTTTTTCCAGTAGGACCTGACTTGTGTGAGGATTCCTAGTGCTTAGCACAGTGCCTGGTAATAACTAGGTGTTTAAGAGATAGTTCTTAAAGGAAGAAAGGGAGAAGAAGGGGAAGAATGTTCCATTCAGAACTGCTATCCAGGAAAAATGTGTTTTTTTCTTTCTCCCCATTTGCTTAGGAACTATATTAATGGGAGTCTTAGCACTTGAGTTGGAGAGATAACTACTGTCATTTCTTCACCCTTCAAATACTGTGTGTGCTATCAGGGACTGTGAACAGCCTCATATGTTGTCTCCAAATACTTTCTCACTAAATCTGGGCGTATTCCTTTAAACATTGTCTTTCCCCTTCCCCAGCCCTCAGAATCAGGGCCAGTAATTCTGATGTGTGTTACTGCTTAGAACTCTGGATTAGAAAGTTTAAAGATGATGTGGTCCTGCTTTCTTCTCTCTCTTAATACTTTTACTGTGTAGAAACTTGTGGTTCCTATGATGGGTGCCTTCAACATTTTCCCCAATGTGGTGTGTTGTTGCCCAGCCCTCTCACTTAGTCTTTGAAATTAACATTATACTGGATGTTAGAATACATGGGAACCAATTTACAATTCTTTTGCTTGGCCCAAATCCCCATATATCTCGCCAGTATTTTCAGAATCTTCAAAAGGACATTATGCTCATTCCCTAGCTTCAATTTAAATAGTTATCTTCTTCTTTTAGTTAATTTCCATGCATTTTGTGAAAAGGAGATAGACAAATGTATACTTATTCAACCACTTTTCTGAACAATATTAGTACTTTTACCTCTACTTCTTAATATCCTTTGGACTCTCCTATATTGGAAAAAAGAGGAAGGCTATATAATAATGATATGATTGTTTAATGGAAAACCAAAATGAATCTATAGACAAATTGTTAGAAATAATAAGAGTTTAACAAAATGAATATTGTAACATCTATCTCTTTAACCATATTTCCCCTCTAGATTCTAGCCAGGGGTGTCCAACCCACAGTCCACAGGCTACATGCAGCCCAGGATGGCTATGAATGCAGCCCAACACAAAATTGTAAATTTACTTAAAACCTTTTTTTTTTGCTCATCAGTTTTATTAGTGTTTGTGTATTTAATGTGTGGCCCAAGACAACTCTTCTTCTTCCAGTGTGGTCCAGAGATTCCAAAAGTTTGGACAGCCCTGTACAACATTTCTCTTGTTTTTCTCAATGAATGAGTTTTTATGTCAATCTCTACCATTTCTTTACAATTTTGCTTTTGACTCCCATACTCTGACATATAACCCCACCTCATTGCAGGAGGTGATCTCTTCTCCGAAAAAATCTAGTAATTTGCTTGATAATTACAGCAACCTTGTTTTGTTTTTATTTTTCATGTACCTGGGACCATATTTGATGCTGTTGATTAGCCTTTCCTCAAAACATCATCCTTCCTTTGCTTTCATGACTCTGTACTGTGCTATTTTCTCTAAACTGATGGTTTCTCTCTCAAAAATCCTTTTGTTTTTTTGCCCCTTGTTTTCCTTAAGGAGCATAACTACCTGTCTCAGCTGTTCTTTTTTTTGTGCTGAAGGCTTGAAGATTTGTATCTACAAGTCTCTTAATCCAACCTCTACTTCTCTATTTAAAAGAAAAATTTAATGTTTATTGATTTTAGAGAAAGAGGAAGGGGGAGAAAGAAAAAGAGGGAGAGAGGAACTTTGATGTGAGAGAGAAACATCAACTGGTTGCCTCCCATACATGTTCCTACAGGGATCGAACACACAGCTTAGGTGTGTGGCTTGAGCTGGAATGGAACTGCCCAACCTTTTGGTGTATCAAGTGACGCTCAAACCAACTGAGCCACCCTGGCAAGGGCTACTTTTCTGTTTTTAGAAGCATACCAGATGCAACTGTGGAAGATTAAAAGGCAGAAGGGCTTGGTGATACATGTGAGAAAAAATTCAGACTAATGCCGAGCTTGAATATTGGCAAGGACAGTCATGCTGTTTCATGTATACAAGGACCATAAGGAAGAGAACTCAAGAAGATCATTTCATTTTCAAGAAACAGGAACAATTCAAACCATCTGACACTAATCTGAAACCATTGGTGACATTTGTTCAACAACTTCAATGGATTTTGAATAAAATAGAAAAACAAACTGACAAAGAATTTAGATAAGCAAATTTCATTATCTTTTTATCTGACTCCTGGTATACTCCTGAACATAAGGTTGTGTTGTTGTTGTCTTTAATAAATAACAGTGTTCCTTCTTAAATTGGTAAGAATGATATTTGCTATAAATGCTACCATTGAAGAAGAAAAGTTTTAGTATATTTGGGCCATCATAAAATAATTGCAAAGAAAATAGTGATGGAGAAAACCATTGCTATTTTAAAAATGGAGATTTCTGTGGGAAGGAAAAGTATATAGTTCTCAAAGCAAAGGTAAATATTCTTTAAAATGCCATCTTCTGTTAGAAACTGTATTTTTAAAATGGTTGGATTATAAATATTGTCAAAATCTTTAATACTCTTTTGTTTTGACTTAAGGGTCTCAATAAAACTTAAAATTGTAACTTTATGATGGAAAGATGTCCTGTATTTGCATGGTGGTTAAAACTTGCTTATTATCACAGTACTAGAAACTTGACCATAAATAACAATCCATGTGTTGTACTCTGTACATGGATGGAAACTACACCATAAGCACATAGTTATTTTAAAACCCTAAAGAAGAGAGGGTATAAAAAAATGTGTTCTTATCATTCTTTCTTAGAAAATCTCATATTTTGCCCTTGAACTAGTAATTAGGATGAATATTTAGCTGGAAAGTGATGAGACATTTGGGTTTCAAAATATTTATCTTAATTTATAAATGGAGTTGGGTATGTTTATAAGTCTATGATGTCAATAATGTTAACTTTGTAGTTTTGGGAGTCACATGTGCTTTCGTGAATATAAAACTTTTAACTAGGTTTCTTTGAAAAACACAACAGCACCATTATGGTTAAGCCAAGTAAATTTTACTTCAGCTAAATCAATCAGAAGAAAAATATGGCTTCCTTTTATAAAGGCACCAGTGATAAATTATTGGCTAATAAAATACATCATTCAGCTTCTTACCTGCAAATAGTTTCAAGGTTAGATCATTGGTACATTAGGAAAAACTACTGGTATATAACATGTCCTAATAATACCTTGATGAAGGCATTAAATAATGTAGGTTTCTAAGCTGTGTGCAACTAAATCATATTTGCTTCATGACTAGTAGCTACATCAGTGATGTTATCCAGTAAATGAAATACAAGTCATCTGTGCACAAAGTCCTTCTTTTGTATTCTTGTTTCCTCTTCAGAAGAACTGAAGGAATTCTTCAGTTCTTCTATCCTGTTATTGTGTTCTCTTATAGCTTATTTCTTTTACTTTCAGGAAAGAAGATCTATTCAGGGCTTAACACAACAAAACATAGCACCAGTAGGGATGGCACAAAATCAAGGGAAATTTTGAAAAAAGAAAACTGCCTGGATTGCATATTTAGTGATTTACTCATTGACTGCACCTGAATTCTACAGACTGAGACCCTCCTGCTGACCAAGATGCTTCCTTCACTATTGGGCAATTTCCTTATTGTATAAGCTGAATTACACACCTATTCTCATTTTGGCTTTACTTTAGAACCAGGAGACAAGGGGTATATACCCTTTAAATTTACTTTTAGTCACATTTGCTAAAACTATGAGTCTAATTTTTCAATGAGTGTAATAACATTTATATCTTGTGAATGAGCCATTTGTCTCAGAAAGACATTGGCCAGCAAAATACTTAATAAATGCCAACTGAAGCTTAATTTTTTCTAACAATCTGAAGTCTCTTGAAACACTTAGAACTTCTTTTTAAGAAATGCCTTCAGGGCCTTAGGCATATTTTTACAAATATTGTCAATGGTAATAAGTCTTCATTCACTAGATTTGATTTTTGTGAATAGTCAAAAAAAAGTCATTTAGAGTAAATTTTATTGTATTATGCAAGTGATTAAGCTGGGTAATGCTAAAATTTTATTTTAAGAAAGAGATGGGGCTATAACCTAAGTGACTCATAAATTACTTGTTATCTGCTCTAGTAGAGAAACTATAAAAAATATTTTATGTAGACACATTATCATCATCCTAAGGATTGTTGAACAATGGATATAAGATATTCTGTTGTTATATCTGTTTATAAGTTTTTGAAAGTTTCTTTACTTTGTTGGCTCCTCTCATAGATAGTATATAGCAGACAGTATTTTATTATCAGTATTAGAATTTACTTAGGAACATTGTCTTTTTCCCAGTAATGTTGATTTTAAAGTAATTTTGTAAATTCCAAGCAACATAATAGCATTAGAGCAGTGGGGTGCTAAAGATGCAATATAAATTTTTTAAAATTATTTTTTAAAGATTTTATTTCTTTATTTTTAGAGAGGGAAGGGAGGGAGAGAGAGAGAGAGAGAGAGAGAGAGAGAGAGAAACATCAATGTGCAGTTGCTGGGGGTCATGGCCTGCAACCCAAGCATGTGCCCTGACTAGGAATCGAACCTGCGACACTTTGGTTCGCAGCCTGAGCTCAATCCACTGAGCTACGCCAGCCAGGGCTGCAATATAAATTTAAAATGTCTTATATTTTACTCAAATTCGTAGAAAGATATTGCAATTTTAAATAACAAAGGAAAATATACCCCATACTACCTCTTTAATAAAGTGTATTTTTAAAAAATAACATCTGCTCAGTGCTTTAAATTTTATATAATATTTCTCTTATCTGTTTTGTTGTTGTTGTTTAACAATCAAGGAACCTAGGAATTCTCATTATCCCCACTTGAAGAGAGGAAACTGATTTCACAGAGGTAAATTTGTTGAAACTGGGGGAAGAACCTGGATTCTCTGACTCCAAATTCTGTTTCTATAAGATAATTTCCATGTGCAAAAGAAAATGGAGTGTAAATGAAGAGCATCAGATAAGATCGAGTCCTGACTGTGTCCAAACTAGCTGTGTGGTTTACTTATTGTATCTCTTTGGTCCTCAGCAGTCATTTGTCAAATGAGGACTTGTTTTTTGCTGAATTATAGGCTACCTTCAGAAACTCTGTAAGGATATATCAGTGATGTTATTTAAAAGGGCAGAGTGGGAAGAATATTTAAATAAGTCTTACAAATATTACAAAAAAGTCAGTCTTTGCCCTACCAGGCCAACTTCATATAACCATCACTAATGATTATCACAAATTTTATTGAATAGCAATGAAGAATGTTTAAAAGCTTAATATAAAATATTTGTGATTGTTTTATTAACTTAAATTTGATGAGCACCTTGTATGCATGTTTGCTTATTAGACAAGACTAGCTCAGAGAATATACAAATGTGAAAACATTGGTAATTTAAGGGAAAAACAGAAACACAGCTGAGGAGCAAAACATATTTGCTATTACTGTATCCCAACCTCTGTTTCTCTGGATTCACATTCATGTGACTTAAGGCCAAAGGGTTGAAAAATGATGTGTATGATTGTAAATGAAGTTATAAAATTCAGTTATGTGGTGGCACAGATTGGGTTTTCAAAGACATAAATTCTGAAGGGGAAAATAGTATAGAGGAGGTGTATTAGGGAGTACACTTAAGATTACTGTTTGTGTAAGAGAAAGGAGCACGTAAGGCACAGAGAGAAGTCCAGCTGCAAGGCAGCCTCAAGCCAATCCTGTGGGGAGAATTCTGAATCCAGGATGCCTCTTCAGAGCTGTTGCACTTGGTTACAAAGGCTGGGCCTTCAGACCTCCACTTGGACCAGTCACTAGAGGTGAACCACTGTGGGTGTAAAATAACACATACAAGTCATCGGTCACAAGTTTATTAGTCATGTCATTTATTTTTATTAATAATAGTCATTTTACTTTGATTACAGAAGCCATCACGTACACAGGTTCAGCTTAACCCTGTTATGAATAATAATCATCCTTTAGCTGGGGTTCAAAACTACCACCTAATACTGCATCTGGCTTCCTAACAAAATATAAAACTAAGTAGACCACAAGTTGTGTTACCTTTAGATACCACTCACTTTATCTGCATGTGATTTTTCTGGCTATAATATTATTACCAAAAAATGGAGTCTTCATTGCCAGGACAATGAGGAATTGTGCTCATGAACTTGAGCCTTCACTTTACTTTGTTTTCATGCTCCCAGTCTAAACTCTCTCTGACTCCTGGCTTGTCCTCTTTTTGTGGTGGCAGGAAGACACACATTCTGGAGTTCACAGTTCTGTTGCTCTGTTCTCTCTGTTTCCTCATAAGGTCACGGTAACCTATACACTTTCTTCTAAGTTGACTAACAACTATTTTATTTATTTCAAATAATCTTGACGTCTTTCCTCCTTCAATTCAACAGTTCCCCTTTTGCTAAATACTACCTTCTCAACATAGTCTGTAGTGTGGCTCTACCATAGTTTCTTACCTTCCACTACTATTAACATTTGGTTAATTACTGTTTTTCATTATTTCAACTGCTATTGTATGAAACATTTCTTGTGTACAGTCTTTCTGAAATGCCAGGCTTGAAACTAAACATATGCTTCCATCCAAGATAGAGGTGTAAGTAGATACATTTTGCCTCCTCACACAACCAAAAGGACACCAAAAAATTGAAAAAAAAAAAAAAAAACAACCAGAACTGCCAGAAAATAAAACTGTGTGAAACTCAGAAAACTGTGGAGTTAAAGAAGAAACACTCATTCAGGCTGGTAGGAGGGAGGGAGATGGGTAGACAGGGCAGAGGACATGCTGCAGGGAGACAGCTGGCAATCCCACATTTGCATGTGGAAAAACCAGGAGGAACAACTGGGGAGCGAGACAGACTTTGCAACCTAGGGTTCCAATGCAGAAAAAGAAAACCTCAAAACCTCTGACTGTAAAAACCTGTGGGGGCTGCAGTGGTGGGAGAAACTCCCAGCCTCACAGGAGAGTTCATTGGAGAGACTTATGAGATCCTAGAATGCACACAAAATGACCCACCTGGGCATCAGCACCAGAAGGGCCCACTTTGCTTGTGGGTAGTAGGGGGAGTGACTGAAAACCAGCCAATAGCTGAGAAAGTGGCATTGTTTTCTCTCTGGCCACTCACCCACATACAGTGCCACAATGCAGCAACATGGGTTGCCCTGCCCTGGCCAATACCTAAGACTCTGCCCCTTACTAGGTAACATGCTCACTGAGACAAGAAATATGCCCCATATGAAAGAACAGAACAAAAGTCCAAAAGCACTGTTGAAGAGATAGCCAACCTATCAGATGCAGAGTTCAAAACACTGGTAATCAGTATGCTAACAGAAATTATTTGAGTATGGTCACAAAATAGAGGAAAAAGTGAAGGCTATGAAAAGTGAAATAAAGGAAAATGTGCAGGGAACCAACAGTGAAGGGAAAGAAACAGGGATTCAAATCGACAGTTTGGACCAGAAGGAAGAAATAAGCATTCAATTAGAACAGAGTGAAGAAACAAGAATTTCAAAAAAAATGAGGAGAGGCTTAAGAACCTCCAGGACAACTTTAAATGCCCCAACATCCAAATCACATCATAGGGCTGTCATAGGAGAAGAGGAGGAGCAAGAAATGGAAAACTTATTTGAAAAAATAATCAAGGAGAACTTCCCCAACCTGGTGAAGGAAATAGACTTCCAGGAAGCCCAGGAAGCTCAGAGTGCCAAATAAGTTGAACCCAAGGAAGCACACACCAAAGTATATCATAATCACATCACCAAGGTGAAAGATAAGGAGAGAATCTTAAAAGCAGCAAAGGAAAAAAAGACAGTTCCCTACAAAGGAGTTCCTATAAGACTATCTGCTGATTTCTCAAAAGAAACCTTGCAGGCAAAAGGGGCTGGAAAGCACTATTCAGAGTCATGAAAGGCAAAAACCTACATCCAAAATTATTCTACCCAGCAAAGCTATGATTTAGAATGGAAGGGCAGGTAAAGTGCTTCCCAGATAAGGTCAAGTTAATGGAGTTCATTGTCACCAAGTTCTTATTACATGAAATGTTAAAGGGACTTATCTAAGAAAAAAGATGATCAAAAATACAAACTATAAAATGACAACAAACTCACAACTATCAACAACCAAACCTTAAAAAACAAAAATGAACTAAGCAAACAACTAGAACAGGAACAGAATCACAGAAATTGAAATAATGTGAGTTATCAGTGAGGAGGGGGAGGGAGAGAATGGGGGAAAGGTACAGGGATTAAGAAGCATAAATGGTAGGTAGAAAATAGACAGGGGGAGGTTAAGAATTGTATAGTAAATGGAGAAGCCAAAGAACTTACATGTACGACCCATGGACATAAACTAAGGGAGAGCAGAAGGCTAGTGGGAGGGGCCATTCAGGGTGGAGGGGAATAAGGGGGAGAAAAAAAAAGGGAAAACTGTAATAGCATGATCAGTGAAATATAACAAAAAACATATAATGTTAAATCTCCTTTCAAGAAGACTATTTCCAATTCATATTGTCACTGACAGATCACTTGTTTCCCTATACTCTTACAAACCAAGATATTAATCTTTCAAATATTATCAAGATGGGAAAAGTTGAAATTATAACTTATTAGTTTGCATGTCTGTGACTATTACAGTCTGAGCATCTTTTATATGCTTAGTTATATTTATTTTTCAGTGAGTTAACTATCTTTAGCATGCTTTTTTCTTTTTTCTCTTAACTAAAAATTTTTTAATTAAATTTATTGGGGTGACATTGGTTAACAAAGTTATATTGTGTACAAGTGTACAATTCTATGATATATCATCTGTATATTATGTTGCATGCCTACCACCCAAAGTCAAATTTTCTGTCACCATATATTTGACCCCCTTTTTCCTTTACTATCCCCCACTCCCGTACCCTCTGGTAACCACCATATTGTTGTCTGTGTCGAGTTCTTATTTGTTTTCATTGTGTGTTCACTTGTTGCTTTCAGTTTTATATCCCACATATAAGTGAAATCATATGGTTCTTGACTTTTCTGTCTAACTTATTTTACTTAGCATAGTTTTAATATGTACCCATGTTGTCAGAAATGGCAGTATTTCATCTTTTCTTACAGCTGAGCAGTATTCCATTGTATATGTTGATAGGTACCATATCATCTTTATGTAGTCATCCATTGAAGGACATTTTGGTTGTTTCCATGTCTTGGCCACTGTAAATAATGCTGCAATAAAATAGGGGTGTGCATCTCTTTGTAAATAAATGTTTTCAAATTTTTTAGGTAGATACCCAGAGGGGGTTTTCTGGGTCACATGGTAACTATTCTTAATTCCTTGAGGAACCTCCATACTGTCTTACATAGTGGCTGCACCAGTTTACACTCCCACTAGCAATGAGTGAGGGTTCCTTTATCTCCATGACCTCTCCTACACTTGTTATTACTTTTCTTATTGATAATAGCCATTCTAACAGCTGTGAGATGGTATCTAGTTGTAGTATTGATTTGCATTTCCCTAATAGGCCTGAAACAGTAAATCACATAGAAGATAACATAGGTACTAAGCTTGTGGGCCTTGGTTTTAGAGAGGATTTTATGAATTTTACCCCAAAGGCAAGGGAAGTAAAAGCAAAACTAAATGAATGGGACTATATCAAACTAAAAGCTTCTGCACAGCAAAAGAAACTGCCAACAAAACAAAAAGACAACCAACCAAATGGGAGAAGATATTTGCAAACAATAGCTCCAACAAGGGGTTAATATAAAAAATATATAAAGATCTCATACAACTTAACACCAAACAATCCAATTTAAAAATAGGCAGAGGACCTGAAGACACAAGTTCCCAAGAATGCCTATGAGTGACCTACAGACATATGAAAAGATGCTCAGTGTTAGCATCTTTTAAAACAGGAAAGTACTGGTTCAAGAAAAGATATAGAGCTCAATGAAACACAACTGTTTAGAAACATACATGTGTATATACAGGTATGTAGTATATTACATGTTAGGCCATTGGTGAAAGAGTGGTTTATTTATTCCTGGTATTGAACAATTGGCTATACATTTGTCAAAAAATAAAGTTAGATCTCTATATCGACAACTCACAGACATAAATTTTAAGTGGATTAAGAGCTAAATGTAAAAACAAAATTATAGCCCCAGCCAGTGTGGCTCAGTTGGTTGGAGAATTGTCCTATAAAATGAAAGGGTGTGGGTTTGGTTCCCTATCAGGGCAGATACCTAGGTTGCAGGTTTGGTCCCCAGTTGGGATGTGTTTGAGAGGCAACCAATCCATGTTTCTCTCTCCATTGATGTTTCTCTCCCTCTCTCCCCTTCCCTTCCCCTCTCTGAAATCAATAAGCATGTCCTCCAGTGAAGATAAAAAAATAACAATAATAAATACAAACAAAATTATAAAAAGGAGTCATATATAAAGATAAATATTTTAAAATTTAATTTTATAATTAAAAATTACAATATATTTTACATGTAAGATTGTATAAGTTTAAGGTGTACAAATGTCAATTTTATATAATTATATATTAAAATATGATTGCACTTCTTCTTTTATTTTATTTTAATCATTGTTCAAGTACAGTTTTCTCCCTTTTACTCCCATTCCAGCCCACCCACCTCTCCCTCCCCACTTCCCTCCCATTACCACCCTAATTGCACTCGTATCACATCATATACTTATCATTTCTTTTTGTGGTGGGAATACTTACAATCTAGTTTCTTAGCATGTTTGATGTTTGTAATACAGTATTGTTGTCTATAATCACTCTACTGTATATTATATCTCCCGGTAAGCATCCCTTTGTTCCCTGTTTCTATGAGTTTGTTTGTTATGTTTTGTTTTGTTTTAAAATTTCACATATAAGTGAAACCATATGGCATATTTTTATATCTGCTTTCCATTAAAGCTAGTGAAATATGCTTTTGGGCTAAAACATGAAAACATCTGGCTTCCCCTGGATTCTATAGTTGGAAAGAAAGAGCATTTATTAATAATCTTTTCGGATAACTGGATATTCTTTTCTGATACTACACCAAAATGTGACAAGTGATAACTTCTCAAAAGTTATTTGCAATGTGGAATTTGAAACCATTAATGAACTTTTTCATGCTTTGTAAAATATCTTGGTCTTTCTTGCCCTTAGAATAGACATTTTACCTAAAAAAATATGATGCTTGTTGCTCTGCTTCTAAGGAAGGTGGTCTGATTTTCTTTATCCTTGGGTTCTGAAATTTTAAAATAATGTGACTAAATATATGTCTTTCTCATTTGTTGTGCCAGCACTCCTTGGAATCACTCAATCAGGAGATTTAATTATTTCAGCTCAGGGAAATTGTTTTTTCATCATCTCTGAAAATTTCTTTTCTTTTTCACTCATAGCAATCTCTCTTAGCCAAATTTACTTCCTAGATTGTGTACATATTTTTTTACTCTGTATTTTCTATTTCTTTGTATTTTTGTTTTCTTTTTGGGATGTTTACTCAACTTTTTCTTTCAATTTTCCTGCTTAGAATTGTATTTCATGATGCTTCAAAAATTGTTTTTTAGCTTTTGATTGTAGTTTCACCTCACACCACACTGATGATTATTGCTATTTATAAATAAAGTTCACCAATCTTTTTATGATATTAGAGTTTTATATTTTCATCATTTGCCAAAGAGCTTCCAGGATAATTTCTTCTGCTTATTTGCCATAGTGTCTCTTTTTAATGTTGAATACAGTCCTCAAATGCCTAGTGATTTCCTGAACATCTACTTACATGTAAGGATAAATTACCAATAAGTAGATGATTTGGAACCAGAACCAGGATACTCAAAACATATTGTACTTGCTCAAATTTCTCTGAAAATGATGTCTCCTAGATATAAAACTACAAATGTGGTCTGAAGAAATTGAAGCTGTGGCAAAGAAACCTTCTATCTTCTAGGAGAATTTTCAACTTGTTTATGGAAACACAGGTATAAACTAATCACTAACCTTGACATCAATGTAACAGTTGCCCCACTAGTGTTGCTCTTACCTTTGCCCTAGTTCCAGGCCCTGGAGGCTCTGTGATTTCACAATGACATAGCTCTTTCCCAGACCTTTCACAATCTCTTGTGCTCTTTCCCTTACCTGTGTGGAAGCCACATTGGACTCTGACATTAGTCAAAAATAAACCTTTAGCCCTGGCTGGTGTAGCTCAGTGGACTGAGCATGGGCTGTGAATCAAAGGGTCGCTGATTTGATTCCCAGTCAGCGAAAATGCCTGGGTTGCAGGCCAAGTCCCCAGTGGGGGACACATGATAGGCAACTACACATTGATGTTTCTCTCCCTCTCTTTCTCCCTCTCTTCCCCTCTCTCTAAAAATAAATAAATTAAATTAAAAAATTAAAACTTTATCGTAGTAAGCCACTGAGATCTGGGAGTTGTTTGTTACCATAACACAACCTAATTTATCCTAACTAGTAAGTTGCCCAATTCCTCACAGTAAAGCTAAGCCCTTTCAATAAATTTTGCAGTGCCTCACTTTTAAATATAAAAGCCAAGATCCATCATATATTTGAGGAAAGGGTTCATATGAAAAGTAGAGTCTTAAACAAAGGAACAGATACAATCCAAAAAATAGAGAAAAACATTTATCTTAAATTATCATTTCAATCTGCCAAGACAGAAGAGATACCAAAAAACAAAAAGAAGGTTCTATAAAAACATAATCAAAGAAAAGAGCTTTTGGAAATAAATAATACAGCAGAAACTAAAATAAAAAATAGACACACAAAGGTTCATTGCAGCTTTACTTGCAATATCTTCAAAGTGGAAAATAGCCAAACATCCTTTGTGGATGAATGGTTAAACAAACTGCAGTACACGTGTACCACGGGAATAATGCTCAATAATACAAAGGAAATTACCTATTAATACATACAACAGCTCAGATGAAACTATGCTGAATGAAAAAAAAGCCAATTTTAAAAGAATGCATGTTACATGATTCCCTTTATATAACATTTATGAAATAATATAGAGATGGAGTAGAGATTGACGAGTGGTTGCCACAGGTTGGGGATGGAGAAGGCATGCCTATACAGACTAATGTGAGGGACTATTGTGATGATGGTATATTTGACTACCTTGACTTTGGTGGTTGTCTCTATCTTGGTTGTGATTTGTACTATAGTTGTGTGTGATGTTGACAACGGGGGAGGCTGGGAGCAGGGTGCATGAATCTTCCCAGTACATTTATTTGCAACTTCCTGTGAATCTATAATAATTTAAAAAATAAAAATATTTTTAAAACCTCCAAATAAATAAACTAATAGATACAAGTCTTAGAAGATAAAGTTAAGAAAATATCCCAGAAAGTACAAAAAAGAGAGTTGAGGTGGGAGGGGTGTAGAAAGGGACAGAGAGAGAGCGGGAAAGAAGAGAGGGAAGGGAAAGGAAAAATAGTCACTTTAGAGGACCAAACCTGGAGGTCAGTGATCTAAATGGGAGTTTCAGAAAGAACTGAGTAAACAAAGAAGACCACTCTTCATCAGACTCAGCCCAAGCACATCATAGTGACCTTTCCAAGTGCTGGGAGGCAAAGGGAGGATCTATGTGGGATTGTCTCTTAATAGGTGAGCACCACTGCCACTCTTCTCTGATCTTGGGAACTATGTTTTTCAGAGTATTCCTTCTGTGGTGGCAGGGATGGAGATTGAGTGTAAGCTCAGTAAAAAGGATTTCCACTCCCTGAATCTGATCTGGCTGTGGCCCCTGTTGGGTGCTCAGTCTGCCAACATCACAAACCAACACATATCTCACAGTGTGGCACTATTATTTGGGAGAACCAATTAGCCACCTGGTGGCAATTTAAATATATCAGACCATTTTGGTCCTGTCAGGAACAATGATTTATTTCACTGGATATTGATTTGCTTTTCTTGGCCATAATTCTTCTGCCAAAGTGATCATTCTTGGATTATAGAGTGTGTTATTTATAATCATGGTATTTTTCTTAGCATTAACTTCTGACAAGAAACTAATTTAAAAGCAAATGAAGTGCAACAATTGGCTCATGAATTGTTGGAATTCACTCTCTTACCATGTTTCCCATTATCCTTCAGCTTGATCTAATAGAATGGACTTTGAAAATTCAATTATGGTGCCAGTGGGATGAAATCACTTCGTGGAGCTGGCATAATGCCTGAGATGCAGGACACACTTCAAACAGTGGTTAATTTATAATGTAGTTTTCCCCACAGTAAAGATACACAGTTTCAGGAATCAAGGGGTACAAATGGGAATAGCTTTTTTTCACTACTACATCTAGTGTTCTACTAGCAAAGTTTCAGCTTTCAATCTCCACAGCACTAAGCTCTGCTGGTGTAGAGAAGTCTTGGTTCCCAGGGCAGGGAATGCTTCTATCAGGGAACAAAACAATGATTCCATTAATCAGGAAGCTAAGACTGCCATCTGGCCATTTTGTTACTGTACTGGATGGGAAAACTGGTCTTGAGTATCAAGAGTAAATTGGTTTGCTACTACACAATGGAAACAAGGAAGAATCCTTGGGCCCCAGGAGATTCTCTTAGTAATCTAATAGTATTCTCATGTCCTGTAGTTATAGAAAACTTAGCACTCTTATATTCTATAGTTATAAAAAAAAGTTATAGAAAACTATAGCAATCAGAATAGGCAGGACTGTTTATAGCACAAAAATTTCAAGAGTAAAGATGTAGATCACCCTACCATACCAAAAAATTGATTAGCTGAGACATTTTCTGGGGACAAATAGAATAGGAAATAGCTGGTGGGAGAAGTGAATTATAAATAACAATTATGGCCATGTGACCAGTCACAGAAACAAGCATTGGAGCAGTTAAAGATACTTGTATATCTTTATACAGACATTTATATATATTAACTGATATTTTTCTTTTTCTCCTCTCCCATTCTCATACCACTATCTCATAGTATTAATGTGTAAATCATGGTTATTTCTATATCTCAGTTTTAGGTTATATGGTAGCTAACAGTGATTGTGAGTCAGAAGATAAACACTTATTCCAAGAAGGAAAATGGAACTTTGAATTTCTCCTTCTTTAAGGTCTGGTTGTATGAAGAATAGTTGAATCATATAATGGGAAAGTATAACACTGTTAATATCTCTATTTGGAAGTTAAATGTTGTAAAGGTGGTTTTTGGATGCTGATCTGGCAGAGGTGTAGACTGTGCTGGATTGTCTGTTGTTAACTGAGAACTATCACTCATTTTTAAGGCTAAGCTATATTTTCCAGAATCTCTTTTCCTATACAGTTGTTGGTTAGAGTATGCTGGTAAGAGAAAATTGTATGTGATTTGGAAGATGGAAGTGAATCATTTGCAGCCAAATGTGTGAATAGACAAAAGATTCACCATGGTTTCCCAGCTTACCCTTAAGAACTACCTTTTCATTACCGACTTCTGAGATGATTGGCGGAAGCTTCTCAGAGATTCTTGAGAATTTCAGTAAGCTTTTGAGAGCCACCTACCTCAATGTTCCAGGGTGAGTGAGATCTTTAGCATGAACTCCGATTTTTGGTGATAGCTCCTGTGACTTCCGCTCCTTCAGCTCTTCCAACAGTCATGAAAGTCCCTAATTGTATATTAACTTTCTTTTTTAAAAAAGATTTTATTTATTTATTCCTAGGGGAAGGGAAGGAGAAAGAGAGGGAGAGAAACACCAGTGTGTAATTGCCTCTCTTGAGCCCCCTGCCAGGGACCTGACTCACAACCCAGGCATGTGCCCTGACTGGGAATCAACTGGCTATCCATTGGTTCATAGGTTGACTGGTACTCAATCCACTGAGCCACATCAGCCAGGGCTATATTAACTTTCTTATGTACAGAATACATAAAATAACTTCTTTTTTTCCTGACACACTCTGACTGATACAAGATTCTAAAAGCTTCCAGAAAGAAAAGAGTAGATTGTATACAAAGAATGAGAAATCAGCAAGGCATTCAACATATCAACTGCAATATTGTAAGCTAGAAGAAAATGGAACAAAGCCATCATAATTCTGAGGGAAATAAATTTCCAAGCCAATATTCTATATCCAGCTAAATTATTAATCAATAATGAGGGTAAAATAAAGACATTTTTAGACATGGAAAGTTTATAAAATTTTACCTTTTGTCCTCTTTTCTCAGGATGCTACTAAAAGATATGCAACATTAAAATTAAGAAATGAAGGAGAAAAACTGAGAAACTGATATGGAATCCGAGAAACAAGGAAGACAACACAAGAGAGGAATGAAGAGAATTTACAGGATGATTGTGGACAATTGTACATTAGACTTGAAGAACAGGTAAGCCAGGTTGAACCAAAGGATAAAAACCTATAGGAGATGTGGCCAGGGAGAAAATAAGTAAGATCAATGGATTACCTGGTGACTTTGACTACATTGAAAGGAATTCTTCTGCTCTACCAGAGCATTTAGGAAGAATTAATAATGGTATACAGAAAATGAAGCAACTGAACAAGTGGACCAATTACTAACTTCTGGAAGAAACCAATGTTGTACAAGGTGAAATATAATTGTACTGTACTATAAAGGTCATCAATAAAAACTATTCAGTTATAAATAGTATATTGTTATAATAATATAAATATTAAACATCAATTTAACTAAGAATATGCTACAACTATACTGGGAAAAGCGTTCATGTTGTGGGTGTGGTGAGGGTCTGTTTTATAAGAGTCCTGAATTTTTATGTTTCATCAGAGGGGATAAGTATATAATATTTAAAATAATCAAGGAAGAAGTAGAAACTAAAGAATATTATTTAAAAATTTGGAGATCACTATCAGAAGAAACAGCTAAGAGTTGAAAGGACTGCCTCTGAGAAACAAGAATAGAGTTGGGAGAAATATAGGGCAGGGAACTGCTATTTTTTTCCTACAGTACCTAGAGTACTACTTGACTTTTTAAAATAGATATATTTATTACTCTAATAAAAATAAAAATAAAAATTTAACATCAGAGAAAAGAGTAAGAAAAATGAACACTCAACATCCTAATAAAAAAATGGGTAAGGCCATTAGCATGCAATTCACAAAATACAAAGAATCAACTGCCCTGAAAAAAATGCTTATTTTTCACTTAAACATCACTAAAATGGAAATATGCACATTGGTAATATATTTTCTTATTAGAACATAAAAAAGCTTTACTACTGTGCACATTTTCCTTGTTTAATAAGCTGGAAGTGTAATAACCCTTGCTTTGATTAATTTATTTCAAGGATACAATAAGGTAATGCATGAGAACTCTAAACTCTTATATGACTACAAAGGAATGAAAGATAAGAAAGCTACATCCATGTTGCAGATATAACTAAAAAGATAATGCTAATTTTCTCATTTTACAAAGCATTCTTTTATTTAAATAAGTAGATAATTCCAATTGTAAAAATATTTCCCCATGACTTAATGTGGGAGTATAAGTGAAAAGAAATTTTTTATGTTTCCTGATTTGGCCCTGTGCAAAAACGTTTGCTTTCCCTTAATCTACATAATTACACTGGTGTAAAGGGACTTGGGGAGCATGATTTTATAATATACACATCTTTATCAGATGTTTGAAAGGTGTCGGGCCATGTTTAGGGTAGCTACATACCCTGGTTTGTCTGAAACAGTCCCTGATTATGCCTCTTTTCTGGGAGTATTTATTAATTACACCCACTTATATTCTCAAAGTGTTCTGATTTAGATGATAAATTATATGGTCACAGTTATAATCCCCTACAGTGCAGGTATTAATTATGCTAAAAACACAACAAAATGCTTCAGATACCATATGGGAAAAAGGCAAGTTTGTTATATGGTATGTATTTTAAGACATTGAACCATTTATTTAACTTATTTATCTATTTATTTTAGAAAGAAAGAGACAGACAGACAGACATTGATTTGTTTACTACTTATTTATGATTTCACTGGTTGCTTTTTGTATGTGCCCTGACCAGGACTCAAACCTGCGACTTTGGCATAGTGGAATGATGCTCTGACTGAGCTACCCACGCAGGGCTTAAATTATATTCTTGACAACATGAAAGAGTTTAATATGTGTGTGGCTAATGCAATTAGAATGAGTTTTGGGTTTTTTTTCTCTCTCACAGGACAATCTAAATCTCCTTAAACAGTTGTACAAATTCTTTTTTTAAAATATAATTTATTGCTTATGCTATTATAGTTGTCCCATTCCCCCCTTCAGTCCCCTCCACCTTGCACACTCTTTCCTACCCACATTCCCCCCTTTAGTTCATGCCCATATGTCATACTTATAAGTTCTTTAGCTTCTACATTCCCCATACTATTCTTATTCTTCTCTTGTCTATTTCCTATCTACCATCTATGCTACTTATTCTCTGTACCTTTCTCCCTTCTCTCCCCCTCCCACTCCCCTATTGATAACCCTCCATGTGATCTCCATGTCTGTGGTTCTGTTCCTGCTTGCTTAGTTTGTTTTTGTTTTTGTTTAAGGTGTGGTTGTTAATAATTGTGAGTTTGCTGTCATTTTACTGTACATATTTTTAATCTTCTTTTTCTTAGATAAGCCCCTTTAACATTTCATATAATCAGGGCTTGGTGATGATGAACTCCTTTAACTTGACCTTATCTGAGAAGCATTTTATCTGCCCTTCCATTCTAAATGAAAGCTTTGCTAGATAGAGCAATGGATTTGGTCCTTGCCTTTCATGACTTGGAATACTTCTTTCCAGCCCCTTCTTGCCTATAAGGTCTCTTTTGAGAAATCAGCTGACAGTCTGATGGGAACTCCTTTGTAGGTAACTGTCTCCTTTTCTCTTGCTGCTTCTAGGATTCTCTCTTTCATTTTTATCTTGGGCAGTGTAATTATGATGTGCCTTGGTGTGTTCCTCCCTGGGTCCAACTTCTTTGGGACTCTCTGAGCTTCCTGGACTTCCTGGAAATCTATTTCCTTTACTAGATTGGGAAAATTCTCCTTTATTATTTTTTCAAATAAGTTTTCCACTTGTTGCTCTTCCTCTTCCCCTTCTGGTACCCCTATAATTCAGATGTTGGAACATTTAATGATGTCCTGGAGGTTCCTAAGCCTCTCCTCATTTTTTTGAATTCTTGTTTCCTCATTCTTTTCTCGTTGGATGTTTCTTTCTTCTGGTCCACACCATTGATTTGAGTCCCAGTTTCCTTCCCATCACTATTGGTTCCCTGTACATTTTTCTTTATTTCACCTAGTGTAGCCTTCATTTTTTCATCTAATTTGTGACCAAATTCAACCAATTCTGTGAGTATCCTAATTACCAGTGCTTTGAACTATGCATCTGATAGGTTGGCTATCTCTTGGTTGCTAAGTTGTATTTTTTCTGGAGCTTTGATCTGTTTTTTTGTTTGGGCCATTTTTTTGTCTTGTCACACCTGTTATGTAGTGAGGGGCAGAGCCTAAGGTGTTCACCAGGGCAGGGCAACTCAGTCACTGCATTGTGACGCTGTATATGGGCCAGGGATCTGAGAGGGAACAATAGTGCTTCTTTCACTCTCTGCCAGATTTCAGTCACTTTTGCCGCTTCCCCCAAGCAAACTGGGCCCTTCTGGTGCTGGTTCCCATGTGAGTGGGTTTGTGTACATTCTAGGACCCTATGGGTCTCTCCAACAAACTCTCCTGTAAGGCTGGGAGTCTCTCCCAGCACCTCAACCCCCACAGGTGTTTTCAATTGGTGTTTTGAGGCTTTATTGCCCTGCACTGGAGCCCTGGGTTGTGCGATCTGTCTCGCTCCCTAGTTTTGCCTGGTGTATCTGTATGTAATGTGGGCTCACCTGGTCTGCCAGCTGCCTTGCACACTTTGCGTGTCCATAATCCACAGCCTCACTGGGTCTGCCCACTGCCACCCCACATGTCTAGGGTCTTCCAGCTGCTGCCTTGGGCACCTGGGGTCCACCAGCCACTGATTTTTTTGCCGAGACCCCTCTCTGCTGGCTACCTGACTCCACCCCTCCTACCGGTCTGGATGAATGTGTCTACTCCCTGGTTGTTGGACTTCCATACAATTCAATTTTCTGTCAGTACTCATTGTTTTTTTTGTTTCTACATTTTTGTTGTCTTTATTTTGGTTGTGCCAAGAGGCACAGTGTGTCTACCAATGCCTCCATCTTGGCCAGAAGTCCAGTTGTACAAATTCTTCATAGTGAGATTATATTCTGCAGCATATTGACATGGAGTAAACTGTTTTAATCTGGAAATTACTACAGCCCAATGTTGTAAAGATATCTTGACTGTAAAGGAATGCCAATACAGCTTCTTTGGAGCTTACTATTTTTAGTACAACATTTTCTTGGTGGTGCCACTGATTTTCGGCAGAGTGTACCATATTCTGTAACTGAGCTTTGTAATGATTATTGTGAGGATCTACAGCATTCTTAACTTTTTGTACATCATGAAGGCAAACTTAAATTATGTTTATTATGGCATCTACCTTCCCTATCAGTCAAAATTTCTTGGAATGGCTTTAAATAAAAGTGCACTGGAAATCATAAGCTGAAACTGAGTAATTCCTAGAAAGGGGAAAACAGGGTCATATTTATAGAGAAACAAGTTTAGAGGGAGCCTTTTTCAAAAAAGGGGCAAAATGGAAAGAGCTCCTATGAAAGTATAGGGCATGTTCTAGGGGGATAATCTATGAGGAGAAGCCCTTTGCATAAACATTGCAGTGATTTAGGGAACTGCCCTTGGAAGAGCTTGGTCAGTTTCTGTTGAGACTAAGCCACATACAACAGTGACATTTGCTATTAGGATAAAACAGGTACTGTGGATTCTGAGGTTGGAGAAGCAGGGAATTTCTATGGTAGCTAATGAGCCTCCTAACTGTAAACTACCAACATACTTTTTCTAATGCTGTTAGAGTAACATTACCATCTTCCCTACAGTCACAGCCAGCAAGCTGTATCCACAAACGAATAAGGATACTGAAAAACACAAGAGACAGAATAGAAAATCACCACATGTTTGAGAAAACATGCCACAAAAGAAGAAAGAAATGCAATAAAAAGAAGTAAAACCTAAGGAAACAGTTAATAGCAAGCAGGAAAAGCTTTGAAGTAAGTATAATAATATCTTTAAAGTATTCAAAAGGTCATTTGTGTTTATGAGAAAGAAATAACAAAAATTCTTGGAAATTGAAAGCAGTACCTTCCTCCACCACAACCTTCTGCTGCTGCTTGGGTGCTCACTTGTTGCATATCACCTGGTTTTTGTAATGAAGCAGCTGAGGAGATGCTGGTACACACCATGGCCACCCAAATGCCCCTGGAAGGAGTTAAAAGGCAGAGTGATCTTTTCAAAGTGACATCTCATTGCATTCACCCCCTTATACAAAACTATTCAATGATTTCCTGATACTCTGAAGATAAACAACATTGTTAACCTGGGCTTTATGGTGTTGTGTAATCCAGTCTGTTTCTTCATCTTAGCTTGTTTCCTACTTCTTCTCATCGTGTCTACACCATCCATGACCCCTTTACACTCTGTCTTCGGCCTCTTTGTGTTGTGTCTTCTACATGAAACACTTCCTTCAGACCTCAGATCTGTCATATTTAGGAAAAAACAGTTACCTGACCTCCATATTTGAGTCAAATCTTCCAGTTAGTTACTCCTGCATATGTATTTTTGGAACATTTGTTAAGTTTCACTTTTGCATTTATCTATCTGACTATAAACTCTGGAGGCCAGATATTGGGTCTTCTTTTGTTCATCTTTTATTTTAGCATTCACTAGGGCACCTAGGTATTTGTTGAATGAAGTTAGAAATAACATCCCAAAATTCTTTATGATAAAATACGATAATCTAAATATTCTCAGAATTAAAACATCCCAGGATTTGACATATTCCATAATTTTTAAAAATAGCTTTATTGAAATATAATTCACATACTAAAGTTCATCCATTTAAAGCATACAATTCGATGTTTTTTGTGTATTTACAGAGCTGTGCATATATCATCAGAACCTACTCTTAGATCATTTTTGCCCCCTTCAGAAGAAAACCTATCTCCATTAGCAGTCACTCCCCATTGTTCCCTCCTTGCCCTGATCCTAAGCAACCACTAATGTACATTCCATCTCCATAGGTTTGCCTGTTCTGAATACTTCATATAATCATACATTATATGGTCTTTGGAAAATAGCTTTTTTCACTTAGCATAATGTTTTCAACATTCATGAATACTGTAGCATGTGTCAATATTTCACTACTCTTTCTGGTCAAATAATATTCCATTGTTTGCATTTACTATATTTTCTTTCCTCTGTTAATCAGTTGATAGACATTTCAGTTGTTTTCACTTTGGGGCTATGAACATCTGTGTATAACTTTTTTTGTGTGGCCATGTGTTTCCAGTTCACCTAGGAGCAGAAATGCTAGGTCATATTGTACCTCTATGTTTAACTTTTTTGAGGAACTGTCAAAAACTATTGCATGATTTTACATTCTCACCAGTGATGTGTGAGGTTTCCAATGTCTTCACATTACAGATATTTGTTATTGAATATCATTTTGATTATAGTCATCCTAGTGGTTGTGAAGTGTTATCTTTTGGGTTTTGTTTTTCATTTCCCTAATGACTAAGGATGTTGAGCATCTTTACATGTATTTATAGGCTATTTGTATATCTTCTTTGGAGAAATGCCTATTCAAATTCTATGATGTTTTTAAATTGGAATATTTGCTGTTCTATTCTTGAGTTGTATGAATTCTTTACATATTCTAGGTATAAGTATCTTATCCAATATGTAACTTGCAAACATTTTCTTCCATTCTGTGGGGTGGTTTGTTTTGGGGGATTTGTTTGGTTTTTGTTTTTGTTTTTGTTTTTTTTTGCTTTCTTCATGATAATGTTTGCAGTATAAATTTTTTTTTAATTTTGATGAAGTTCAATTTATCTTTTTTTTTTTCCACTTGTACTTTTGGTGTCATATCTAAGAAACCATTGCCTTATGCAAGGTCTCAAAGGTTTACACCTGTGTTTTCTTCTAACAGTTTTATAGCTTCAGCTTTTATGCTTTAGTCCATGATCTACATTGAATTGTTTCTTGAGACCAGCGTGAAACAAGTGTCTAACTTCATTCTTTCATAAGTGGATATCCAGTGGTTCCATCACTATGTTAAAAAGACTATTCTTTCCCCACTGAATTGCCCTGCTCCCTTCATCAAAAATCAGTTGATCCTGCCCTGGCTGGTGTGGCTCCATTGATTGGAGTGTTGTCCCATAACCAAAAAGTTGCATGTTCTATTCCCCATCTGGGCACATGCCTAGGTGGTGGGTTCCATTGCTGGTCTGGGCAGGTACAACCTTTGTTGTGTACCGGAGACAACCATTCGGTGCTTCTCTCTCACATTGTTTCTCTCTCTCCCTTCCCCTCTCTCTAAAAACAATGAAAAAATATCCTCAGGTGAAGATTAAAAAAATCAATTGATCATAAATTTATGGTTTATTTCAGGTTTATACTTTATAATCAACACTAAGATTGAGACTGAAACAAAAAATAAATCTAATAATAGTACTTAGCCCTTAAGGAGTGAGGTAGGTACTACAGAACTTCTGCTCAAAAAGATTTCCATTTTTCAGCTCCCAGACTACAGCTCAGTGTTCAGCTCCAGTGTAGTTTTCTTTCTACAAGCAATAAATTGGCATTACTTTTCAAAGGTAGCAAAGTGAGCACCAAGAGCTAGATAGAGAAAGTCAGTAGGAGTTATAACACCAAGAAATAAAATAAATAGTTAATAGAAAACTATTACTTACAGGAAATTCTTCTTTGTTCTTTAGTTAATATTGATATGTATATATAAAAGCCAAAGGAAAAGTTTCAAATATTGAAAATTATTTTTTGCAAAGTTGGGACTATATTTGTTATGGGTAGGACATTTGGGAGGGGCCTCTGATGCACACATGTGCAAGGGTAGTGTGTTGCTCTGCTTACTCTGGTCTTGTCTGCCAACACCTTCCCCCACTCCCATCTCTGTTTCTCTCCCCTCTATTGCCCATGAAAGGATATGACTTCTTGCCACCATCAGGGACAAGTCAGCTGTGATAGCAAGCCGCATGCTTACCTGCCTGTCCCTATTTTTCCCTCCCTAGTTTTATAAAATACTATTTTGGAGAAATTCAGAAAATATAGAAAAGTAAAGGATTAATTTGACAAATGCCTATGCTCACACCATTTAGGATTAACAACTCTTAATACTTAGTCATGTTTGTTTTCAGTGTTTTCTATTGTTATTCAAGAAATAAATCTAAAATTAATCATCTCCTTTCTTCATTACCACAGGTCCCAATTACTCCTCTCTTCAAAGATGATTATATCAAGAGTTCAGTAAATGCCTTTCTATTGATGTTTTAATGCATACATAGGTCTATATATATCATTTTCTGTGGAATTTTTAAATATATAAAGTATTTTCATATACATAATATTCAGCATCTGCTTCCTTGTATATATCCTGTCTACATTTATTGTGGCCACTTAAGTTTAGACTTATCTTTGCCATCTTGTTTTGTTCTTTTTATTTATAATTTCCTCTATACTTTTTTCTTTTCCTAATTTTTACATTTTCATTGGATTGATTTAGTTTGTTGTTGTTGTTTAAATTTTCCCACCACCACTTGAAAGGACAAAGCCTGTGCCATTTACTACTGTGGCAACATTTGCCGAGCAGGCCTGTGCCCTTGTTAAACATGACTGCCTTTTACTCTTCTGAGTTTCTGTCCCCAGGACTGGAAATTACGGGAAAGCAAGAACAAAACTAACCGCTCCCTGCAGCCACAGGCAGAAGAAAACATTGCATCAAACTGCAGCCTCTTTCAATGCCTCAACAGCCCAGGGGCCACACAGCAGCAAACCCTCACCCTTTTCTAATCCAATTATAATCCACTAAAAACTCAAGCCCCCACCCCTCAAAGTTGCCAAATATCTCCACACCTAGCCCTTTCCCTCTCTTGGGAAAGTAAAATAAAAACTTTACTCTGCATTTTCTTCTCTTTGAGAATTCTTTCATAGTCTATGTCACCAACCATCCTAACACCTCTGATTTAAACTTAAGCGCCTTATTTCTAAGAGTTAGCATTAAAGTAACCATGCATATGCTTAAAGTTACTTTTTTCTAACATCTAGATTTAGCCATTATCTATGTCTCTATCAAAATAGGATCCCAAGGGCACTTTTATTTTACTTTATTATCCATGGAGCTCCCCCTAAAAACTTCTCTTTGGGGAATATTAATTCTAATTTAAAAACTGCTATCAAATTGATAGGGGATTAAGAGTTGAATTTTTAGTTTAAGTAATAGGTAATAAGCTTAGTAATCAATGTCTGTAAAAGCTTTTGTTCCAGGAACTGAAAGTATGACCCACCCTGACTCCAGGAAACCAGAAGTAGTTCCACCTTTGTTCCCCCAAGGACTGCAAGTAATTCAAGATGATGTCTGAGTCATTGTACTCCAGAGTGAGATGACCACTGCCAAGGACACAGCTAAAGATCACCACCTGGGGCACAGCCTTAAGATCAGGCCCAGGGCAAGAATGCTCAAGTTGTTGTTTTTTAATCCAATTGACTTTTCCCTGAATTCCAAACCCCTCACCTACACTTTGTTCTCCTTATAAAAAGGGCCATTTTAAAATGGAATTTAAGAAGGTCTGTTAGCATATGAACCTGCCATTTTCTCAGATAGCTGGCCATCTGAATAAAGTGCCCACGAAGATTCAGTCGCTATCGTTGATTATTGGGTTTGGTAATGACAGGCAGCCTGAATTCCGGTATCTTTTCCAGTTTCAAACTGGGGAAATGCAGGGGAAGGGGCAAGCAAAGGAACGTGAATAGAGGACCCAGGGGCGCAGACAATGCGGGGGAGGGCTGACTGTGGGAGTGGGGGGACGGGGTAGGGTGAGCAAAGGGGAGAAAAGTGGGGCAATTGTAACTGAATGAAAATAAAAGAAAAGCTGCAATCAGTATTATTTAGATAATACCACATTTTACTAAGCTTTTAAATTCATCACAGATTTTTGTATGTCATTGTTGTCCCCTGGATTAATTGTTCTTCACGCTGGAGTACACCTTTCAGAGAAGGTATTGTCCACATAAGTGTCAGCATAAGAAACGTCCAAACCTGTAAGAATTTTAAGGAGTTTATTGGAGCTAAACTGCCAACAATTGCTGTGAAGCAAAGTCTCAGTGGATTGTGAAAATGCTCTGGAAAATGGCAGAGCATTTGATTACCACTTATTTTTACCACTTATTTCATACATCAGAATCAAAGGGGAAGATGTGGGGGTGGTGACATGAAATTCATAATGATAGATTGAGGAGGCAGGAGAAAGCAAATTGAGGAAATCTCTGGGATTGGGTAAAAAGTAAAACAAATAGACACATAGTTCTTTTCCATAGGTGGGTATAGGATAGTTAACAGTCAACAATTTAAATGATAATAACAATGAGGGGATTTTGTGGTCTCTGGCAGGCTGGTTGTGCTTTGAGGGGTTGGCCGTAGGGGAGAGGAAAGGGAATTTACTTGCATAGTCCAAAGGTTATGTTAGGTGCAAAGATAACAGACATGCCCAGTTAAGGGAATGATTGACCCTTATTAGGAAAAACACCAGAGTAGGACAAGACTATGGGCCACGAATTGCCTTTAGTTAGTTTTAATTTCAGACCATCCTAAGTGGTTTCTTTAGGTCCCTGAGTTTGTAAGGCTGCCACATAGCCATCCCCTGAGACTGTCAGGTTTAGTAGGTCGCCCCTTTTTTGACCACAAAGAAATGTCCAAACCTCTAAAGAATTTTTATGAGTTTGAGCCAAACTGATGACAATTGCCAGGAAGCAAAATCTCAATGGATCAAGAAAATGTTCCAGACAATGGCAGTTTTGCAGCTTTTTTTTCTACATTAGAAACAGGAGGAGAGATAGGGGGTTACAAAACTTAAGGGGGTGGGAGAAAAACAAAGAGGAGAAATTGCAAATTGGATAAAGAGGAAAATAGAGAGACACATACTTCATTTACATTGCTGGGCACAGGAGAGTTAACAAGGAACACTTACAGCACATTGAGATGGTATGAAGGGAACCAGATAGCAAGGAATGAGGGATTCTGTTGTCTCTGGCTCTGGTGCAGCGGGTTGTGCCCTGAGGGTCTGACAAAGATTGCTCTGACATTTCAAAGGTCTGTTATCTTAGATGCAAAAAGGCAATAGATGGGCTCACTTAAGGTAAACACTGACTTTTGTCAAGGAAGCTACATGCCTAGGATGTGACTACCCACCACACCCCGCTTTTTGTTAGGAATTTTTATGTTCAGACCATCCTGTGTGGTTGCTTTCAGGCTCTGAGTTTGTGAGGCAGCCATGCAGGCCTTCCCCGAGCCTGGCAGGTTTAGTGTGTGGCCCCTTTTCCATCCACAGTATGTAGGTGGGAAACTTCCTGAATTCTTGAACACTTAAACATACCTTGATTTTGACCTTAGATTTCACCAATATTTTCCTAACTATAGAATTTTACCTCAAAAGAAGTTGCTGTTTCTTTGAAGCTATTAACATTGTTTTGTTTTAGAGGTTTGAAGCAAGGCAATGTGGAAAGTAGTATTTATTCAGTTGATGCTTACTGAGGGCCTACTATGTGGCAGACATAGTTCTAAGCCCTGGGAATACAGCAATGAACACATGACAGACATGTTCCCTTCTCTCATGGAACTCAAACAGTATGTATTCGATCTGTTGTTTTCAGTCTTTTTTAAAACAATGAAGAGGACGGAAAGGAGTGGAGTGAGGTCAAAAGTCAGTCCTTGAGTCCTGCAATGAAGTTTTCTAATTCAAGTATGAATGAAGGACCTAAGCAACCACATTAGTGCTTTGGAAGCAGGAGACAGCATAGGAAGAACTCTGAGACTGTGCTGCTGTTATTGGCCAGTGTCTAGCATCCTAGTTGCCAGGAAACACCTTTTATCACTTAGGTAGAATGAATAGTAAACCGAGGAAGGGAGGAGGAAGGAGACATGTCTCACATGCTAACTCAGCAGTTCTGAGCCTGGTCTGATAATATTGCCAGGTGTTCCAATATTGCAAGAAATACTATGTTAGCAAGAAAAAAGGGAAGTCCTTGAAACTCTATGTAGCATTTCCACTATCTGGGAAAGAAACCCTTGAAACTGTGCTCTCATCCCAGGGCCTGGAATGTGGGAGAGGGTCCCCGGTGTCCAAAGAAGCAGCCCATTAATAGCTTTGGTTAATTGCCTACCTCTGGTCACCATTTGTTTTATGAGGGAGTCCCTAATGCTTACAGAAAGAGCCCATAAATAACTTTGGGAAGTGCCCCAATTTTAATGAATTGCCTCCTGACATGTATTTGTTTTACAAGAAGATAAAAAAAATGGGATCTGGAACAAGATAAGGATTCGGGCTAACAGAGCCCCACACATACCTAAGTTTGGGTAGTCATGTCCCCCTGAGAAAGCTGGCATTTACCCGTTAATCAATATGTAACTTTTCCTCCTATCCCACCAACTATGTAAGTCCTCAGAACAAGGGACTCGCTCTATCTTGGGGGCTCCGGGTGCTCTTGGTGCTCTTAGCTGTCTGGCCCCCCAGCCTCAGGCCACCCTGGTCTTCAGCGATCTTAACTTTTGTGGCTCTGCTTTGCCCTGAAACTTTGCCTTTCACCCCCAACTCTAGCTAGTCCCATTCTCTGCCATGGGAACGGGCCATTAATAAACTGGTTGCATGCTAATAGATTTGCTGATCTGTAATTCTTTACATGTGTCAGCAAGAACCAGGTCTCTCTCATCAACACTATGAACATTGAAAATGTCAATTTAACTCCAACTTCAAGTGAGCTGTGAGTATGAACCATCCCTTGATAATATTTTTATTTATTTATTTTTGATTAGTAGACATTTTAAAGAAAGTAACTCTTTAGCTGCTGAATTCAGTTCTCACATACGCAAATATGCCTCTATATGTAAAGTTTCTCATGATACATTTCCACTGAGGAACTCAAAACACCTGGAACCCCTCTTGTCCTCCTGATATCTCATCCAAGTAGGCAGGCAGAGGTGGTTTTTCTGTACAACAGATTTGAAAGCTCAGGTTCAGAGCTGCTGAGTGCCCTGCCCATGTCCAGCTCACTGTTGTCCATGATTTCCAGCTACACAGCCAGAAAACAGAGTATGCTGAAAAATCCAAATGACCTAACTTCTTGGCTTCCCCCTTCCTTTGCCAGGAAAGAACAAAGAATCCAGGGGGTAGAATGGGACATTCTGCATTTAAATGGTGAGAGTAGACAGTAGTCAGCAAATTACCAACAAGGTAAAATATATTGTTCCTTCTCCCCTTTTCCCCTTCTTTTTGTAAGACTGGCTACTTGAGTTATGTGTTGTGATAATATTTTTAATAGTTAATGGTCTTGTTTTCCATTAAGTTTTTTCCTTTTCCCTTCTCTCCCATTCTCATTTCCTCTGAGTAAACGGAGTGAGGGGGAACCCCTCAAAGATATATGATGAGACTACAGGCCCCACGGCCCTGCGTGTTACCAGTGACCATCACGAAGGACTCATTATTCCTCAGCCAGCATCCACCTGAGCTCCTCACCCCAGGGCAGCGTGGAAGCCCCATCCTACTTGCAGCTCTCATTGACTTTCTCTGCAGCAGATTCCTCAGTGTTCGCGAAGCAGTTCCTCTAATGGAGGTCCATTAAAACCCCTGAGGCCCACGAATAAGGCACTTTTTCCTGCTGTCACTCTGAGCACAGGGAGGGTGCCGTGTTGGCAGTGGTCTCAGGAGCAGATTTCTGGAAAGCTTGTCACATATAACCTGACATCTACCACTCGTCCCTAGAACTGGCAATGGCTTAGATTCCTAGAGTCGGGGGGACCCTGTTACTCAGTGCGTCGAAGCCCAGATCGGACCAACAGAGGACAGCCCCATCATTTCCCAAACCAAAGGATACCAGCCCCAAATCAAACCTTGGCGTGTGCCTGAACAATTTCCACTCATATTTAACATCACTCTACTTTATAGGCTATAAATTCACCCTCCGAGCTATTGCCTAACTCAGCCTCTGTGTTTGACACTTCGTGTACTCTGCTTCTGCAGCCAAAGTGTCTCCCCTTCCCTGGCCCTCCTGACTATTTCTCCATGTAACTACTGGATGCGCCCCCTTCTCTCTCCCATCCCAACTGCTCCCGATTTAGGCTGCACTGGGGTCCACAACAATGAAGATTAGCATTGGGAATGGAACCAGAGGGCAGTTTCGCTTGAAGGGATACACAGACATCTGACACTTGGACCCGCGGGGCAATGAGCCAGCAGTTGGATTCACCTGGAGGCCATTCTTATGCTCAGTTGCCTGAGGAATAGTTCAGTCTCGAACACTGACTCACAGGCACTGAGTACCATGTCTGGACAGCTTCCTGCCTGCTCCAGTAGAAGGGTTGCTGGAATCTGTCTCAGGATAACATATTTATTATGAAATAAAATGTTTGGCATACTAGTAAATGTAAGACTCAAATAGATTGCCCTAAACATATATTTTAATTTTATTGTGGTAATCTCTACTTGTGCAGTCATGTCTAGGGAACCTGTCCGCGTGGCATGGCAAATGTAGCCCAGCCCCTGATTCGGAAAACCAACAGCAAGTGAGGTCAGCACACAGGACCCACACCCACAGATAGGTTCTCCCGTGGGGAATCAGGCCTGCACTGTACCTATGCTGCTATGAGGCTTACTTTTGCTAAAACTCCCTCACCCTGGGTTGAGGCAGCAAATGTTTACTGCATATCTCTAAAGTAACTTCCTAAAGTCTTTGCTAAACCTCCCAAGTATGGAGTGTAACCAGTCCAACCACTTTTCCCCTTGATCTGCAGCATCCTTCTCTTTGAAGTAATTAGCAACATTTTTTCCTTTGTTATCTATAAAAGGTAATCACCTACAGCGAACCTGTGTGTAGTAAATAAGGACTATCCTCAATGTTGTGTACCCAGAAAAACAATAAAAGCCTGTCCAGGCAGGGGTCCAGGCCCTCTCTCTCACTTGAGAGAGTGGCTGTGCCCTCCCTTTTCTCCACAGGACTTCTGTAGTCCATGTGAATTTGCCACAGCCCCCTCGAGCCAGGGTCCTCATTAGTCATGTGCTGCATAACAACATTTCAGTAAGCAAGGGATCACTATGTAATGGTGGTCCCATAAGATATAACAGAGCTGAAAATTTCCTATCACCTAGTGATGTCATAGCATAATACTTTAATCACATTTGTGGTGATGCTAATGTGAATAATCCTATTGCACTGTCAGTTTTATAAAAGTATAGCACATACAATTATATGCAGTACTAATACTTTATAATGATAATAAATGACTGATACTCATTTGTGCATTTACTGTACTATACTTTTTATTGTTATTTTGTGTATTTACTATACTATACTTTTTATCATTATTGAAGTTTGCTGTAAAACAGTAAACTGTATTATGCTGGTAGTAGCCTCACACATTTAGTTTAGTACATCTATTGATTATGTTATTTTTCTTGCACTTGATTTAATCTCATGCTATTTTGTACAATAATATGGTCTACAGGCTTGTAGCCTAGAAAGCAGTAGGCTCTACCACAGACCCTCAATTGGTAGTAGGCTCTACTCTCTAGGTTTGTATGTGTGCATGCTGTAATGTTCACACAAGGATGAAATCACCTAGCAGCACATTTCTCAGATATATCCCTATTGCTAAGCAGCATGTGACTGTATTTAATAATAGTGACAGAGTCAATAATTATTAAAATTGGCAAGTTATTCTATAGCTTACTAATATATAAAGCACTGGGCAACATAAAGTCTCAAGCAGTAGTTATTTCATATCAAACAAGTGATGTGAAGTTTACAAGTTTTTGGTAAATCTGTGACTCTTAATACTTATGTAAATGAAAATTAAAAATTTTATTGAGATACCACCACACATCTCCATCTTCGTGGGGTGGCCTTCTGTGTTAGAAGTTCTATTAGAGTCAGTGGTGTAGCCTCCTTGATCTCCTGAGCTGTATGCTCTAGGGGTACCCTTTATGCAGTTTATGTGGGCTTTCCTTTTGTATTTGGGTTTTGATTGTTATTGGCTCATTCATTGGTGGGTTATCCTTTCTGCTGGCTGACTGCAAGTCTCAACCCCAACCATGTCTTGCATGCTATTGTACAAGAGCTGACAGAACAAAACAACACAGAAGATAAAACACACACCAGAAAAATTCCCACCCTACAACACCAGCAATGTCAATGGCAAATGAGCAAAGATGAATAAAAGTGGAAAAAGAATAAGAATTTTGTAAGAAAGTAAAAAGGAGTATGAGAGGACTAAAGGAAAGAAAAATGATTTTGAGAGTGTAACAGGAGGACAAATCACAATAGTGTGGAATTGAACCAAGCAGAAAAAAGGGGAAAAAATAAAATTTAAAACATAAAGAAGAAAGAGAAGGAAGAAGTCAAAGAAGTAAGAAAAGGGAAGAGTAAAATATGAGATTTGAAATAAAAAAATAGTGAAAAATTGAAGAAAAACAGCAGTAGCAGCAATATCACTGACAAATGGGCAGATTAATAAAGATGGAAAGAATAAGAATATTATCTGAAAAAAAAAGAATATGAAGTGACTAAAGGGAGGAAATATGATTTTGAGAAGATATAGGGAGGAGAAATAAGAAGAGTAAAGAATAGAAACAAGGCAAAGAAAAGGAAAAATACAATTTAAAATGAAAATAATAAGGGGAAAGAAAAAGACAACATGGAGTAAGAAAAGACAAGTGTAAAACATGAAATTTGAAATGAAAAACTCTTGAGAAAATAGGACAAAATTGAAAAAAAGAAAAATGTTAAAAGCTATGAGAAAGAAAAATTATTGCAAATGGTGAGAAAGAACAAGGGGTAATTCATCTCAGCAGAGTTTCGTGTTTGTCTGCCAGCTTCTCCTGGATATGTCTCTGGTAGTGTCAGATGCTGTTCCTGTTAACTCTAGGTAGCCTGCTCAAGGCTACAAGTGTTCCACAGCCTGTGGCTGTCTCCTTCAGGCATGGATGCATCTGGGATGGACCTTGCTGCTCTGCACTGCTGATTTTTCATCAGCACAAGGGCCAGGGGAGGGTTATCTAATGTCCTAAAGCACTGCCGGTACCACCTCCACCTGACTCTATCTGCATTCCTGCCATTAGTCTTAGACTACCACTCATCCATCTGTTTCTGAGGGGGCTCCTGGTGCAATCAGGAGGATAGGATCCCTGGATCTCCCCTGGGAGGCACTGTTCATACTTCAGGGAAGATGTTGGCTGTGTTCCCCCAACCCTGTCCCACACATCTTGGACTATCCCAGATTATTTCCAATAATGTTTAGTTTCTGATGAGTTATTTCTCTGTTTCATGTGAGGGGCCAATCTGTGTAAAAGGGTCTGCTCTCTCATGCTTAGCACTGATGCAGTTCCATATAAGAGCAAAGATGAGTAGGGCCCTGAATATACCTTGTTGCTCCAATTTTTACTCTCTCTTCCCAGCTTGTTTTAGTGCAATAGGACCTGGGGAACCAGTGTGGCTTATTGGGCTGAGAAAAATTCAGAAGGGCCCTTTTGGAATTTCTCTTACTTTCCCCTGTGGAAATATATCCAGCAAGGGGATCTTGAGCCTGGCAGGACTCTTCTGTGGAGTCTTCCCATTGGATGTGGTGCCTGCAAATTCTGCAGGAAGGTGGTGGGCCTTTCCCTTCTCAGAGATTTGTACTCTGCAGGAGTGTGGGGTTCCTGCCTGGCTGCCAAGAATCTCAGGTGCTCAACTCTTGCCCATCTAACTCTCAGCCCACTGCTTTTGCATGAGACACAGTCCAAACCTCTCTGTTCTCCACAGCCCCTGGTTTGTTTGCTAGCCAAGCTGGGATGGCCCAGTAAACCCCTTGGTGTACAACTTTCTGATCTCCCTGCCCATTTGGATTCCCTGGGAATGGACTCAGAGGTCTAGTGTAGCTTGGTGAGGCTGAGAAAATTCAGAACAGGTCAAAAAGCAATTTTCCCATTCTGCAGGTTTCCTCTCCACAGCCACCTTTGCAGCAGCTGATTAGCTTACACTGGGGGCAGAAGGGTGCGGGGAGGGGGGCACCTGATGCAGACTTGAGACTGGGGAAACTGGTTTTCTTCCCCAATCCCCTGTGTTGCATCAGTCTCTGATCTCTCTGCCTAGCTGGTCTCAGTGGGAAAGAACCCACAGATCCAGTGTGTCTTGGCATGGCTGAAAGAGGTTCAGAATGGGTCTGAGAGAATGGGTGCATGTCTGTGAATAAATGCACAGAATATTGATTTTCGGGTTAAATGCACTTTAGAGAGTAGACATACTGGCCAATATGGAATCTGAATGATGAGGATTGACTATAATGCCAGAGAAGAAGAGACAGAAGCCTGTTGCCAAGTGAAAAAGTTGCTCTTGTATCAATAGGTGCATCATCACTAAAGGATTCTTAGCAAGAGAATGACGTGATGACATGATCTATGTTGTAGAAAAATCTCTTTAAATGTGAAGTGAGGTTTGAAGAGAGGAAGACTGGTGCCCATTTCTTCTATCCCCAGAAAAAGTGCCAGCAGGTTTCTGCCTCTTCAGCAGCTGCTTTAAGTTTAGTAAGTGATTTTTCCTCACTTATGCTGTAGGTGCTTTTCAAACTGCTGCTTTTGCACTGGATCTCAGAGTAAGGGGGTCTGCATATGGGCCCTTTAAAAGTGGGTTCTCCTTACAATTCTGTGGTTCTCTTGGACTTAATCCCCATTGATTTTCAAGACTAGACATTTTGGTTGTCTGTGTTTCTAGTGCCTGACTCCAAGGTTGGTGTAGCTAATGTGACACAGTTCCTTCAATTCTTGAGGGGAAGTTCTGTAATTTTTAAAAATTTTTCTTCCAGTTATGGGACACTGTAGCTGGGGTGGAGTCCCAGGCGAGACAAACTTGCATCTTTTTCCTTTTTTGTTGTGGAGGTACTGTTCTTCCATCTCTCAGGTCCTTTTCAGAGGAAAATTATCCCACATGTAGCTGTAGATTTGTTGTATCATGGAAGGAAGGACATTCACAGTTTTCCTATACCATCATTTGAACTCTCTTCAAAGTTATATTTTTACAGCAAAGTTGGAATGAAACATTATAGCCCATTTAAAAACATATACAAATATATGCATACATATATACACCAATAGAAAAAGCAAGCCACAATTATGAAAGGACAAAGTGGAAAAATATCTCTTTCATGTGAGATTGTTTTGGTTGGTTAATATAGTCAAACAAATTATGACTGATTCCTTTTTTACTTCATATATTGCCATTTGCATTCTGCCCAACTCAGATAAAACTGTATATTATATAAATAGCAGAAAGCTATAACAACTGATATCTTTTTTCCAGTTCATAAAGAAAATCAACTGATGAAATTGTCATAAAGTTAAGCCATTTTATTTATTCAAAGTTTACTTCTGCTTCAGGAATCCAGGAATATACAGTGATTTGTAATTATAGAGGAAACATTACAATACATCAGGCTTTCTCAGGCTCAGCACTATTGAGATTTGAGGCACCTGAATAATTCTTTGTTGTGGGGGCGGGGGGTGGCTCTCCTGTGCATTGTAGGATGTCTAGCTGCATCCCTGGCCTCTACCCACTACGTGCTAATAGCAACCCCCCCCTCCCACCTCGTAATCTGTGACAACGAGAGAGCATCTCCAAACATTGCTGATGTCTCCTTGAGGGCAAAGTCACCCCCACTTGAGAACCACAGCCACAGCAGCATTCCCACTTTCACGTGTCCCGGGACGTGGGTCCCTTCATGGTGGTGAGTCTGTTACAAACTGACATTTCCCAGTAGTTTGGCAGATGCAGCAGCCTCCACCTGCTTGGATGTTCTCCTCCCCGGCCTCCTCCCACCCAGGCAGAAGTAGAGGTGCAGTAGGGGCTGTTTGCAGGCACTTTGGACCATTGGGGTTACAGGCAATTCTTGTCAGCTCATGGCAGACAAGAAATGCAAAGAAAGTGACATTGCAACGGTGGACGAGATCTTAGAGTCAAACTTCCCACACAGTCACAGGAGCCACATTTCAAGGTCTTAGTCACTGCTCATGGCTGGCTGCTGCCATACTGGACAGCACAGCCACAGAAGATTTCTGTCACCACAGGAAGTTCTACAAGGTAGCACTGTCTCAGAAAATATATAGATCACAGGCCTTGTTTTATAGATGAGTAATTAAGTCTCAGAGGATGTATAAAATAACCTAGTTAAAGAGAACCTCTGAGCTCCTGCCAGAACCAACTGGAAATGAGAACAGTGATATTCCACTCCTCTGCTGAACTCTGGTGAACATGTGCCACCTCACACTGTAGGCTCAAACTGGAAATGCCACATGGGGCTTCGGCCACTGTAAGAATGGGGTCAGAGGTAGGGAAACAATTCCAAATGGCTCAGAGGGTGGACCAACTCTAAATATAATTTTAGTTGAGTTCAGGAATCATATATGTGTTGTATGCCTATCATGTACCAGGAACTTAGGTCTGGATAGCATCCCCATCCTAACGGGGTTACAGACTGAAAACCATTCACTTTCAATCCAAGTAGTCATACCAAAGGGAAAAGTAAGTGCAGGGCTGTTTTAGAATATAGGCCAACAGATCAGCAGGTGACTGTCATTTACAAAGAAGTTTATTACACTTCCATATCCTAAGAGAAGGGGTCATGCCACACCATGGCGGGGGCGGGGGGGGGGGGAGGCACACAGGGAAACACCAGAGTTGGTCTGGTGGCAGAGAAAAGGAAGAAACTATGCTAAGAGCCCTTATTATAGTTTCTTTGAGAAGAAATTGGTGAAATAGGGAAAGCAGATTTAGGATTGGCTACATTGAATTATTTCAACAGTTTCTGGGACATAGGGACTATCTGGCATCTATCTAGTTGTCTGGTACCTGGTTCTGGGGAGATTAGGGGAGGTAGATAATGGCCCAAAGTGTGAGAGCCTAATAAAGTGGATGGTTGCAGTGTGGGCTGTGGACTGGTTGGTTTGCATTGGAAAATTATGCTCTTGGAGTAAGTTATTTATTACATCTAGGGATTGGCTAACCTTTGGGAGGGATAGTCCCTTCAGAATCAGCAAGCTTCCAGGTATCAAAGCATCAAAGTACAGAGAATAAAAGACATGATTAACATAGGTGGCTTTGTGATGCTTTGACCTCTTATGGAGACCTTGGTGGAAGCCTGGAGAGGAAGTAGGAGAAGGCACTAGGAAATTAGGAGTTCTTTCTACAAGGGGTCAAGGAGTTGACTGATATGAGGCTCATGCCTCCTGGGGAAAGCAATCATCTCTATTAATTTTAGGATGACACTGATAGTAGTGATTCTACCACATTTCCCTTTAGGTAGGGGAAAATATGGTGTACATTTTAGCAGAGAGCATGGAATATACCAGGACCATGTACTAAGTAGAAAGTAAGCTCAAGAATCATAATGCAATCCTTAGTATCAAAGAAAGAAAGCGATAAATGTCCCATATTCATATTGTCAGCATCTTAGGAGAAGCAGTCCTTGGCCATTGCTGGGTTGAAAATTTTAGTGTTTAGGGTAAAGTCTTCTCGGGCTCAGAGGGCAAAGCTATCTCTGATAATGAGATCTTGGGCTGGGGTGATGTCACTTGAGGTGATGTCATCTCCAGCATCAAGCTCTTGGGCCACAGCTATATCAAGCTCTTGGGCCACAGCTATATCAACTGGGATGTGAGACTAGGGTACCATTTCCAAGTGGATATCGACTTGAGTTGACCTATGTCTTGTTTTTGTGGTTCTTTGTGGTATTATATTGAGACTGATCCACTTACCTTGGGCCTGGGAGTTTAACTTATAAATACATTTTTCTTTCTTTTTTTAAATATATTTTATTGATTATGCTATTACAGTTGTCCCATTTCCCCCCTTAACTCCACTCCACCCTGTACACCCTCTCCCACCCATATCCCCCCCTTTAGTCATGTCCATGTGTCATACTTATAGGTTCTTTAGCTTCTACATTTCCCATACTATTCTTACCCTCCCCCTATATATTTTCAACCTACAGTCTATGCTATTTATTCTCTGTACCTTTTCCCCCTCTCTCCTCCTCCCACTCCCCTGTTGCTAACCCTCCATGTGGTCTCCATTTCTGTGGTTCTGTTCCTGTTCTAGTTGTTTGCTTAGTTTCTTTTGGTTTTGCTTAGCTGTGGTTGTTAATAACTGTGAGTTTGCTGTCCTTTCACTATACTTGTTTTTTCTTTATCTTCTTTTCTTAGATAAGTCCCTTTAACATTTCATAAAATAAGGGCTTGGTGGTGATGAACTCCTTTAACTTGACCTTATCTGAGAAGCACTTGATCTGCCCTTCCACTCTAAATGAAAGCTTTGCTGAATAGAGCAATCTGGGATGTAGGTCCTTGCCTTTCATGACTTGGAATACTTCTTTCCAGCCCCTTCTTGCCTGTAGGGTCTCTTTTGAGAAATCAGCTGATAGTCTGCTGGGAACTCCTTTATAGATTACTGTCCCCTTATCTCTTGCAGCTTCTAGGATTCCCTCCTTCATTTTTACCTTGGTTAATATAATTATGATGTGCCTTGGTGTGTTCCTCCCTGGGTCCAACTTCTTTGGGGTTCTCTAAGCTTCCTGGATTTCCTGGAAGTCTATTTCCTTTGCCAGAATGAGGAAGTTCTCCTTTATTATTTGTTCAAATATGTGCTCAATCTGTTGCTTTTCCTCTTCCCCTTCTGGTACCCCTATAATTCAGATGTTGGAACATTTAAAGATGTCCTGGAGGTTCCTAAGCTTCTCCTCGTTTTTTTGAATTCTTATTTCTTCATTCTTTCCTGTTTGGTTTTTTTTTTTCTTCCTTCTGGTCCACTCTATTGTTTTGAGTTCCAGCTTCCTTCCCTTCACTATTGGTCCTCTGTGCATCTTCTTTCATCTCTTTTATGGTAACCTGCATTTTTTCATGTAATTTGCGCCCAAAATCAACCAATTCTGTGAGCTTCCTGATCACCAGTGTTTTGAACTGTGCATCTGATAGATTGGCTATCTCTTGGTTGCTCAAAAGGATGAGCCCTGGGGCATTGATCTGTTTTTCTGTTTGAGACATATCTTTCTCTCTCTCTCTCTCTCTTTCTTTCTTTTTTTTTTTTTTTTGGTCTGGTCGCTCCCGTTATGGTGAGGGGTGGAGCCTTAGGTATTCACCGGGGCAGGGCACCCCAGTCCTAGATTGTGACATTGTATGTGGGGGCAGGGGTGGGGGTGGGAGGGAACAATGGCAGTAGCTCTGCTCTCCTGGGACCTCAGTCCCTTCCCTGGGATCCTGGTCTGCATACTCTGCCCCAGTCCACAATCACCACCTCACTGGGTCCGCCAGCTGCCGCTGGAGTACTCAGGGTCCACCCACTGCGATCCTGCACACCTCGGATGCCTTACGTGCTCCCAGTTGCCTTATGCACCCACTGCTCTCTGCTCTCTGTGCCACAACCCGTGCTGTGACCTGTGCCTGGTTGCTCCTTTCCACCCCTCCTACCAGTCTGGATGAATGGGTCTACTTCAACTTCTTGGCTGTCCAACTTCCATTCATATAAATTCTCTGTCAGTTCTGGGTGTTATTCTGCCTCTGAATTGTTGTTGTTCTAATCTTGCTTGTGTGTGGAGGTACGGTGCGTCCACCTATGCCTCCATCTTGCTGGTACACTTTTCATTTAAGTGTTTGTGGTGCACAGCTAGCAAAGGTGATATTGGCATCCAAACCAGAGCCCAACTGGAATGATTAAAGCGTCAATCAGAGATGGCTAAAGCTAGAAGTCTCTTGAGACTTCTTTTTTGACCCATATGTTATTTAGAAGTATGTTGTTTAATCTCCATGTTTTGAGATTTTTCCAACAATATTTCTGGTTTTTTTTTTCTGTTCTTCCTACTTTAACTCCACTGTGGTCTGAGCAAAGATTGTATGACTTCTATTATTCTAAATTAAGGTGTGTTATATGGCCCAGAATGTAATATAACTTGTTGAATCTTATCTGTGAGCTTAAGGAGAATGGATACTCTCTTGTTGTTAGATAATGTATTTTATGATATCAATGAGATCCAGTTGATTGAGGTGTTGTTCTGTACATCTGTGTCCTTACTGGTATTCTTCCTCCTGGATTCCTCAATGACTGGTAGAGATGTCGAAATCTCCAGGTATGATAGTGGATTCATCTGTTACTCAGTTCAGTTTTATCAGATTTTGTGACACTTATTTTGATGTTTTATTGTTAGGTTCATGTACAATAAGTACTGTATGTCTTCTTAGAGAACTGTACCTTTTTTACTGTGTGATGCTGCCTTTAACCCAACTTGAGAAATATAGCTTCTTATCTGCACATATAACACTAAGCTAAATGGTGTTGACAATGCAGAAACAGCATAAAATACACTCCTACCTTCATGGGATTTAAACCCTATTTCAAAATATAAAACTAAAAGAAAATAACAGAGAAAGACATTGCCTAATAAAAGGGATTCCAGACATATTCAAAGGAGAAATCACAGAAGGAAAGTGAGATTTTTAATGGCATTTTAACTGTATTTTTTTCCATTGCATTTAGTCTCCTTATACCCCCTTCCCACCCCAATTACCATACTGTTGTCCATGTCCACAAGTTCTTTTTCTTTTTTGTTCAATCCCTTCACCCTGTAACCTCCTCCACCCCTTTGCTGTCATCTTGTTATCTATGAGTCTTTCTCTATCTTGCTTGTTAGTTTAGTTTGTTCATTAGATTCCACATATGAGTGACATCATATATGGTATTTATATTTCTCTGACTGGCTTATTTTACTTAGCATAATGTTCTCCAGGTCCATCCATGCTATTGCAAAGGGTAACATTTTCTTCTTTTTTATGGCCAAGTAGTATTCCATTGTGCAAATGTCTCATAGTTGTTTTATGAGATCTTAATGATAGGATAAGATTTGATAGAGAACACAATGGCCCCTAAACCGTGGCAGGACTAGGAGCACAGTCAGTTCAAAACTATTGGTGGGTTCATTCTAGTTTCACTCATGTTCAACACTTTAAATAATCACTCAAATGTAGAGAGAAACTGAGTTAAGTAGGGCACATGACTTATTTTAAAACTTGGTATGCTATGGTAACTTTAAAATATTGCACCATCAGTCTGCCTCAAATCACAGAATGACCTTCTAACAACTTGTTTCTAAGTTTTTTTGGCAGCCACACATTTCTTTTTTCGTAGAAACATTGTTCATCAGAATGTTTGTAAATCTATAGAAGGCCATACAAGCAGATCAGGCCACAGTGAAACTGAAGCATAACACCCTATTACCCCAGTGCCTATTCACTGTATAGAACGGGACCATTTTGAAAAGGAATGTTCTGACCTTGCAGCTGGGATGGTAGCACTAGAAACTCTCCCCTCCTCTAGCTTCTCAGAGAGGGCACTCCCTCACATCAAGGCTCAAAGAGGCTCAGTTCACCATAGCTGTCTGCACAGCAGAAGTTGGCTGGTGAAGGTTTATAAGATATTGTCTGGGAGCAGTAGTGGGGGACAGAAGAGCTCTTTAGCACCTAACTGGGTCCATCTGCAGTAATTAAACTTCCTTACTGTTGGCATTCAGGTTCACAGAACAAAGCTCTAGGCCTTGGGGCTGCAGTTATAAAGGTGAACACCTTTAAGCAAAATGACTCAGAAGTTGTTTTTACTACAAAAGGATTCCTAACTCAATATATGTCATCTTGAAAGACAACAGAGATACAAGTCACCAAGACACCACAAATACACAGCCATCAGCTATGGTTCAAACTACAAATTAACACTAATAAAAAGATGTAGACTTAATATATTTCAGATGTGTGGTGGACCAGAGGGATCAGTGAAGGAAATGGAGGCAACCTGCTCATTGTCACATGGGAGGTTTTGGGAACAGAGCACAGCCAGAACCTGGGTCTCCTGAACCTCAAGCTGTTAATCTTTCACATGACATTGCCATGTGACAATGGCAAGAGGATAATTCAAGTCTCCTGATGGGTTTTAAAAAAACACAAAACCCTGTCTTTTTATCATTCATTCTCAAAACTCTGCACTGACTACTATTCTTTCAGACCACACCTTTATTCCCTAAAATGTCATTCTCAAATTACTATGTTCACATTGCATTGGAGTTGGGGAGTGGGGTGGAGAGAAAGGGAGACTGTAGCAGTTCCTGCTAATTTTTTTTCTTAATCCTTATTGAAAAAAAGCCAATACAGTAGTCCCTTTTTACCTGCAGGTGATATGTTCCAAGACCTCCACTGGATGCTAGAAACCACCAATAGTACCAAACACTACATATACTATGTTTTTTTCCTATCATAAAGTTTTATTTATAAATTAGACCAGTGAGAGATTAATACTAATTAATAATAAAATAAAACATATAACAACATACTGTTATGAAATTATATGAGTGGCTTTGGGGCCATTATTGAGTGAAATAAGGGCTGCTTGAACACAAACACTGTGACACCTGGACAGTCGATCCAAGTCTGCTACCAAGTGACTTACAGTTGCTGTGTGCAGTGTGGATGCACTGCACAGCACAGAGAGCTGATTCATGTCCAGGGGATGGAGCAGGACAGCACAAAGCTGCATCAACTACTCAGAACAGCACACAGTTTAAAACTTACAGATTGTTCTTTTTGGGTTTTTTAATGTAACATTTTCAGACTGCAGTTGACTGGGGGTAACTGAAAGTGCGGAAAGCAAAGCAACGAATGAGGGGCAGTATTGTCGGTAGACTCTTGCCAACTTTTCTCTTACAATTTGGGAGGGGGGAGATGGCACTTACTAATTTGGCTTAAACTGGAATCTAAAATAAATGGGTATCAGTTTAATGACAACAAAAGTAAAGGTATATATTTACTCACTTCAAGAAATGTTAAGTTCAGTATTTTAATGTAATCTGTGTTTGCACAAATTTCAAGAAGTCTGTCACTGTTTAAGAACAGATGGTTTCTATCACCTGCCTGATCTCTGAAGGGGATAAGATTTCCTAAAGTGTCAGCTGTGTAAACCGGGAGCCAGTATGTTATTTCAATAAAGCCAAGGATAATATCATTGCTCAGAGGGACTCACAAAGTGGGAACCAACACAAGGTGAGGAGCAGTGCAGGTTTAACTGCCTGCTTCCCCTCACCAATGATTCGCTTCTTAAGTGAGGCAGGTTGTGGCATCATCAGTCTCAGGATAAAGGGTCTAGAAGGAGAAAAGGAGGGAAAGGTCAGCTCAGCGTTGTGAAACACAGTGATGCAGGCTGTTAACTGCAGACCATTTGGGCCGTCTTCACAATCCACAGTGGACCTTTTCTGTGTGTGCTCTTCATCAACTCCCTTGACACACTACCTAGATTTCTACCTTTTTCTAAATGATAGAAAAATGTGCATTAGCCTGGTGCCTACTAAATGAAATACTGTAAAGAAATTTTAGGGGTTTTCCTTTTTTGTTTTTTTTTTCTGGGGTCGGGGTGGGGTTGACTCTTAAACGGGCACAATTTCCCTAGAGAGTGTTAAGTGAGTTATCATTCTGGCATAAGAAATCAGGGCTAAGGAACAGCTGCATTTGTGAGCAGCATAACCTGATTGACCATTATCATGACTGTTCTTACAAATCTACTTGGTATATGTGGGTGATGCCCTTAATATGGGGTTTGACTACAACAGTGGTTAGCTTCACTAATTAGTTGAGTTTATAGGAAAGTATTTGGAATTAGTATTTGGAATTTATGTATCAGCGCCTGATACATAAATTAATGCAAAGTATATGTAAATAGGCCTCTAATTCCAAATGCTGCCTCTTGAGAAATCCACACCACAATTATATGGTTCCCACACTTACTACTCCAAGCATCTGCTGACACTTGAACATGGAGACATTTATGATTACAGAGCACTGTGGCTGTGAGTGAGGGCACATTGGGAGCTCCTATGTCACCGATACGACCCAGACTCAGGAGTCTCATGGGACTGGAGTGACAAGGCTGTTGTCTTGGAACTCAAAATTTTAACAAAAATGGTAGAAGAATGAGGGGAGAAAAAGGAGCTTGTTGTTTCCTCAGCAGCTCCAGGCCTGGCCATTCTCTAGTCCCCACTATTGCCAGTCAAGGTGGGACTGACTAAACCTGTTCAGATTAGGACCTCCAGGAGGATCTTAAAGCAGACACTGTGAGCCTGTTGACAGCAACCATGAGGGGGAGGCTTCATCTGCAGAGTTGCCACAAAGGCTCTGTGTATGATGTTAATGATTTGTTTAAGGGAAGTAAAAGTGTTCCTCCTGACAATATGTCAAAGCCACTGCTGTAGAATCCATGATTATTCTGTCCAGAGCAAAAGAAATGTTCTCTCAGTCCTCAGCACAGTAACTTGGGCCTGCAGGGAAGCTGAGCATAAGCCTTGGATTCAGTGAGTTGCACAGCAGAGGAAACAGGGGCAGAGTAAGCTCTCCAATGATGGTCACTTAAAATAAATAATGCCATACTGAACAATCCTGGATGAAAAAGGTAACTGTCAAAAAAATGTGTATGTCTTGCCCTGACTGGTGTGGCTCAGTTGATTAGGATTGTTCCACAAAGCCAAAGGTTGCCTGTCCAATTCCTGGTCAGGGCACATGCCTAGGTTGCAGTTTTTGTCCCCATCAGGGAATGTACAAGGTGCCTGGTCAGGGTGCATATGAGAGGCAGCTGATCTATGTTTCTCTCTCACGTCAATGTTTTTTTTTCCCTCCCTTCCCCTCTCTCTAAAATAAATAAATAAATAAATAAATATTTTTAAAAAATGTGTATGTCTCTTCTAAATCATCATAATACATAGGCAAACAGCCTTATGAAAATATTGTACTTGTGAATTCTCCCACCAATAGTTGGTGAGAAGGTACCTTTCCAATTCCCTGACATTGGGTATTGTTTTTTCCTTTCCTCTAACCTAATACTTAATTTACGCTTTTGACACCAAAATTACAACTAACACCTGAACTATTCAGAAACACCTGAAATCTAGCTGAACAGAAGTCCTATAACTAAGGATATAAAGTATAAGCCATGTGGAAACTGGTAGGAGGAATAGAGATGGAGAACACTGGTCTCACACCATCATGTGCTATTTAAAATTGGGAGGCATAACTAGGCTGTGGAGGTCCCTGCTAAGGAGGGGAGGGCTCTACACAAGGCCCTCCAACCAGAGTTCCAGAAATCCCTATAACTGCTGTTTGTGAAAACCAGTGGGGATGGTAACTGAATGAGATGGTGGGCTACTGGAATCCTAGGTGTTCCTAACACAAGACCCCCAGTGCAGGATTCACCTGCTCTGGGTGCCAGCACTGAGTTAGCTCAAAAGGCACCAGGGGCATATGGGGAAAAACTGAATTGTCTGGATTTGAAGCAAGGTTGTAGAGGCAGCTTTCTCCCAGACAGAAGTGCTGGCAGAGGCCATTGTTCTTTTGCTGAGCCTTTCCCCTTCAGGTCTACCAGGCAGAAGCCATATCTGAGTTTTCATCAATCTGGCTAACACCATTAGTCTTGTGGTGGTGATTCTGTGACACCCTGCCCCACCCAACCTGCAGGCCCACCCAAACCATTTCCAGTGAATTTCCCATGCAAATGGCCTGTCTTGGCTCATGCTGCAGATTCTCCAAAAATCTCTCAAAGGTTCACAAATCCCAGATAAGCAGCATTTGTCATTGGAATGCCCTATACCTCTTTCTAAGTGGTCCCAGGCCCAGCATTAGTGGCAGCCAACCTCAATTTGCAGTTTGGCCTCTCCCAGGCACCCCTGAGCCCAGCACAAATAGCAACCATCTGAAGATGGTTACATAGCCAGGCATCTGATCTTGGGATGTCTCAGAGCCAGTACACCCAGTGGGCAGCTTCAGACCATGCCAGAGCATCACCAACCCCATGTGCAAGTGACATACCCAAAGGGAAAACTCAGTAGGCACCAGAAATCCACTGAAGCGAGTGTTGCTCCATTGGATAGGACCCTGCACAGCAGATACTCCCTTGTAGCCTCAGCCATCACTCAAAGTAGATTAGCCTAGAAGTAAATCCCTCCCACCGATGTGCCAGCAGCAATCAAGGCTCAACTATAACAGGAAGGTATAGACCACCCTCACAGGGGGTGTACCTAGAACACTGAACTTGGATGAATGGAGAGGCTGAGCCACTGGGCCCCATAGGACACTTACTATATAAGACCACTCTACCAAGACCAGGAGGCATAGCAGCTCTACCTCACACATAAAAACAAACACATTGAGGAAGCCAAAATGAGGGGACAAAAATAGCATGCATCAATTGAAAGAACAGAACAAACTCCAGAAAAAGAACTAAATGAAATGAGGCAAGAAATCTAACAGATGCAGAGGTCAAAAGACTGGTTATAAGGATGCTCAATGAATTTAGGGGAAATAGATGAAGTTAATGAGAACTTCAATAAAGGGATGGGAAATGTAAAAATGGAGATAGAAAATATAAAAAAAGAACCAGTCAGAGATAAAGAATGGAACAACTGAAATAAAGAATACAAGGCAGGGAATACAAGGGTTTGATCTCCAAAATATATAAAGAACTCATTGGACTCCACATCAGAAAGACAAACAATCCAATTAAAAAATGGGCAAAGGACCTGAACAGACACTTCTCCAAGGAGGACATACAGAGGGCCCAGAGACATGTGAAAGGATGCTCAGTATCACTAGCCATTAGAGATACGCAAATTAAAACCAAAATGAGATACCACTTCACACTGGTCAGAATGGCCATAATAAACAAATCAACAAACAATAAATGCTGGTGGGGTTGTAGAGAACAGGGAACTCTGGTACACTGTTAGTGGGAATGCAAACTGGTGCAGCCACTGTGGAAAACTGTATGGAATTTCCTCAAGAAACTAAAAATGGAATTGCCTTTTGACCCAGCAATTCCACTGTTGGGTTTATACCCTAAGAATCCTGAAACACTAATTTAAAAGAACCTATGCACCCCAATGTTCATAGCAGCACAATTTATAATAGCCAAGTGCTGGAAGCAGCCTAGGTGCCCATCAGTAAATGAATGGATTAATAAACTATGGTACACTTTCACAATGGGATACTATGCAGTAGAAAGGAAGAAGGAGCTCCTACCCTTCGTGACAGTGTGGATGGAACTGGAAAGCATTATGCTAAGTGAAGTAAGTCAGGCAGTGAAAGATAAATACCATATGATCTCACCTATAAGTGGAACCTAATTAACAAAACAAACTGGCAAACAAAATATAGCCAGAGACATTGAAATTGACAACAAACTGATAGTAACTAGAGGGGAAGAGAGAGGGAAATAACGTGGGAAAGAGGGAAAGGGGCATAAATGAACAAGAATGAGGGACCTATGGACACAGCCAAGCGGGAGGTGGGTGGGATTGAGGATGGGAGGTGGGCGTGGGTAGGGCAGGGAAAAGTGGTGGTGGGAAAATGGAGACAACTGTATTTGAACATCAATTTTAAAAAAGTAAAAAATAAATACATAAAAAACTAAATAAAAACATGTAATCACCATTTAAAAAGAAAAGAATACAAGACAGGGAGTCAACAGTGGAGGAGATGGAACAGAGGCTCAAATTAGGGATTTGGAAGATAACAAAGCAGAAAACATCCCATCAGAAAAGAAAAAAGAAAAAAAATCCAAAAAATGAGGATAGTTTGAGGAATCTGTTGGACAACTTAAAGTGTGCCAATGTTAGCATCATAGAGGTGCTAGAAAGAGGAGAGTGAGAACAAGGAATTGAAAACCTATTTGAAAAACAAATGACTGAAAACATCCCTAATCTAGTGAAGGAAATAGAAGAGTCCAAGAAGCATAGAGAGTCCCAAACAAGACAAACCCAAAGACACTCACCCCAAGATACAGAATTAAAATGCCAAAGATTAAAGACAAAGAGAGAATCTTAAAAGCAGCTGTGGGAGGAGCTCCATCCAATAGAGCTCCTCCTGGCTGCCGGGGATGAGAAATCAGTCATTTTATACACAATCTTGCTGTTCTGGTGGGAAAAAGGGGTGGCAATTCCGTCCAGTGGAGAATGCCCTAGGCCCTTCTCCCAAATACTTTTATTGGGAATGGTATGTGTAGGTGTACACAGCATACGTGGATAGCTCATCAATCCATGACAAAAGGCTATAGTCATACAAAAACAGGTATTATCTACAGATGACAATTGAAGGAACACAGAGATCTGTCATAGGTCAGGGTCAGTAGTCATGCTGACGCCAGAGGGTCTTTAAGATGTGTTTCACAAGATAAGGAGTTTACTCCTTATGCCTTGAACTTAAACATCCAGTTTATATTGACAGGGCTATACCAAGCAAAGCAAGCTTCAAAGGATACAATGGTCTGATTGTATACCAGGTCTGATTCCACAGAAACCCTCAATGTTAGAGTCGGGTCATGTCTGCCACCTGTGTTACCTGGTTTTCCAGGGAGACTTACTAGCCCCTTTCAGAACTTGCTTTCATGGGGCTGCAATCTCAGAAACCTCACAGAGTGGTCCCCAACAGCAGTAAGAGAAAAGCAGTTAGTTACCCTACAAGGGAGCTCCCATAAGACTGCCAGCTGATTTCTCAAAGAAACTTGGCAGTCCAGAAGGGATTGGCTCAAAATATTCAAAGTGATAAAAAGCAAGAACCTACAACCAAGATACTCACCCCAGCAAAGGTATCATTTAGAATTGAAGGACAGATAAAGATCTTCCCAAGCAAGAAAAAGCTGAAGGAATTAATCACCACCAAACCAGTATTACAAGAAATGTTAAAGGGTCATCTTTAAGAAGGAAAAGAAAAATTAAAAACATGAATAACAAAGTAGCAATAAATACATATCTATAAAAATTTACTTTAAATACAAATGGAATAAATGGCCCAATCTAAAGAATAGGGTGGCTGAATGGATAACAAAATGAGACCCTTGCATATGCTATCTATAAGAGACTTACTTCAGATCAAAAGGCACACACGGACTGAAAGTAAAGTGATGGAAAAAATATTATAAAAATCAAAATGGAAAAATAGTATGGAAATTAAAATAAAAAAGCAGGAGTAGCAATACTTGAAATACACAAAATAGACTTTAAAACAAAGGCTATAACAAGAGACAAAGAAGGACCCAGTAATTCTATTTCTTGGTATTTATCAAGAGAAACCCAAAACACTAAATAGTAAAGACATGTGTATCCATATGCTCATTACACCATTATTTACAATAACCAAGATATGAATGCAACCTAAGTATTCATCAGTAGGTGATTGGATAAAGAAATAGTGGTGCATATGGACAATGGAATATGACTCAGCCGTAAGAAAGAATGAAATCTCGGCATCTGCAACAACATGGATGGACCTAGAGGATATTGTGCTGAGTGAAATAAGTCAGACAAAGAAAAAAAATGCCATATGATATCACTCATCTGAGAATTTTAAAAACCCAAATAGCTCTGACTAGTGTTGTTCAGTTGGTTGGAGCATCATCCTGTAAACTGAAATGCTGCAGTTTCAATTCCCCGTCAGGGCACACACGTAGGTTGCGGTTTTGGTCCTGGGAAGGGCATGTACAAGGTATGAAAAGCCACTGATTGATGTTTCCCTCTCACATCAATGTTTCTTTCTCTCTCTCCCATCTGTCCCCTCTCTCTGCAATCAATAAACATGTCCTCAGATTAGAATAAAAAGTATATTAAAAAATAATAACAAAATAAGTGAACAGGCAGAACAGAAACAGACTCATAGATACAAGAGAACATTTTGACGATAGGCAGGTTGGAGGGGGTTGAGGAACTGGGTGAAAAATGTGAAGGGATCAGAATTATAAATCAGTAGTTACAGAATAGTCATGGAGATATAAATTAGAACATAGGGAATATGATCAACAATGTAGTAATTACATATGGTATCATTTGGGCACTAGATTTATTGGGGTGATCACTTCAGAATGTATATGTCTAATCATTGGATTGTACACCTAAAACTAATATAGTATGTCGGCTATAATTTTCAAAATAAAAACATATTAAAAATGAAGTGGTTTTCTTGCAGACAGCATATGATTTGGGTCCTATTTTCTGGTCCACATTGGCAATATGTTTTTTAATTGGTGCATTTAGACCATTGACATGGGCCTGTGGTTTTGATGAAGCTCTGGCAGATCCCAGTAGCAAATAGTCCTGCTTGGATATGTACTGGGTGAGATAAGATAATTAGTGCATCTAGTATGGTGTCTATGACATAATAAGCACTCAATAAATATTAGGCCTCATTAGGATTAGGCAATATTAGGATTATGATTTTAACTTTTCTGTTTCAAGATTTACTCTTTGAATGTCCTTCACGGTGCCTCAGTGTTACTGAAGAGATTGCTACTTATTTGCCCAATCTTGTTCCATTCGTATATTGTCACTTCCAAATTCTGTTTTAAGTCACATCAAAGTAAGCATTCATTTAGCTGACAATCTATAAGAGAGTGTCTTTCCACATAAAACAAACCAATTTATAGCCATTGCCAATAGCTCTTTTTTGAAGGAAAGGCCATTTTCCTTAGTTGATTGCAAAGAACAGTGATTAATTCAGCTCATCAGCCTGCAGCAGCAAATGCTAAATAGGGCTTCATTGTGCAAAGCCCTCTCGGTCTCTTAAAGCCTATATTTCTAAATTTGTCAGAATTTCCTGAGCCTAGACTAGATGTCCAGAGGCCAGTTAGTCCACCTTTTTGCTTCCTACACTATTTTTAAGGACCTCTAATAAAAATAGGGTTTGTTTTTCCTTGGCAATGGGCCATTAGGAGAGGGGAATTTGGTTGAAAGTGAATTGGTCGCCAGTGACCCAAAGGGTACAAAGTCTGAAGCTACAACTATAGGACATGTTTAAGGAGCATATGGGGGGACTTTCCTCCTCCTTGCCTGTGCTGGTGAGAGGAGGCGTGTGGTCAGATGCAATGGAGACAGAAACTTTGTTAGTGTAATACCCAAAGGAGTTTTGCTACAAGAACACCAGTGTGGCAGGAAAACACTGGGCTCCTCTTTCTGATGCTCTACTATGAGGAAATAATTTGAGGCCCATATTCAACATGACCTCCAGGACCTTGCTTTGGACCCCCTGGAGGAGTCAGTACCATTCAGGGGAACTGAGGGGTAGAAAAGACCCGGAAGAATGTAGAGGAAGGAACGAGAGTGAGAGCAGAGAGATAGGGACTTCCAATCACTAATCCCTGTGGAATGGATGTCAACTAGATGGGATGAGACAAATATGGAACTGTGTCCTGGACTCTGTGGTCGTCCGACTTTGAGGGCATTTTCTTTCTAGTAGCAGGCAGACCTGCTCACTGGACCAGACATTGTAGGCATGGCTGAGCAGTTTCCAGGACCTTCCTCTCCCTTTCACAGGTTAAACATAGACTAAAGCATCTGAGCCACTCTGCAAAGCAGGATCCACAAGAAAGGGAGACTGGTTGTCTGAGGGAGACTTTATGCCCTTTCTCAAATGTGCCCTGTAATCTTTTCAGCAACTTGTTATAGAGGCCTGGCTCCTGCTAGCCATGGATTCAGGAACTGGGCCCCGCTGCTGAGAAATGCCTTGCCTTGATTTGTTCTGCAGTTAGGGAGGGAAGGTAAAGACACTGCTGATCCCCTTTATTTTGACCCTGATAAGAATTTGGGAACTGAACTTGTTTTCTGTCATTCATTTTGCAGCCGTTGGTTCTAGTCTGAGTTGTGCTTAATATTTTTGTTATGCTCTTATGTTTGTCTTAAACTCATACATCTTCACTTTTTCCCTCTTTATTTCTCTATAAATTAACAAAACTTTTGCCACTTCTTTTCCCTAGTCCTCTGCACAGCCAATTTTTGTGTATTATATTCTGCAAGCTATTTATTACTTATGGAAACCATATGAACAAATTGGTAAAAACCACAGTGGTCAGTTTGTTAAATTCATCATAACAACAGGTTATGTCTTTTTGGCTGAGTTTTGTAGTTTATTAATATGATAATATTTTGGTTTTGGTGTTTCCAAGGTGGTCCCTCATACCTGTTTTCATATATTTTTTATTCACTGACCTCTCTGAAGAAGGCATGTCTAGGGTCCGAATTTTACAGATATGGACACCATGACTCAGAGAAATCGCCAGCTTCTTCATGGTGAGCCAGGCTAGGAGCAGGGTCTCTGGCCCCACGCCCTGCTCTCATGTGTTTCCTATTAAGCCCACTCTGAAGGTGGAAAGAAGTCCGGTGTCTCAGGGAGACATACTGCATTTGTGTGGGTTAAACATGGATATCCCAAACAGCTGTTGTTTCTGCAAAAATGGTCAAGATGTTGACTTTTAAAGTCTCTGGCTACCTGTGGGGGTGGGAGGATGAGGTTTCAGGCAGACTTGTTTTCTCTTTGGAAGCAGGGACTTCAGCCTGTGCTATGTTGCTCATCTGCACAACCACGGGGGCTGTCAAAGCGTCAGGTTTTCTGAACTGCTGGCAGAATTGCACTTCTTATTTCTCAGAAAACACGCACTGCTGTGAGGGGAAGGAAGAGCTGGTTTTTCTGCAACTGCTTAGCTGTTACGAGCATAAAGCCATATCTCCAAGGCAGCAGCAGTCATCATGGCACCGCAGGACCCTTCCTGACTGCAAATGCCCCTGCCCTGCACCTCAGGGCTGCTCTGCCCCTGGCATGCTGGGCAGTGTTGCCCAGAGAAGCCACAGGCTCCAAGCAATAGATGGCAGCACAGATGAAAAGATGTAGTCTGCACTTAGGATTTGTCCCCAGGAGTGCAGATCAAGCCAAGCAGAGTCAGAGCGGACCCCATAGAACAAAGCTACATCTTCCTATTACTGTTCAATGTACATGTGCTAGGAATGAGCAATTTCACACCTTTCTCTTGGTTTGTTAAGACATTAAAAAGAAAAATGCTAATGTGACTGGAACTAATTTTCTGAAGCCTATGGAGGAGGTAGATGTCAGTAATTGGCTATCAGGTTGTTATTTACGGGCTCTTTGTTGCTACTAGGGTAGTGGCACTTTATAGGCAGCTCCCAGTGGCTCAGGAACCAGGCCGAATACTGCATATAAAGCATCATCCTGCAATTTATCCCTCTAGTATGTGGGAGTTGAACCTTGAATCATTTGCTTGATGGGTTTTTTTTCTCCCCCGGAAACAGGAAAAAGAACCTCAGTTTTCTCCCTAAGCCTCAGGCGACAGGGCTCATGCAGGAAGTCCCTGGCCTTGCCTGGAAAACAAAGATGTATACATGTCCCCTGGCCCTGCAAACACAGCTCAGCTTTCAGCAGCAGTTGGGGCCCGGCATCACCTTCCCCTCCCCTGGGCTGATCCCACTGTAAATCATCCCATCTTGGGGTTCACTTCTTCTTTTCACACAGGCGTCTTTGTGAGTGAGAGAAAGAATCCATAGAACCTTAAACTAAATCCCCACGGGAGCCAGGGGCACTGGTGTGTGTTTGCACACAAACCTGTGTATTTCACAAACCAACCCAGAAAGACGGTGATCTAGCTGATTCACAGATTCTTGCCAGCAATACCGTCAGCTTCATAAAGCTCCCGTTGGTTACCCTGATAGTCTGAAATGTCTTCCTCATGCCTGGGGATATGACAGGACCAGTACAGCTATGCCCTTCACATTTTGTGGGCTGGGTGGGCTCCCTGAAATGCTTTTGTGAACTGCTGGCTGTGCCCAGGACCCCCTGCCTCACAGCTTCCTCAGAGGGTGGACTCGAGGTGCCCATGGCAATCCCTGCATCTGTGACATCGCTGCTGCACCTTCCCCACCGCTTCTTGCATCAGAGGAGAGCTCAGAGGCCACGAGAAAACTACCAGTTGTCTCTGGAAATGGCCATCCTGGTTTTCAGTTTTCCCTTTGATTGTTTGCTAATAGCATCTTAGAAGTGTGCTGAGAACTTCGCCACAATTGCTTTGGTTCAGACAGGGGCACAGATACTGTTTTAAAATAAGGAAGTTGAGCTGGAAATCTGTATGGATATCCTCCCTGACAATGTGATTCCCGGAAGTCCCAGTGGCTCCATTATTGAAGTCACCTCATCTCTTTTCTATATTTTCCACTCCCTTCCTTCCTTTATGAGTCTTTTTCTCATTGGGAGCAATCTCCAAACACCTCAGTTAAGTTTACAGGGTGCTTTGGATGTAGTTTTTTTTTAGGTAAACCTTTTCATTGAGTATAACATTCACACAGAAAAGTGCACAAAGTGAACATGTTAGTGTAGCAAGTGCCCTAACTGGGAACCAGAACATCACTGGCATCCCAGAAGCTCCCTTTGGGCCTCTTCCAGCCACTACACTTGCACAAGGGCAGCTGTCTGCTGCCTTCTGTTTGTAACTTGATTTTGCTTGTTTTTGAACTTGTCTTAAATGGACTCATGCAACAGTATGTCTCTGAGATCCATCCACGTTAAGTGCTGAAGAACACAGAAATTTGTGACTTGTTTTGAAAGAGCACTCAGAAAAGGAGTAAGAGAAAATTACTTTGGAAAGGAATCTTAAAACAAACTTGAGTGTGCATGGGAGATCTTAGAGCCTTGGCCTTCCGAGCTGAACTAAGCCAGAGGTGGAGGTGAAGTGAGACCCCCGCAGCCTCCTGCTCCCAGGACAACCCCGGCTTCAGCTCTCTTCTGATCCCTGATTTAAATTTTGACAAGTTGAATATTACTTGTTTGTTTCAGTGAGTTTACATACCAAGCTACAGACACCTTATTAAAAGACTGCTCGACTGAGATTTGGAATCAAAGTAAAGTGGATCAGTTGAGAATCTACATCCAAGGAGTGTAGGGGCAAACCAGCCGACCATCGAAGCAATCACCAGGCCAAAAGGGCTTCTGTGCTTCTTCTTCACTTACCCATGTCTACAGGCTCTAGACTAGGTCCTTCCTTATTTTTCATTTGCAAATAGGATTACCGTAGTATAGAGTCAAAGGTGCAAGCAATGATTTTACATAGCGTTGTTTTATACACCACTAAGAAAGAAAAGATGTGCAAGATGAGGAGTAGAATAGGAGACCCCCCACATACAGCTGAGACACCAGAATTATTCTCTGTGTGTGAGTAAAGAGAAATAGCTGCCACACACAAAGGGCAACGGGAAAACATGCCTACCTCCACCTGGGCACGAGGGAGAGAAAGGAAAATAAGCCCCCATGAGGATTTGAATCACAAAGCAGTATTCTTATCAGTTAGTGGATGGAATTTACACAGGCATGCACAGAATTGGAAGTAACCTCTGTTTGGTAGCACACCCAGGTTCTGACAGAAGCACATGCAGATCTCTTTGGGAGAATTAGACTTCCATCCAAGCAACTGCAGTTGTAACGTGCCATTAATTGTAAAGATGCTTCAAATTTCAGAGAATGTGAATTCATGACACGTGGTAATAAAACCTCCTACTCAGACTTGTGGCAGAGCTCAAAGTGCTTAGTACATAGTAAGTTCAATAAATTGTAGTCACCACTGAGTAGACTGTCCACTCTTTCTGTATCTATGATAGGCAACCCAGAGAGCACTGGTAACTCTGGACAAAGAACAAAATAGATGTAATAAAATATTTTTAAAATAAAAGGAGAAGCCTAGAATGGTCAGGGAAGGCCTAATGAACAAAAGAGGCTTTGAGTCTGGTAGTGAAAGACTGAACAAGGGGAGAGAATCTTCCAAGCTGTGGAAGCCATTTGAGCACAGCTTCTGAGGTGGGTGTAAACACGGCGTACAAAGGAGAGGAGGGAGCTAGGCCCAAGGGCACGGGTGTAATGGGTACAGGTGTGACCAGGAATGCATTAGGGTAGGTGGTTTGGAGTCCTGTCATAGAACAGATTCACGGCTCCTGGGGAAGGGGAGCTGTGCTGTCAGCTGTCACCCAAGCTGGGCAGTATTAACTTTGATAAGGGGGCCAGCATAGAAAGATGAGACTTGGGGAGGTCCTAAGCTGTGCTGTGATTTGGTAGGAGAGCTGCGCTGGGACACTGTGCTGCCCAACTGGAGGAGACAGCCGGCTAGGGGCTCTGATCAGCTCGAGGAACAGAAGAGCCTGCTGGCCAACCTGGCCACCTGTGATTGACAGGGGAAAGGGTGGGCAGGATTTCAGTCTAACAATCTGATGGGTAAAAGAGATGAAGAAGAGGGAGGAATTAACAGTGAAGAGCCTTCCCCTTCTCCCAGCATGGGACCCTGAGCCCAGGGATAGGGCAGGGGTACTCTGGCTCGGACTGATGTCACTTTATGAGAACCTCTGTGGAGTGGGTTTCAGGTCGGCTTCCCTGTCTCCCGAGCTTCCTCAGACTCCCTGACTGCTCATGGTCTTACTTTCTACCTTCCCTGAGCCCCAAATGAATTCATTTTATCACTTTCTGCATTTTCTCACTTCCAAAGTCAGCTGGGACCTCACTCACCCAGATGATACCTTGGCTGAGTCTTTGACAAAACTGGCACAGAGTCCCCCAACGGAAGACTGGTTCCCTTTATCTTCCCTTTTCATTGTCACTGTTGAGTCCAGCCTCTCCAAAGCTTTTCTCCATTTCGGGACAGTTTGGGATGGTGGGAATTGGCAGGGACACACCCTCCAGATGAAAACAACTGAAAGCGCAGGTCCCCCACTGGTGTGCCAGGAGGGCAGCAGCCACCACAGAGAACAGAAGAGGCTTTGATCATTTCTAGAACTCTCCAAACTCCTCCTCAGTACCCCTACAAATAATCAACTGTGAGACAAGCAATACAATGGAAATTAAAACGAAGCTGAAGGAATGGAAGCTGAAGGGCCAATAAACACAAAAAAAGACACACAGCTTTATCATAATTGGAAAAATGAATGTCTGATATTAGCAAGTGCCAGAGAGAATAAGGGGAAACAAGATTTCTAAAAATGGGAGTGTGTATCATACAAAAACTGGGGAGAAATCTCATCTTTTTCTATGGGTGAAGATGTACATACTGTAGGACCCAGTAACTCATCTATAGAAAAGGAGTCACAAGAACCTGTGCACAATGTTTCTAACAGCAACAAAGTGGCAACAAGCTAACTGTCCTTTAGCTGGGGAATGAATAGACTATTCAGTCAATACAGCAGTAAAAATGTGCGAATGGGGTCTGCACGAGTTTCAATAGTGTAAGGCTGAAAGGAAAAATAAAGAGCAAAAAGATACAGTAGGTTAACATTTATGTACATTTTAGAAACTCTCAAAACAATAGTAGATGTTTCGTATGCAGTAAAAAATACAAAATCAGGCCTAGAACCAGAGCACACGGCCTCAGCACAACGGTGGCCTCAGCATGTGGGTATGTGTGGGTGGATGTGATCCCAGTGTGGGGGCTTTCTTCTCTCTCAGGGTTTTTTTTTTTTTTTTAAGAGAAAGATATCTGCAATTGAACAGTAAAATGCTGGCATGTTTTTTGTTTTAGTGGTGAGTATATAGGTGTCCGTTGTGTTGTTTTCTATATGTTTGAAAGGGTTCATAATTTTCTTTAAAAATAAACAATAAAAGGTTGCAAAGAAATGTATCAAAATATTTATAGAAATGTATTACAATGTTCACAACTGCTTGTGCCAGCATGGGAGGGTTGTGTGATTCTTTTCTCCCCTTGATTGTGCAAGTTTTGTGATTGTAGTATGTTTATCATGAAAAAAATTATAGATGATTTTTTTTAACTTTAAAAAATATAATTATATGGAAAAATGAATAGCAAACTATGGTATAATTCTTGAGGTTTGCATCTTTCTACCAGCCTCTTATCAAATAGGGGTTCCTTTGTCAGGTGTGATTAATACAGTCCGCTGGGGAGGGGATTAGCAGGCATCTGTTGGAGGGCTCCTGGCCTACAAAGAGCACAGTGTTGCTAATTCTGACACCAATATTTCCACAGGACTGAATTGATGGGATCTTTCTGAATGTGTTATTTGTGGCACGCAATGAAAAAGATCTTGTTCGCCAGCCAGACTCTAGGCCGGAAAAGGACAGATTTCTATTCAGGTTCTTATTGCTCAACTTAAAACTGGCATTTTCGTAGTAACCAAAATGAATTCAGCAGTAATTTTGTCGAGTGAGGCCTTGGGTCTACAGGAGAGATTGGCCCTGTCCTCTAGCTGCTGGGGTGACTGCTCCCTGTGAAATCCAAGCAAAGTTCCCCAAGTCCCCAGTTCACAATGCTGGGAGAGGCGGCATCCCAGCCACATTTGCAAGGTGGTGGGGCTGTTTTAAGATTCCTCCCAGCTGCCTCTAGCTTCTTGTTTTGAAATCCTTTCCCCAAATTCCTGATGGCCTCACTGCATTGCCCCTCCTGTACTCGCAGTGGCCCCACTGCGGGGCGGTGTGGGGGAGTACCTGTCTCCTCAAAGTCTCAGGAGTTGGGTGTGTGATGGGGTGAATGCACCAGTTTCCTCCAAATGAACACATATCCCTGATGTTTCAAGTCCTTGTTACAAGAAGCGCCTCTGCTCTCTTTGCCATCTGGAACTTCTCAGCGGCTCTTCCTTCAAGCAGGACCCTTCCTACCGCTTCGTTGCTTTGCTCCTCTCCACCTACCTTTTCGTTTTTCCTGGTCTAGGGTCTCCTGGCCTTTAACTCTTGGGCTACTCTGAGGAAAATTTTTAAACAGAACAATTTTGTTCTAACAGCATCACTGCCACCTCTCTTGGCTTTGCCCCAGGGGCTATTTTTTTTTTCACAACAAAATGGTAACCCAACGGGTATTGTTGGAATGAGTTTGCCACACTAAGTGAAATTCTGCCTGCGGAAGGTAAACTATCATTGCCCCCATCCCACAGGCTTGCCCTGCCTCATCCCTGATAGTACAGTTTTGGAATCCGGACACACCAGGAATTGAACAGCACTGTGCTAAGTGTCAAAACTAAGCCATTATATGACCTGGTAAGAGATTATTTAAATGATTGAAATGGTGGAAACTGAAGAAGAATTTTCAGCAACATCTCTGTAACTGGCTGTTCCTATCGGCAGGCTAACTACACAGCCCGGGGCAGCTCCTCTTGTGTGGAAGAAGCATCAGCCCAGAGTGATCAGCCATTGCCGCTGCCAGGGCAAGTGGAAGGAGGGTCTCGACTCTGCCTCAGTCCTGTTGCCCAGGACAGAGGGAGGGCTGTATTTTCTGCCTGCAGATAGGAATAAAGAACACTCCAACTAGGAAAAACCTTGGAGCCCTAGTCCAGGGGAGCCGAGAGTTAATTTCTGAAAGTGGCCACACCAAGAGCCACCTGTGCCATAAATGGCCTCCTGTATTAAGAAAAAGTTGAAAAACCAGAACTGAAAGAAGCAGAGAACTTTCTACAATGCCAGTGCAGCCTTAAGTATGTTTTGGAAGTAAGTAGCATCACATGGAACCAGCTACAAGCAAATACATTGCCTAGCAAGGAGCTTGGCCCATAGCAATTACTCAGTTAAAGTTTCTTGAGTGGAAAAAAGGATAACCAAACTCAGCAATCTATGGAATCAGTCATGGTAGCCTTGATTGTGGCTCTCAGCCCAAGATTTCCCTGGGCTTCACCCATGCCTGAGGTGGCCCTTAGCCCCCACATGAACCAAGAGGCATCATCCGGGGCTGCAGCTGAGACTCCCTATTACTGCCTGGAGTCCTGACCTGAGCCAGGACCCATCTCCAGGGTGTCAGGGTAAGAGGGGGCTTTGGTTGAGGATGAGTGAACTCATACAGCTAGTGGGAGAAAGGGAACATGAGCATACTCATTCCACTGGGGGTAGTGTGGGGCTGGAGCCTCTTTGCTCCTGTTTTCTCTCTGTGCATTTGCCTTATTATGACAAGGAACAAGTTTTTCTTCAAGGCTTCCCTCCACCCCTAGGTTCAAGTCAACCCTGGGTGGCCAGTGCATCTGATGGGGAACAAGGGACACCTTGGGGGAATCTGGGGCTTCTAATATTTGAAATGCTCCCTTGACAGTGTCATATGAGCCGCCACTCTGGAAGGGCTATCCTAAGAGAGGAAACAAATGAGGGTGGGAGTAAAAAATGATTAAGTACTCAGATTGTGGTCCCACCAGAGGACCCAAACCCAGTACAGAAGTGACCCTCTGTATAGCAGCTATTTTCAAAATGGCAGCAGTGGGGGCCTGACGCTCCACATCTGGTTGAATGTCACTCCCGTACTCATTACCCAGGATATGGAAATAGAGTGAGCATTTGAGAAGAAAAAATGTGTTCAAGGACACAGATTTTCCATTTGTTTTTACTTCTGAGAACCCTTCAACGGTGCATTTCCACTACTACTTTTCTTCTGTAGCTATTATTTTAGTTCTTATTTGAATCTTTGGCCATAAAGCAAGGTGAAATAGATGTGGGACTTAAAGAATTAATCATTTGGCACTGGGCATACCAGTTTCCAGCAAAGGTGCCGCTACCAGCATATCTGGTGCTGACACAATTGTTGGAGAAAGCACTCTGCACTGTCCATCAAGTCCTTCCAGAGTGGCGTCTGTGTTCACGTCATTTGTGCTGACTCCTGAAGGAGACAGAGCAGCGGAATAACCGCTGATGGGGATGAGGTGGGTAACCAACATCCTGGTTGGAGTGGTAGTCAACCTACAATGAAATTTAACCTAAAACGAGCCTGCTATCGAATCAACTAGATAGAAAGGGAATGTTTAACAGGGGAGATGACCCATTTTATCAAGAGAGCTTCTTGTTACCTGCTTATGATAATAAAAGTGTGTGTCATCCCAAGTGGTATTTTGTAAAATTAATAGGTGATATTATGTGGGTGAATATCATCATTCACATATATGCATACCTGTTGTCTCTTGCCTACAAACTGGATGGCAAGATCCCTATGGTTAAAAATCACCTTTTTCATGCCTAACAGACCATTGAATTAAACTTTACTTACTTTGTGGACACTTGCCACATCTACCCTAGCAGGAGCCAGTGAATCATTGACCCAGGATGGGAACAGAGCTCAGGCACATTACCAGTCTCATCCATGTTACTGTATAGGTTTGCACTAAATTATTTACTGAGTGGAATATATACCCTAATTATCCTAGGGATAAAAATTTTAAGAGCTAAACTTTATTATGGAAAATTTCATAAAATTTTTATAAATATTGAGACATAGTATAGTAAATCCTCATATACCCATTACCCAACTTAATAATTATCCACTCATGCCCAATCTTTTTATCAAATGAACTGACTTCCTCTGAATTATTTTGAAGCAAACCTCAGATACCACATTTTTTGATCTATAAATATTTCAGTATGGTTTTGTAAAATAGTAAAACTCTTTTTTAAAAACCAAATCAATATCAGATCTATAATAATAATTACTTAATATCATCAAATACCCATTTATTTAAAAATTCTAATGATTATATCATAAATCTTTCATAGTTTAAATAAAGATTAAAAAAGGATCAAATCATTACAATTGATTGATATGTCTCTTATGTCTCTTCTGATTTCTAATTGCTCCCCCCCTACACCCTGCCTTTGGAATGTATATGTTGAAAAAACCAAATTATTTGTCCTTTGAGACCTGGATTTTGTTAATTACATTCATTTGGTATCTTTTAGCACGTGTCTCTGTTTTCTGAATTTCTGGTCATTAAATATTAGGCTCAATTTTACTTTTTTTATTAAGAATACTTCACAGATAGTGTTGTGTACTTCAACCAGAAACCACAGAATTTCTGGTTATTTATGAGCATTGAATAGATTATTTCATTTCAGGTGGCAAAATCATAATTTTCTAATTTTTAAATGTTTTATCCTTCATTTTGTTTGCTGGAATGCTTCTATAAAGAGAAACTATTCCTCAACAACTATTTGATTATCTACGGTACAATTTATAACAGAAAAACCCAGATAAATGCTTCATTATTTTCCTTTACCAGTTTTCAAAATATTAAGTTGGTTTCCTGGTATATAACAATCAGTAAATTGTTGTAGCTGTTGCTATTGTTTCTGGGTGTCAGAATGAACAAATGAATTTGAATGTGGAGGTGCATTTCAGCCCATCGCTGTTTTTATTCTCACTGATGCTCGAACAATCACATCTTCAGCCATGGCAGCCTTGGAGACATAGCAAAGATGATGCCTTCCTTCCATCATGGAACTTACATTTCTAACTGGAAAGACTGTCAGTAAACCATAAGCAAGATAAATAAAGCAGATGGTGTTAAAAGATGATATAATACCATGGCATGCTGGGGAAAACAGAAAGAGTTGAATCTGGCAAGAATTGTATATGTGAGGCACTGCATTGTTACATAGAAGGGTCGGTGGTGTCATTTCAGCAAAGATCTAAAGGAGGTGGGGGAGTTAGGCCTGCAAAACTCTGGGAGATGAATGTTCAGGTAAAGGAAGTGACCAGAGTCAAACTCTAAGGCGGGACTGTGCCTGTTTTGAGTGTTAGTTAAAATCGTGTCATATTGTGTCTGTATCACAGTTTGTGACTCATTTTAAAAACTCAACACTGTGCTCCTAAAGTTCAACCATATTTGGGGGTATATCTGTTTATTAATTCTCGCGGCTGTATAACAGTCCATTATATGATATATCACAATTTAATTAATCAATTAACATTTGGGTGGTTTCTATTTTTTGCCATTATATATAATACTGCTATGAACATCTATCTTTTCTCCCAGGGTGTGTGAGCAAGAGGTTCTCTAGGACAGTGTACCCAAGCTATTTCATACCATGGTACATATAGAAAGTGATAATCTATGTCATGCGTTGGGGTAAACTGAGGTGATGTGGGACTATTTATAGGGATCTGGTGAAAAAATTATTATGTTTTCCCTGTATTATGTAATTACAGTACATAATGATCTCTCTTCTCTTCTAAAGTTTTCCTTTTTCTTTTCACTCTTTCCACCAAAAAATTATCTTCACCAAAAATATCTTCACCAAAAAATTCCCATTCCCAGAATATCTGACCATAGGTAGAATATAGGTACAAATCAATCTAAACCAGTATTTCTTAAAATGTAGTCTGTCAGTATCAGGTAATACTACGTTCATGTTCACCAGCTAACCGGAAAGAAAAAATGTAAACTCACTATGCCAGCTGTAAGCTGAGGCACATCACAGTTTCAAAGGATGAACAAAGCTCCAAGTAGTGCGAATGAAGGAACAGTGGAGAGAGAATCAAGTCATCCTATAAAACATACTTCTGTAGCAGGTGCAGTAGCAACTTACTCATGTTGGAAGTAGTTGCTGGTTTTAGCAAAATAATGCCATCTGTCACCTTAATTTAATTCTTATAAGTAAATCTCACTGCTTTTATAACTTTGTCTTCATTTTATAAATTGGTTTTACCTATCTACCATTATGCATGTATGTATTTATTTATTTATCCATAGATGTGGGTAGGGGAGAAAGAAAGGGAGAGAAACACTGATGAAAGAGAGAAACACCAATTCGTTATCTTCTGTACACGCCCTGACTGGGGACTGAACCCACAACCCAGGCATGTGACCCATCTGGAAATGGAACTGGCAAACTTTCAGTTTGCGGAATGATGCTCGACCAACTGAGCCACACAGGCTGGGGCTGGTTTTAGTTTTATAGCTATAGAAGTATACACAGAAAACTCTAATAAGAATAAAAATGAAGTGCAAACCCATTTAAGAATTTTTTCCATTTATTTATTTTCTTTAAAAAACTTTTATTATGTTTTTTTCCATTACCATTTAGTCCCCTTATACTCTTCCCCCTGTAATCATCACACTGTTGTTCAGAGTCCTTTTCCTTTTTGCTCAATCCCTCCAGCCCCTAACCTCCCCCACCCTAGCTATCCTCCTGCTCTCTATCTATGAGTCTGTCTCTATTTTGCTTGTTAGTTCAGTTGTTCATTAGATTCCACATGTGAGTGAGATTATATAGTATTTGTCATTCTCTGACTGGCTTATTTCACTTAGCATAATGTTCTCCAGGTCCATCCATACCATTGCAAAGGGTAACATTTTCTTCTCTTTTTTTTTTATAGCCAAGTAGTATTCCATTGTGTAAATGTCCTGTAGTTGTTTTATCTACTCATCTACTGATGGACACGTGGGTTGCTTCCATATCTTGGTGATTGTAAATAATGCTGCAGTGAACATAGGGGTGCTTATGTTCTTTCAAATTAGTGTTTTGGGTTCCTTCAGATAAATTCCCAGAAGTGGGATTGCTGAGTCAAAATGCAGGTCCATTTTTAATTTTTGGAGTTATCTCCATACTGCTTTCCACAGTGGCTGCATCAATCTAGTCATACCAACAGTGCAAAAGGGTTCCCCTTTCTCCACATCCTCACCAGCACTTGTTTGATTTGTTGGTGATAGCCATTCTGACAGGTGTAAGATGATACCTCATTGTGGTTTTACTTTGCATGTCTCTGATGATTAGTGACATTGAGAATCTTTTCATATGTTTATTGGCCATCTGTATGTCTTTATTCACTTTTTAATTTGGTTATTTGTTTTTTTGGTGTTGAGTTTTGTAAGTTCTTTATAAATTTTGGATATTAAACTCTTATCAGATGCATCGGCAAATATGTTCTCTCATTTGTAGGACATGTTTTTATTTTGTTAATGTTTTTCTTTGCTGTGCAAAAACTTTTAGTTTGATGTAATCTCATTTGTTTATTTTTTCTTTTGTTTCCCTTGTCTGGGGAGGTATATCTGATAAAATATTGCTACAAGCAATGTCCAAGATTTTGCTGCCTGTGTTTTCTTCTACAATTTTCATGGTTTTGGGTCTAACATTAAAGTCTTTGATCCATTTTGAATTTATTCTTGTGTGTGGTGTAAGACAGTGGTCTAGTTTCATTTTTCTGCACTTATCTGTCCAATTTTCCCAACACCATTTATTGCATAAACTATCTTTAGCCCATTGCATGTGCTTGCTTCCTCTGTTAAATATTAATTGACTATAAAGTTGTCGGTTTATTTCTGGGCTCTCTATTCCATTCTATTTATTTACATGTCTGTTTTTATGCCAGTACCATGCTTTTTGATTACTATGGCCTTGTAGCATAGTTTGATATGAGGTAGCATGATTCCTCCAACTTTGTTCTTCTTTTCAGGATCACTGCTGCTATTTAGGGCCTTTTATGGTTCCATATAAATTTTTGACCTCCAATGCTTATGTCTTTTACATCCTTAGTTAGGTTTATTCCTAGGTATTTTATTCTTTTTTTTCATTATTGAACTTTTATTATAATTTCCTTATAGACATTGTACACAAAACCCTGGATATCCATAATCGCTCTATGCCTACTATATGAAAAGGGACATGAATTATGAGCTGTGCAAAGGACACCAGACTATGACTTCCTTGTCCTACTCTCCCACTCTCCTCCTCCAGTTCCAGAAGGATTCTTTTTTTAAAAATCATTGTTGAAGTACTGTTTTCTCCCTTTTACTCCCAATCCAGCCCACCCACCCAACCCTTCCCACTTCCCTCCCATTACCATCCTCCCCCTAGTTTTTGTCCATGTGTCCTTTAAATTTGTTCCTGTAAACCCTTCCCATTCTCCCCTGAAATTCCCTCTTCTCTCCCCTCTGGTCACTGTTGACCCTATGTATTTTATTCTTGTTGAAGCAATTGTGAATGGGATTCTCTTCTTAATTTCCTTTTTTGTTAGTTCATTATTGCCATATAAAAATGCAATTGATTTCTGGATATTATTTTGTATCCTGCTATTTTGCTGAATTCATTTATCAGTTCTAGTAATTTGTTAGTGGAATATTTGGGGTTCTGTAGGTACAGTGTCATGTCATCTGCAAATAAAGACAGTTTTACTTTTTCTTTCCAATTTGGATGCCTTATATTTCTTCTTGTGATTGCTGTGGCTAGGACTTCTAGTACTTTGTTGAATGAGAGAGGTGAAAGCAGACATTCCTGTCTTGTTCCCAATATTAAGGAGAACATTTGTCATTTTTGCCCATGGAGTATGATGCTGGCAGTGGGTTTGTCATACATGGCCTTTATTATGTTCAGGCATGTTCCCTCTAATCTCACTTTGCTGAGTTTTTTTTTTATCATAAATGAGTGTTAGATATTATCAAATGCTTTTTCTGCCTCTATTGATACAATCATGTGGTTTTTATCCTTCATATTGTTTATGTGGTAAATCACATTTATTGATTTGTGAATGTTGTACCAACCTTGTATTCCTGGAATAAATCACACTTGATCATGTGTATGATCTTTTTGATGCATTGTTGTAATTGGTTTGCTAATATTTTGTGAAGAGTTTTAGCATCTACATTCATCAGGGATATTGGCCTATAATTTTCTTTTTTGGTAGTGTCTTTATCTGGTTTTGAAATTAGGATAATGTTGGCATCATAAAATGTGTTTGGGAGCCTTCTTTCCTCTTGAATTTTATGAAACAGTTTCAGAAAGAAAAGTGTTAGTTCTTCCCAGAATGTTTGGTAAAATTCACCTGTGAAGCCATCCAGTCCAGGGCCTTTGTTTGTTGGGAGTTTTTTGATTACTGCTTCACTTTCACTAGCTATAATGTGTCTATTCAGCTTCTCTGATTCTTCTTGATTTAGTTTGGAAGATTGTATGTTTCTATGACTTTATTTGCTTTGTCCAGGTTGTCCCACTTGTTGGTATATAGTTGTTCATAATATTTTCTTATAATCTTTTGTATTTCTTTAGTGTCAGTTGTTATTTTTTCTCTTTTATTTCTGATTTTGAGTCCTCTCTCTTTTTTCCTTGATGAGTCTGGTTAAAGTTTTGTTAATCATGTTTATCTTTTCAAAGAACCAGCTCTCGGATTTGTTGATGTTTTGCATTGTTGTTATAGACTCGATTTCATTTATTTCTACTCTAATCTTAATTATCTCCTTCCTTCTACTCACTTAGGGCTTTGTTTGTTGTTCCTTTTCAACTTCCTGTACCTGTGAAGTTATAGGGTTTATTTGAACGTTTTTTAAGGTAGGCCTATAATGCTATGAATTTCCCTTAGGATTGTGTTCTCAGCATCCCAGTGTCCCACAGATTTTGGATTTTGTGTCCTCATTTTCATTTGTATCTTTTGATTTCTTCCTTGACCTCATTGTTGACCCATTCATTGTTTGTTTGTTTTTTTTTTTTTAAAGATTTTATTTATTTATTTTTAGGGAGGGAAGGGAGGGAGAGAGGGAGAGGGGGAGAGAGAGAGAGAGAGAGAGAGAAACATCAATGTGCGGTTGCTGGGGGTTATGGCCTGCAACCCAGGAATGTACCCTGGCTGGGAATCGAACCTGGGACACTTTGGTTCCCAGCCCGCGCTCAATCCACTGAGCTATGCCAGCCAGGGCGACCCATTCATTGTTTGATACCATGTTATTAGCTTCCATGTTTTTGTGAGTTTTTCCGTTTTTTTCTTGTGATTGATTTCTAGTTTCATACCATTATGGTCAGAGAAGATGCTTGATATTTCAGTCTTCCTAAATGTATTGAGACTTGCTTTGTGTCCTAACACGTGGTATATTCTAGAAAATGTTTCATGTGCACTTGAAAAGTATGTATATTCTGCTGCTTTGTGGTGAAATGCTCTGAAGATATGAATTAAATCCATTTGATGTAGTGTGTCATTTAAGGCTGCTGTCTCCTTGTTGATTTTCTGTTTGGAAGATCTATCCATTGAAATCAAAGGGGTGTTAAAATTCCCAACTATGACTGTATTTCTATCAATTTCTCTCTTTATACCCATCAAGATTTGCTTCACATATTTAGGTGCTCCTGTGTTTGGTGCATAAATGTTTAGTAGAGTTATATCCTCTGTTGGATTGTTCCCTGTATCATTATTTAGTGTCGTCTTTGTCTCTTACTATAGCCTTTGTTTTAAAGTCTATTTTGTTGGATATAAATATTGCTACCCCAGCTTTTTTTTTCTCTCCACATGCATGAAATACCTTTTTCTATCCCTTTACTTCTAGTCTGTGTGCATCTTTCTATGTGAAGTGGGTCTCTTGGAGGCAGCATATATGCGGGTCTTATGTTCTTATCCATTCAGCTACCCTATGTCTTTTGGATGGAGCATTTAAACCACAAGTATTTATTACCATTCTATTTTTAAACTAGTTTCCTCACTTTTTTTTCCCTTTTTCTTCTTATTCTTAAAGCAAGCCCTTAACATTTGTTGCAGCACTGGTTTGGTATTAACAAACTTCTTTTGAGTTTTCTTATGTGGGAAGCTCTTTATTTCTCCTTCAATTTTAAATGATAATAACCTTGCTCAATAAAGTAGCTTTTGTTGGAGATCCTTGATTCTCATCACCTTGAATATCTCATGCCACCTCCTTCTGGCCTGAAATGTTTCTGTTGAGAAATTGGATGACAGTCTAATTGGAGCTCCACTATATGTAACTACTTGTTTTTCTCTTGTAGGTTTTAGGATTGTCTTGTCTCCTTGTCTTTAAGCCTTGTCTTTTTAATTATGATGTGTCTCAGTGTGGGCCTCTTTGGCTCCAAATTTTTTGGGACTCTTTGAACTTTTTAGACTTGTGTGTCTTTTTCCTTCACCAGATTAGGGAGATTTTCAGTCATTATTTCTTCAAATATGTTCTCAATCCCTTGCTCTCTCTCTTCTTCTCTGGTTCCCATGATGTGGATATTTTTATGGTTCATGTTGTCCAAAATGTTTCTTAAGTTCTCCTCATTTTTTAAAATTCTTTTTCCTCTCGCTGCTCTGCTTGGGTGTTTTATTCTATCCTGTCTTCCAAATCACTGATTGGGTCCTCTGCTTCACCTAACCTACTGTTTTTCCTCCAGTATATTATTTATTTCAGATATTGCATTAGTTATTTCTGACTGGTCCTCTTTTATGGTTTCTACATCTTTTTTGATGTTGTTGAGTATCCTTAGAATCATTACTCCAAACTCTGTATCTGATATTTTGCTTCCATTTCATCTAGTTCTTCCAGAGAATTCTCTTGTTCTTTCATTTGGGGTCTGTTTCTTTGTCTTCTCATTTCAGCTGCTTGTTTGCATTTGTTCCTGTGTATTAGGTCAGTCTGCAAAGACTCTGATGCAGGCCTTTGTTGGATTCTGCTTGTGGCAACCTGTTTTGAGCTACTAATGATCCACAGCTTGTAGCCTCCACTGCTGGGTCTGGGTGTGTGCAGAAAGAACCAGGATGTTCACCAATGCTTTTACCAGCTCTGTGCCTAGGGAAAGTTCAGCTAAAGTCTCAGAGCTCCCAGAGATCCACTTTAGTTCTTAAAGTTAATCAATGATAGAGCCATGAGATGTACTCAGCAGCCAGGCTTAAGCTCCACAGGGTGGGGAAGAGTAGTACGTGTGTGTGCATGTACGCGTGTGTGTGGTGGGGGGCTATTGCTTCCCTTTAGGCTGACTTCATTTGGAGGGGATTGCTGCACCTTAGAAAGATGGCTTCTGCAATATTGGTTGATGCAGACACTGGCCCGCAGTGTCCGAGTCATTATGGATGAAATGAGACATTTACACAGACTACCGAGTCCAGTGCAGGAAAAGAGACAGCATGGCTTTTCTCTCAAGGGGAGCAAAAGCCTTGGCCCTTGCCCTGACTGGCCTTTATTGGATTTCTCCGCACATTACATGATGGTCCTCATTTACTATGCATAGGTTCACTTTAGGTGATTACCTTTTACAGAAAACAAAGGAGCCAATGTCACTAATCACATCATAGAAGAGGGATATTTGCAAATGAAACGGCAAAAGTGGTTGAACTGGTTACACTCATCCTCGGAAGGTTTAGCATGAATTTTAGGAAGTTACTTTGCAGTAAATGTCCTCAATTCAGGATGACAGGGGTTTTAGCAAGAGCAAGACTCAAAGTGGCCTAGGCACATAGCAGGCCTGATTCGCCACAGGAGAACCTATCCATGGGCATGGATCCTGTGCATCTCCAAGTGGGAGCTGGGCCCATGCTATGCAGGATGGTCTCCTACACTGGTAATGACTCAGCATAGGAATCCTGGCTGCTGTTCCTTCAGTTCTCTCCTCAGAGCTACCAGTTCCAGTCCCTCCTCATGTGTCTCTAGTCCATTCTTCCCTACCTTTGCTGGAACCCAGGGCAAGTGGCTGCACATGAAATTTTGTGTGTTGGCCGTTTAAGAGGTTCTCTGCATCCTGATGCCTCTCCCTGGCAGAAACCCCACTGTTTTTCACTGCTGGATGTTATCTGGTTTCCTTTCCAGGCTCTAGTGCTGTAGGTAGGTGATCCCAGCTTGGGATATAGGTCCCATAATCCTCAGGGAGAACCCCCCAGCTGCCGAAATATCCCTCCAGAACTTCAGCTGCTGCCCAAGGGAGCCCAGCCAACCCTCTCACGCCTACTTAGCACTTCCTACCAGTCATGTTGTGGTGAAGTGGTTTCTTCAGTTTGTCCTTGGTTATAAGGCTTTTCTTCAGCTTGTGTTCAGTTGGTTATTCAGGATTATTTCTCTACAATTTACGTGTAATTCCAGATTGGTCCTAGGAGGAGGTTAGTGTAGCTTCCACTTATTCCTATGACATCTTGGGTCTGTTTTTCTCTTTTTTCCATTTAGAAATTTCCCATTACTCAAGTTTGAGAAAGTGATCACAGTAGCTACCCAACATCCATTATCTATTCCTTTCTACTTCCTACAGAGCCTTGATTTTAAAAAAAAATGACTATTTATTTTTTTATGTTTAGGGAGAGGGAGGAAGAAACAGAGGGAGAGAAAACATCAGTGAGTGGTTGCCTCTCACATGCCCCCTACTGGGGACCTGGCCTGCAACCCAGGTATGTGCCCGGACTGGGAATCAAACCAGTGACCCTTTGGTTCTCTAGCTGGCAATCAATCCACTGAGCCACAACAGCCAGAGTGAGCCTCGATTTCATTAGACAGTCTACCTCTCTTATGCAGCCATGTGTTCAGGGAAGACTAGCACCTTCACCACCCCAAGGTCCTGATTGGTTTGAGCCAGTCAGGGGGATCTCATTACTTTGCTAGTGATTGGTTTAAACATGAGCATGAGATGCAATTTTACCCAACTGAGACCCAAGGGGTAGTTTGGGGGAGGGCTTCCAGGAAAGATTTCTTCACTTTTAACAAGAAACAAAAGGAAGGGAGAGCCCCTGTCTTATTCTTGTGAAATAGTCATGTTTGGACATCTCACCTGAAGCTGCCTCAGCTGTCTCATGAGCACATGGGGATAGTCAGCCTCAGGAGGAAACCAGGTGGGGAGCAGAAAAATGAACATGACCAAGTCCTTAGCCACTCTCCTAAACTTTTGTATCATGAGCCCCATCCCCAGACTTCTTGTTTTAGGAGATGATCTGCATTCCCTGCTATTGATCCATTGAGGGTAGGATTCTGTTACCTGTATCTGAAAGTGTTCTAATTAGTACAGTGACCTAAGGGGATCACAGGGGGATGGGCGCCTGGGCCTTGGCAAGGCTTGCTGTGGTCAGTTGCTTTCTTGACCCACTGTCACTATCAGGCTGCAAACCTGGCAGCCAGTGGGTATTCAGTAAATAGTTGCATGATGAGGGAATGAATAATGATTACAGGAGAAGGAATCTAACCTGCAGGATCACCTAGGATATAAGCACATGAGGCCAGTGCTGTGCCCCCTGCAGCAGCAGAAGAGACATTGGGAATCTGAGCTGTCTCACACTGCAGCAGCCTGAAGAAAGCTGTATCTAGACATAAAGTACTAATTGCCAGAAATCAGCTGAGTAGAGACCCAGAACTGAATGGAAAGTAGCTGGCATAATGAGGGGGAAATTAGGACGATTAATAAGAATGCAATCAGAAATTCTTCAGGAATGATGGGGAATAGACCATAAATGAGGGATGCGATTGGCTCTCTGGGTGTATTTCCAGCCCAGCAGACAGCATGCCATATTCGTGCTTCACATCAGCAATAGTCACAGAAAATAGATGTGATTTTACAAAAACAATAGACCTAACTAAACAGGCATATTTAGTTCTCTTCAAAGAGGAAGGAGGAAGCCACAGCTGACAAAAACAACTTGACTTCTCCATTTCCAGCTGAAGATTTTATAACGAAGCAAAAACAAATTTTCATCATTTTCATGTTAACTTGGTAAAACTTGCTTTTATTTCCTAAGTTGGATAAGAATTATAGTAGAAAGTTTTGCAACTGCAACTAAAGATGTGTAAGGAGGCATTTTAAGAACCGCTTAATAAGTTTCATAAAGTATTAAGCAGGCAATTGATATTTTCTTTTCAGATAACATATGCAAAGAGAATGTGCAAAAGTCCAATTATAGGCCTATAGCTTTGCAACCATAAATAAAACTTTAGTAGGATACAGAGATAAAATAACCAAACACATAGTCTGGTCTCCGCCTTCATGTGGGCTATGGAACAAAGCAAGCCAAAAAAAAAAAAAATCAAGCACTTCCTCTTCAAAATACTGGGTCTTTCTTATTTTAAAAATAAATGATGTAAGCAAGTTTGTACAAGGCACATTTTGAGACTTGCAGACAAGACTTTGGCAGGAAACCTGAATGGGGGGGGGGGGGGGCCTGGAGCCTGTTGGGGATCATCTGTCTGGTTCTGACTAGTTCCCCCAGGCTCACAGGAGGCAGAGCCTGCCCTCGTCTCTGAGCGAGCCCAGCTGGCTGAAGAATGGAGGTGGAACAGCACCAAATCCCCAGGTGTTCAGAATTTTGGAGCCTGAGTCCCCGATGTTTGAAAACTGTACCCCACAAAGTCACTGATTTTGAGAGTTGTCTTGTAGGCTGGAAAAAATTACTTGACTCTGGTTAACAGAGAGCATTATGATTAAGAGATCAGGGTCTGGAGCTGTCAGCCTGGGCCTGAACCTGGCTCTACCAGTGACCATCCGTGTGCCTTTACACAAGTTGCTTAAACTCTCTGTGCCTCAGATTCCTCATCTGTAAACCAGGATTAATAAAAATACTCATTAGGGATGTTGTAAGGATCAAATGAGTCAATAACTACACAGAGTTAAAACAGTGCTTGGGACATAATGAGTTCTTATACTGCCACCTGCAATGCAAGAAGTGTTCTAGTTTAGGAGTGTCAGATCTGTGCGGTATGTCTCTTACAGACCCCTGTCAGGGTGGAAGTCGTCACTGCATCGCCCATCAGCATAGGAACTTATGGAAGAGCCTGCCTGCTGTCACCTCCCCCTTCAAGATCTATCATTTTACTGCATAGAGAAAAAGTGAGATACACGAAGATGGAAAATGTCAACCATTGTTTGTCGGTTGGGAAAATATGTGACTACAAATAACAGAAGCCCTCCCAAGACCAGCTGAAGCAGGCAAGTTTGTTTCTCTAAAGAAAAGAGTCTGAGGCAGGCACCCAGCACTTGCACGGAGGCCTCCAGGACTGAGCCTCGCCCTGTGCTGTCTCTTCCCACCCTGAGCTCCCTGGATTCCTCTCCATACTTTTCACCTCATTGTAACAACATAGCTGCTGCTCTTCCAATTGTTGCCATTTTATTTCTGGCAGGAAGAGTGTAGAGGTTCCAGGGGTAAAGAAAGTGCTTTCTTTGAGGGTGGATTGTCTTGGCTTTGGGAGGGACAGCCTCTCCAGGGATTTCCATCTGTATCTCATTGCCTACAATTATATGGCACATGCCTCATCCCCACCCCACTTCCCACCACACAACCCAAGTCCCTCCTGCCAGAGAGACTGAGAAATGGACAATTTTGTTTTTTCTACCTCTAGAGTAGAGAAAGGCAAGGGGGAAGGGGTCTGAGTCCCTTTTAGGGATCTCTTCCACAGAACTGACCACATACGACAATGCTATGGGGGAAATACCAGCCTATGTTTGCTTAGGCTTTTATTGTTAAGGATTTTCTGGTTGGAAAAGGTTTTTATCCTGGAAAAAGGGCTTACAGAGTTATCTTTGTGAGCCATCATGGAATACTTCTGTTAGAAAATATTAATTCTTGTCATTTTATTCCACAGTGAAAGATTAGACTTAAAATGCAAATTCCTCTGAAACAGGCAATATAAACACAAATTTAGACATCACGAAATGGAAAATATCCTGATACCGGATGTTTGGTGACAGGACCTGCTCTCCGTGGGGGTAGGGACACCTCTCTACAGTTTTGCCCAAGCCGAGACATTTTTCATGGGCTTGGCTCTAATAATGTGAATTTATTTTAGTAAATTAAGATGAGTGCATATAGGTGTTTTGAAGGATTTTTCCTGGCCATTTGTCACAATAATTGTGTTTTTATTGTTTACACAGATGAAGCAGTGAGCAATTTGTGTTTTCCTGGGATCACAGGCCCGAAGGTGACGCCCTGCAGGATTCAGACATCACAAGTTGCAAAGCTGTTGCTTTCCTTCTGACGCCCAAACTTTGGGGCCTGCAAGAATTAGCTGAGTGCTCATTCAAAGTGCAGAATTCAGTCCTCACCCCTGCAATTCTGGCTTAACAATTGTTTAAAAAATTTTTTTAATTGATTTGAGAGAGAGAGAGGAAAGGAGAAAGGAAAGAGAGAGATTGAGATTTATTGTTCTACCCATTTATGCATTCATTGGTTGGGTCCTGTATGTGCCCTGACTGGGGTTGAGCCTGCAATCTTGGTGCACTGGGGCTATGCACTCACCGTATGAGCTACCCGACCAAGGCCTGGCTTAATAATTCTTGTATGGGACCTGGAAATCTATAATTTTCACCAGGAGCCCAGGTGATTTTTCAATTAGCTTGTGCAGGAATCAGAGTTTTAAGAAATGTTCTCTAGCTAGGTAATTCCAGTTGTTTCATCTCCCCAACATGTGATCACAATCATCATTAACAAAATGTGTTGTCTCTCTCTGTTACTCTCTGTATTAGTTGGCTTGGGCTGCCATAACAAAGGCCCACAGACTGGGTGGTTTACATAACAGAATTTAGCCCCTCATAGTTCCGGTGGCTGGAACTATGTTGCTGGCAGGGGTGCTTCTTCCTCTAAACTAGTTGCAAGCAGGGCAGTAGCCTAGGCTTTGGGCTTCTGGTAATGGCAGCTAGATAACTGGGACCGCCTCTCCTGAAAAAGCAAGACAAAAATATTATCTGTTCAAGACCTCAGAGAGCTAAGAGGGCATTGAAGAACCGGGAGAAAGAAACCTAGAACAGTGAGCCTGGTTTGGGGGCTTCTCTCTAGAGGCATCTCCTATTTCTGCAACGGGGACCAAGGGGACTCTGGGTACAGGTAACGCTCCACTTCTTGACCTTTTGCTGGTCACACAGTGTTTACTTTGTGGTGATTCCTTGAGCTAGACACTTATGATCTGAATGCCTCTATGTTTTATGCCTCAAAAAGAGAAGTCATTTGAAGAAGACTTGGCAATGAACAGACTAGCATTTGAGGTCGAACTCTGCTATTTAGAAATGTGACCTCATGAAAAGTTTATTTTTTTCGAAACTCAGTATCTTTATACTGAATGTAGAGTGTAAGTCTATTTCATAGGATTGTCCTGAGATGTAAATGAGAATGTTTCAAGTGCCTGGAAGTGAGTAGGTTCCCAGTTAACAGCAGCAGTAATCAAGTATTGCCATTTATTGAGAAACTATTATGTGCCAGGCACTGTACTATGCTCTTATGCAGTCTGTGCCATTTCATAACAGGATCATTACAGAAAACACTCCCCATGCCCCTGGGGGTCTTGTTACTCTGTGGGTCTTTTTGCCCACCGTTGGTAAGAGTTGCGGCTCTCAGTGCCAGAGTTTGGTAAAAAGGAAAGGAACTGTTTATTCCAAAGTTACACAGGTTCAGAATAATGGTCAATGTCACCGTTAAATCCCAAAGTCCCTTTAAAAAAACACCCACAAACTCACACACGCACATACAATCCTTCCTCTCCTTGCCAAACCAGTCCAGTCAGGGGTACCGTATCTCAGGAAAAGAAAGAAGTCTGCAGCTCAGCGAGGCCCCTGTTCTTAATCCAGAACTGTGTGGCACTTCCTCACTGTGGGCCAGTGGGAGTCCTTCTGCATTTGTTCAAACCATGTGGCCAAGAGAGAGCTCTGCAGGCTACTACATCCTGCTTTCCTGCTTCCTAAGCCACGTGGTCAAGAGAGCCATCTCTCTGCTCCCAAACCATGTGGTTAAGCCCCAGCATGGGCTTCCCTGCCTGGGTTTTAAATCCCCACTTGGATCTTCCTTCGAAACCTCACTTCTGACTCCTCCCACACTGGATTACATCTGCCAGGAGCCTGGTTTCTTTGTCAGGTGTGGCCCTGTGAGGCAGAAGCAGCCTCCACGCCGCCGCTCTCACAGGCTCAGGAAGCCCCTCTGGCTACCTCACATCACGGGTTTGAGTCACACCCCTCTCCCTGGCTCCCCAGTTCAGGCTCAGTTTTTTAACCTTATTAAAACATTGGCCAAGTTCTTCAGATATGCAAAGGAGCTCTCAATGGCCCTGCTTCACTTTCCTCATCCCCCAAGTGATCGCTATGGGGTTTTTCTGCATTTTGGGGGGCTTTCAGCTCAACACCCCATTACAGGATCACCAAAGCTCCATATGGGCCCTGCTTCAGGAAGGCACACCTGGTACACATAGCAGAGCTGGACTTCATGCTCAGGCCTGGTCCAAAACCAGGGCTGGGAATCTGTTTGGCCTGCCGATTGTTCATGACCTGGACAGTACCACTTCACTTCCAGATCTGGTCCTGTGTTCCTACTAAGTGAATACAATCTCAAGATTAACTTCTCGAATTCAGCATTGCTGAATTTCCAGTTTCCCCAGAATAAACTGACTTGTTCCAATGAACTCTATTTAAAAGGAAAGCATTTGGACTTTTCCTCATCTCAAGGTGAGATTAAGACATACACTGAATTAGAAAACAGATTCTATCCCAGAGTAACCAAAATTAATCTCTACCAAACTCAGATGTAACTCAAATGTTCATTAATCTAAAAAAAAAAAGAGGGGGAAGAAAGAGCTTCATTTTTCAGGGCCAGGAGGGAAGGGGGCTGAGGAGCTGCAGTGGGAGCGGGGGAAGTAGAAGTCATGCACCCATCCCAGAGCAGAGTGTAGAAAGAAGGTTCCAGAATGTACTGCAGATATCAGCAAGCCCAGGAGTGACATGAGCCCCAGTCTGCCTCACCTTGGACTTGCACCCCTCGAGACACAAGGGAGGCGAAGGAGCTTGTGCACTGAGTAGCTGCTTTTGCCAAGCCGCCTGCAGTGGGGCCCGATCCTGTCACATTAGATAAGGCTCCTTCTCTGGGCGAGCTGGTCTTTATATACCCTGTTTCATTTTTTGCTTTTGTTTTTTCCTTCAGTTGCCTACTAAACATTTCTACTGAAAAATTACAACCTTGCCACAGAGGAAAAGCAATGTGTCCACCTATGCCAGCCTCCTGAGCGAGAGCCGAGAGCCCCAGGACAGGGGCTTTCTCAATGGGGCCACAGCTGCAGCTGCAGCAGAAACTCTGAGGGGTCTGGAGAGGGGTGCTGAGTGAAGTGGGCACTGGGGTGTTGACAGTGACCATAGACTTCTTCCTTCAACTTTTTGCACTTGTTGCTTTTTGTACATAATCATAGTGTTAGATAGAACAAAGGTCTTAAGGTCTCCGAAGTTCTTACTAAATGTTATCTTGCTAAATGTTAAAATGTAGCACAGTATTTTGCAGGTAGAACTGTAAACAGGATGAACGGGTAAGGAACTCAAAGGATAAATGTAGCCAATTGCAAAGAAGAAATCAACATGTAATTGACCAAATAAATAAGCAATGGCCAAGCCTCCCTTCCAGGAAACAGAGCTTTGGATATGAATCCCCTGTCTCCTTTACTTGTGGCAAGTAAATAAAACTACCTTGTTGATGACCTGCAACAACCATGGCTTGTCTCATTCTGGAACAGAGCACCCCAAGCAGAAAACCTCTTGAGTTCCATAACAATAGCATTTACCACTTAGAGGTATGTCTGCTGACTCCTTGCTGGACAGGGGTCTCAAAGCTAAAGGTTGTGCCTATTTGGGTATCTCCAGTGCCTACATGGTGCTTAATACTTAATAAATGTTTCTTGCATGGAAATAAATGGTGTAACATTGAAGTGTGGGAGGGGCTGCATGAGCAAAAGAACTGTCACTCCCTCCCCAACAACTGGGAATTCCAGCAAACTTGTTTCATTGTTCTATGAACTTCCGGGATGACATTCTTGTTTGGGGGTTTTTGAATCAGCAAACTGAGCAGAAATGCCTCTGTGGTAAGACAAATGTGTCATAATGCAACTTCCCTGGAGGATAAATAGGCACACAGCAACTGCTAGACCCCAGCACGGGGAAGTTGAAAGTAATTAGCCTTTAAATTATTACTACTTTGAAAAAGTTAAAAGGATGTTGTCAAATATATGCTTACAATGCACTTGAGTCATATGATAGTGAAGACTGGGTGACTTTGCAGATGATTCCAGAAGGGAGAGCGAGATGGTGGTGGTGGGCACAATAGCACGAGTACCTGTGGGTCTCTCCACAAGAGGGCGCTCATCTCTTGTTCTTACTTTCTAGCAATGAAAAATTCGTAATTTTTAAATTGCTGGAGAACAATTAGGATGGCAAGTTATTTTTCCTGTATCTGGTTTCATCCACCATTGTATCACCTGTTGAATAACATTTTAGACACCCAGGTGTTGTTTTATTTCCCTGGGAACCTGGGACATTGAGAGGGAAGCTGCATTTGATACCGAAGTCTGGTATGCCCTCAGAGGCCACGACTGTTCCGACAACCACACAGAACCCAGCCCCCAGTTAGCTCAAGCACGGGTGTTTGGGGTGGTAACAGGGGTGACTGGTTATAGGACCTTGATTTATTCAACACTGTGGCCTCAGCTAGCGGGACCACTGTCACTGTTCTATAGTACTGCTGAGGTGACCTCTCACTGACCTGGTCACTAAAATATACCTGGGCTTTTACTGCTCAAGAGTTTCACTGTATACAAGAGAAGGATCCATGGGCATCATGAGAGAATTTTTTTTAAATGCAAACTGAACAACTGAGTATAAACAATGAGGAGAATCCTCTTACCACTTTTATACCATCCATTTGAACGCAACATGCACTTAAAGAACTGTTCTATTATCAGAGGCAATGAACTTTTTTTCATTGAGTTTCTTCTTTTCATACAGTTTTTCGAAACCCCCCAACAAGAATGTTGTCCAGGAAGTTCATAGAACAATGAAACAAATTTCAGATACATTAATCTGGCCTCTGTGACAGAGGTCCAGAAGCTCCAGGCCTGCCTTGGCATTCACCTGTTCTGAGAAAGCACAGTGGACCACCCTTGCTCACGGCATGCCACAGGACTGAGCACTTTGTGTGCCAGAGATGTAAGTCATACGTGATGTAGCAAACTGTTTTCGTGGAAGGCTGCAGAGGAGACAATCCCAATCTGAAATAATTTCATACGGTGTGGGCGTGGGCAATCCTTCCACATGTCACCAACTAATGACAATAATCGGCCCTGTTTCTGCACAGCCTTGCAGTTCACATGCCCTCACACTCATTCATCCTGCAGCCACCCTGTAAAGCGCCAGCTGCCCAACCATGTGGAGAAGAGGAAATGAAGATTTGGGAAGGTCAAGCGGTTTGTACAAGGTCACAAAGCAGAGCTGGGATGAAACCTCCACAGTCGAGTCCTGGCCCACTCTTTGATTCATGCCTTTTGCTTTTTTCCAGGGGCCAGGAGCTGTCCTAGGTGTTAGGTACACAGCAGCAAACAAAATCAACAAATTTCTGCTTCCACCTGCATTCTAGTAGAGGAATGTGAATACAGAGATGAGTGGTGAAGTAGGTATTTCAGTAAAGAGGAAGAAAGCAGGGAAGTGGGACATCCAGGTTGGCTATGGCTGGATGCAGTTTTAAAGAGTCTCAGGTGACATTTGACATGAAAGGAAAAGCTTCCAGGCAGACCAAACAACAGACCCAAAAGCCTGCCAGGGAAGTGGCCGGAGCTGCCCCAGGAACAGCTCCCGTGGGGACTGAGGGAGTGACGGGCCATGGAGGCAGCCTGCAGGGTTGCTGGGCAGCCTGAGCCCTGCCTTGGCTCTTCCTTTGACATCGACGGTTTGGAGCTGACAGGGGACACATTACTTTCATTTTAACAGGGTCACTCTGGAATTTTGTCTTACAACGTAAATTTCCAATAAAATCTAAGAAAACAGTGAGATGAGAAGGAATATTACATTTATTCTTATTATTGTTGGCCTTCAAATGAGATAACAGTAACAAACACTGTCATTAGGTGCCTGCCATAGGTAGACGCTTGGCAGGGGGCTTCTTTACCTACACCATTTCGTTCTGTCCTTGAAGCTGGCTGCACAGTGAAACCATTGTTATGCTGTCTTCCTGATGGAAAAATGAGGCTGCGAGAGGTGAGCTAAGGGCCCAAGGTCACAGGCTAATTAGAGATACCCCTTGAACCTAAACTATTCCCTCACTGCTGTTGTGAACATGGGCTCATCATTAGTGACTGAAACCATCCTTTCAAAAAAATTTTATTGATTGCTTTTAGAGAGAGGAAGGGGAAGAGAAAAAAAAAGAAACATTGATCTGTTGCTCCATTTATTTACATATTCTCTGGTCGATTCTGATATATGCCCTGACTGGGCATTGAACCTGTAAACTTGGCACATTGGGCCAACCCTCTCCCCAACTGGCTAGGGTCAAAATAATCTTTTTAATGAAAGAAAATGTGATCCTTGCCAAAGTGCCTCATAAAAATACTCTTATACATAATAAAAATTGCCAAATATTTTAAATGTTTAGTTAACACAATAGCAGTGTCTTTTCATGCCATTCAACCTGCCAATCGTTGTTTTTTAAGGATTAATCTAGTAACATTTAATACTTTTTATAGGGGCCTTTGATTAATCTTTAGTCCTTTTAACTAAATAATATTTAAATAGCATTTATAAATGTAATCATTTGACTTCCTTAATTGTCTGATTAACAAACGTATCTTCCTAAACTCTTTCTTCTGGAAAGATAATGAAATCTGGACATATAATGAATTTTACAACCTCTTAAAAAGTCAACATAAAATCATTATCCAAGTCAGCTATTTAACAGCACATTTTAAGTTAGAATTACAAGTTTGACCTGACACATCAGCACACAAAATCCTCTTAAATATAACAAACAAGAAAAATGCCAAATATACACAAATTATTTTTAACCTCAATGTATCAGAAACAGGCTTGACGTACCCTTGTCATTTTTACACTTAAATCTGTATCTTTTCAGAATGAAAAGCCATGTGCCCACTAAGGAAACAATTGTATCATTACAAATGAATTTGGGATTGAGTTCCCACGAGAATTTCTGGGGGCCCCCTACCAGCTGGCTGAGGTTGCACCGTGTGCAGGCATATTTCCTGCCCTGCAGGCAGGAAGTGTGAGCCAGAGGAAGAGACGTCCAGCATGATTTTCTCAGGCTGCCACGCTGGGCCTGGTTCTATACTTGCTATGTCAACGTCCTGCAAATATACTGGCTCACAGTCCTGGTCCCCACATTCGGTTACGGGATACCCACTTCTTCCTGCCCAATGTCTGTACCCCATGACGGGACTTTACAATACTATTTTGAGCTTAATTTTATTCCAAATTCTTTTCATATTTTACAAATTTGCTGCAGCCCTAACTCACAATTATTTAAGTAGTGCTGCATTAGATTTCCTGTCTCTCCACAGCTTTGTCTAACTCTCATCACAGCTTTGAAGTCAGGTCAGTGGTGAGACCCAGGTCCTTGTGGGAGAAAGAAGACAGCAAACCTGAAAGACCTTGTGAGAGCGGAGGGGAGGCGTGGAGACTGTGGCACTGTGGGAAAAAAGGCCTAAGCAACAACTAAGTAAAGACTCCAGACCCGAGACAAATCCATCCGCTACAGCTGGGATCACTGATGCAGACAGCACAGGACTTTGAAACGAAGTGTGAACAGAGCAGCCAGTCCCAGGTGGGTGAGGGTGAAGCTTCTCTGAGACCCAGCTCCTTGGCACTTGAGAGGAGTAAGGTTGAAGCTGGGTAACCTGGAGAAGAACCAGTGAGAGGAAAGGACAGTGGGAGAGTACGGAGCTTGGGCATGTCTGCACACAATCATGAGGCTTAGGCAGGTTTTCAAACAGGGTGCAGGGAACCAAGAGGGAGCTCCTGGAGGGAGGCCAGGCAGGGTCAGAACTGCAAAACTGACTTTTCGTGTGTGTGAGAAAGAGTTGTGGGCCAGGCATAGCTTGCTGAATGTTGCCATGGCTCGTCCTCCTTATTTGCCTTTGGGACACACATGAAGAAATTGTATAAACAGGACATGTGGGAATCTCAGTAGCTGCCTCCTCAGGAAGATCTGGCTAATGCAGTGACATCATGAAACTGAAGTTTCTTTCTCTCTGGAGATGGAAATAGCTGCAAAGGAGTCTTTAGGATGGTTATAATCTCTAAGTTTATGGATTTTCTTTCACCTTAAAAATACATTAAAATATTGGGATGGCAGCATAAACTACTCCTGTTCTTAGAAAAACAAAACAAAACAAAACAAAAACAAGAAGTCTCCTGAATTTGTATTTGTTTTGCTATTTAAAATAAAATATCTGAGAAAAACCTATGCAAATACAAGTGCCTCAGTACTGAACAAAGACATGTTTCCATCCAGGGTTCCCATGCAGGGTGCCAGCCATCCACTGACCTCTCCTGTCTTCAGGGGGCTGGGGATGTGGAAATGCATTGCCAAAGCTCTTCAGTGTGTCCAGACCTGAAACTGCTCGTGCTTCACTGTATTGGACCCTCACCTGCAGGGCTGACCACCTGTGGGTCACTGAATGTTCTCCCAATTGCCTCTGGACACAGGAACATTTCAAAAGCAGAAGCAATTCACACAATCTCTTAGTCTGTAGAAGAGAGTTTCCATCCACATAGAAAATTATAGCTTTTACATATGTGGGTTTGGAACTTGAGCAAGGTATTTTATTCTGGAAATACTTTATCATAGTTTAAAAGTATGACGTCTTGTGTAGTTATGATTTCTCCCTGCCACGTTACCAGGATGTACAGAAGGCACAGGGAGAGGAAAGTGTGGAGTTTGTTGTTTGTGAAACTCAGAAGCTACATTAGCAATGGGGCCACCATCTCAGCCAGCATCTTGTCTGGAAATAATTATGCCTAGCGAACGAAGCTATGGAAACTGCAGTGCACAGAACACGACATCCATACCCAAATGAAGGAAACAAAATTCTCTTATGTTTGGTCACAGCTGTGCCAAAGACTCCCAAGGTATAAAAAGCAGTTTTTACCCACAATCCACTGCTTCAATTAGAAACCTCAGAATCAAAGTGACATTTATTACCCTGTTAAATAATGACACATTTATGAGTGGAGAAGCTTCCCCCAAAACTAAAGAGTTATCTTTTATTGTGCAGTTTGAGACCAGAGTTCTCATAACATTAAAACCATTCCAACTCTTCTAGTATGCCAGGTCTGTCTATACAAGGAGCATGTGACTTAAAAACAAATGTTGACTTTGCAGCCACCATTTATTAGTTGAGAAATTGAGACAAGAAAAGAAGAATGAGGTTCCTCATTTGGTCTGGATTCAGTCCCTTTCCCAAAGGAAAGAAAATGTCCCACATTGCTGACTTGGTGAGCAGTTTCGCAATGTTTGAGGTGGTGGGAAGTGTGAAATCAGGCAGTGTGTCTTATTTTCATCATGAGACTCTTCTCTCTCTCTATTCTGCCCAGCAAAGGAACCAAACAAAGTTCATTCCCAGCCCAGTGGGGATGAGCTATATAAGTCTTTTAAAGAACAAGTCCAGATGCATATTTCATTTGGAGTGGCACAAGAAACTAGGCCTTAATAAAACTGCAGGCCTTAGTAGTGAGATAGGAAAATTTTTAGTTTTACTTTATTCTGCTGCTGCTATCACTTGTGTTCAAGAACGAAAATTCAAAGCTGGGGCTGGGCATGGGGCTGAAGGTGGTGGTTGCCAGGGGTTGGGGGAGGGGCGGAGGATGGGAAGTTCGTGTTTAATGAGCTCAGGTTTCAATTTTGTAAAATCAGAAGAGTTCTGGAGATGGGTGGAGGGGAAGGGACTTAACCCCACTGAAAGAATTATATACTTAAAATGGTTAAAGTGGTCAGTTTTATATTATTTTACCACAATTAAAAATAATTTTTTAAAAAACTAGGGGGAGAGTCTAACTCAAGCAATCCATTCTAAGTGGTGGGCCACTTACACATGGTCCTTGGCACTCTCCCGGTGACTGTGCCAGGGTTGTGAGAATGATGGTGTTCCACTCCTGTGATCAAGTCGCTTATGTGGTAAAGGGAAAGGACCTTCACAGATGTAATTACGGTCCCTAATCCATTGACTTTGAGTTCATTAAGAGGAAGATCGTGGTAAGTGGGCCTGGCCTAGCCAGTGGAGCCTTTTAAAAAAGGCTTCCTGAGAAGAGACATTGCAGCTCCCAACCTGCGTTTCAGCCTGGAGAGAAACTGCAGGGGACCCTGCTACCTAGTGATTGGACTTCTGACTTACAGGAAGTGTAGTAATAAGTTTGTGTCATTGTAAGTAGCTAAATTTGTGGTAATTTGCGGGAAGCAGCAGATGAATACCACGCTTGCCGTGCGAGCGTGGCTGGGGTATTTCCAGCAGGCGTCTGCTGCCGTGCACGCTTCAGGTGTGGGCTCTCGCTTGCTGACCCCCAGGTGTCATGGCGGCTTCTCCACTCCGGGGAAACAGTCCGAAGGTAGCCACCCAGTGACGGGGAGGCATCACATGGGAGACAAGGTACAGATGACCTTTTATTTTGATTAAAGGAACATAAAGCTGAGAGGACCCAGCGGGAAGGATCCAGGGAAAGCAGAGCTTGTATTCTACAAAACACATTAACTTCTCCAATGAGACAAAGGCACAGGTGTTAATAAATATACTTTAATATATTACATTAACTCTTCTAAGTGTGGATCCTCAGGGATGTAGATCTTTTTTTCTGCCTGCGGCCAGGTGTGCAGTTTTAATTTTACGTCTGCATAAAGATGCATGTCAAGGACGGGAGAGAACTGGGTTGGAAGGGGTTGGAGCTAGGATGCATTGAGGATATGGGTGATGTCCAGGACCACAGGCAAGTCACTGGTTTCTCCATTTCTGCACTTGGGGGAAGAAGGATCACACCAAAGCATCAGCTGAGTTTCCATCCAGACTGTAGGGGAAGAGGTACATCCAGGAAGCCGTGGTTCTCTTATCAGAGACCAGAGGCGGTGGCAGCAATGCCCTCCTATGGATTTTGTCCCAGATCCAAACTCAAAGGGCCAAATGTCTCTGAGTTGCTCACAGTTGTTTATGACTAATTAGCACCTACTGGATAAGAAGCCAGGAGATGGATGCTGGACATGGAGTCCCCGTGAGGTCAAGTCCCTCGTGTCTCCTGACAGTGTCTCATACACAATAGAAGGCACATGAGTGGACAAGTGGGTTAACGGGCACTATTAGTTCAATCAGGCATCCCAATTTCAGAAATAAACAAAGGGCGTGGTGGTCACTGGTCCATGACTCACTGGGTGAGTGCAAGGTGTGCTGCCCTCCTGTCTGCTTCCACTCCAGCCCTGTCACAGTCCGTGATACAGCAGCCGGAGTGACGATTTAGACCCGTCTATCAAATCACATCATGCCCTACTTAAGATCCTCCCATACCTTCCCTTCTCACCAAGCACAACCCAGAAACTCCTTACCTCGTCCGTAGTGGCAACCGCACCAGCCTCTTCACTTTGGTTCCTGATTATACTGACCTGCTTGTTCCTGAGGAGTTTCCCCTGCTCCCCAGTCTACCTGGGATCTTCTTTTACAGTTTCTTGTCATCCAAGCTCACCTCTGCAGACAGGCCTCCCATGACCTAATGCCCTAAAGTGGTCTCCCCACTTCCCCAGGATTCTCCATCATGTATAGCTGAGGAGGGTTTTTATCTACAAGGAAACAAGGAAAGCTAGAGGGAACCTTGAGGAATTGAATTGAAATTAGAAATATTGGTATAAACTCATGTGTATGTGTGTGTATGGGTATGTGTGTGTGCATGCACACAAATTTACACACATGTGTTTTCAACCTCTATGGGCCCTAAGGGCTGAGAATCAATGACACCCCAGAAGGAATGTGCACAGTGCACACAACTAGGACTCAGATCTTGGCTGGAGAAATAAGGCTGATTCCAGGGCTGGTTGGGGAGAAGTACATGATGATCTGGGAACATCTTTTTGTGCCAGAAAGTGAGGAAGCACCCAAGAATTATGGGAACATGTCAAAAAGACACAAGAAAGAGCTTGAATGAGGCTCTCGCTGGCTGATTTTAGAATAATTTAAGCACCTGGAAAGCTAATGAACATTCTTCTGAAATCTTCCTCTACGATTCTCACCCACAGCAGAGAGGTAAAAACCCTTAAGACAAAGACCTGGTGCAGGCTCGCTCTAGAGCAGCCCCTACCCCTTCCTAGGTATGAACCTTTTAATTCCTGCTAAACTCTAAGGGTCCCCACAAGATTCGCAACCAGAGCAGCAACAGGCAGTGGTGGGCAGTGCCAACTCCTCCCAGGCTTACCCCGGATCCCCTTTCCAAGGCCCCCATCTCTCTGACTTCCCAGTGAGCTAACATATCTCTCAGAGAGAGATGAGGGAGAGAAGATGATGAAACAATATAGTAATATTAACAATCATTATTAGTTAATTACATAATTGATAGCAGTATTAAAAACTGGGAAATCTCCAGTTGGGGTACACACCTGGTTTGCAGGCCAGGTCCCCGGTAGGGGCTGTATGAGAGGCAACCACACATTAATGTTTCTCTCCCTCTTTTTCTCCCTCCTTTCCCCTCTCTCTAAAAAAATTAATAAACAAAATCTTTAAAAGAACCCAAAAGCAAAAAAAAAAATGGGGGGGAATCTTACCTTTCTGTACATTGAAAAATACTTCAAAATAAAACTTTCAAAAGTGCATATGGTAATCCCTTCATCCATCTTCCAGAGTTTTTGAAAGTACCAGGTGAAATAACATTAAAGCTCTATTAAAGGATGTTTTAATGCAAAATTTATATAATTATCTTGATAACATGTCTGCTTATTTGCTTATTACCCATCTTTCTAAGTAAGAATGGAAGCTCCATGAGAGCAGGGACCTTCTCCTCTTATTTCCTGCTGTAATCCCCATGCCTAGAACACCATATAAATCTGCTGAATAAAAAAGTGAGTCACAGAAGTTAGGCCAACTTTACACTGTCATTATTATAGTATCATGATGTACATGTTAACAAAGAGAAATGTTTTCTCTTAGAAACCTTTATAATCTAATACTCAATTTATTACTCAAATTGTTATTGATACATAACTAAGTCTATATAGATATGTAATTAAGTGTATTCATCTGCATGTAGAGTTTGATCAATTCCTTAACATAGGGGTTGAATATAACTGCCATTTAAACAGAGCAGATAAAACCTGAGAAATGAGCATGTGTTTTCTGTTATAGACACATACTCGAAAGAGCACTTACGAGGACCTAGGATGACAGGGCATTGCCCTGCTCAGAACTAGGACTTGTGTTCTGTGTTGTCACATGAACCTCCACTCTCTATCTCAGAGAGAAGAAGTGGTCTACAAAGACTATGTTCTAGCAGATAGAATCCCTTCTTTGTTAGCAGTTTGCATGAATTTTCAAGGCTGGGGCAAAGTAACAGCAAGACCAGTGAAAGGAGGAAAGAAAAGTCAAAAAACATTTGTTCATATCAGAGCCAAATCAATGTGAATGATTTTCCAGTTTGTCACTCCAACTGCTAAAACAAAACATCCCAGGGAGATGAAATTTGCCTGCTTAACTGGGAAGAGTGTGGGCTGGGACGAGAATCTGTTTTTTACAAAGGGATAACTTCAGATCCTCAAGACCCAAGACATAGTCTCAACACTTAAGGGAGTGTGTCCGATACAGGGGTAAATCACATTATATATCTTTCATTCTCTCTTAATAAAAATATACCCCACAGAATAGTTCTTTCCTTTTTTTCTGTTTCTCTTCAAGATACCCTCATAAATTTCCATCATCCATAAGCCAAAATTCACCCCTGGGATTCCTCTATTTTCTTTTTTTCTAACTGGAAAAATTGCCTTAATTCACCACTTTCCATTTCTGCATTTTACTCCAAAAATTGTTTCTTTAATCTTGGCATATGAATTTAAAATAATCTCAGGGAGAATCTAAGAAAGGATTTAGCAGTTTGGGGACATAACACCTGAAGAACACGTTCAAACACCAGTGCATAAAAATTAAATACAATCATGGGTTCAAGAAACTCCTGGAGCATAAAAATTCTAACATGTCACTGAGTTACGTGAGTCAAAATCTTTATCTATCTGGCTCCACTTTATATTTGTATGCTTATTTGGCTTTTTCCCTCTCACCTACATCTAATTTATGCCATCCTGTTGAATCTCATGTATGCCCCTTACATTTTACTTACTGCAGAATCATCATGAGGTGTACTGTCACATCAGAATCACTTTCATAAGCCCCCTGTAGACAATATTCTAGATCTTCTCAGAAGTCGTACCTTGTTAAAGGTCTAATTCATACAAAGCAGATGTCCAACAACAAGGAAATGGCTTAATAAATTATGGTACATCAAGATCATGGAATGTTATGTTGCCATTAAAATTATAATTACATAGTCTATTTTGATAACATAAAACAGTATAATATTTCCTTTAAAAATAATACATTATAGATATGTATATTGTGATTATAACTAGGTTGAATATTTCTATACTGGAGAAAGTTTAAGATGGTACACAAAATGGTGAGGATATGCACTGAATGTTTTAAAAAATTATTTAATCTTGATGATATATTTAAACAAAATTTTAAAAACATGATTTTTGAAAATTTTGAAGAAAAGGGTACCCCATAAAGTTGATCCTGAGTTTTACTACTTATGCACTGAATGGTATTTGGTCTTAATATTGCCTGAGAGTACAAGAGAGTTTTCATTCTCATTGACTATAATATTTTAAGTACATAAAGACCGTTAAGTTTATCTGATTTTGTCCGGAACTATAAATGTGATGCCTGTGAATGAAGTAATGGGAGAAACTGTGGGCAAAATTCACTCGTTCATTGAATATCTCTCAACACACTCATCAGGTGCCAGACTCAGAGGGACACCATGACAGATGCAGTCCCTGCCCTCACAGAGTGTATGTTCCAACCAGGAAGACACACTAGTCCCAGGTAGATTTGTCACATTTACATTGTAACTCCCAGTATTTTCATAAGAAAAGACATTTAGGTTTGAAGAGCTTGGTGGACATTTGACATGCTTAACTGTCCAGCGCCCATGACTTCACTTGCACCCTACCTACCATAGGAGGACTTGGTGGAGGGTAAATTTGGGAGTCTTTCACTACAGAAGCTGAAGGGGTTGGATCATATTTCTTCCTGTTGGGATGTATCCACAGAGGTGAGCATGAGCCCTAAGCTTGGCCAATCACATGTGCTCTCTGGGAATCTGACACCTGAGTGGAGATGAGGAGAGAGGGCTGGGTCATTTTCAGAAACAGGCAGCAGGCCTGGCTACTGGTTTTTGCAGGGAGGCTGTTGCTGTGTCATAGGGTTTCAAAGATCCTTTGTTTCTGTTGGCTCCCTGATTTCTTCTGCCTTTCCTGTGAGCCACATTCATATCATCCCACCAACAGTGTACAAGGGTTCCCTTTGCTCCACATCATCTCCAGTATTTGTTGTCTCTTGTCTTTTTCAGAGTTATTTTATGTTGTCTGCAGTTAAGAACTTTAATAGATATGAAGAGAAGTATTGTCCATATGTTTTAACATACTGGTTAGGAATAAGGTAGACCTAGGGTCAAATCCTGCTTCAGCTACTTAGAAATTTGAAGAAGTTGCTAAAGCTATGAATACCTCAGTTTCCTCATCTTCAGTTGGAGAGAATGGTACCTGCTTCCTTGGTGAAAGCTAAATGAGAAAATACAAACCAGGAATCTGGCAGAGTGCCTGGCTCATTCTAGGGTCTACACAGTTTTATTTCCCTTTGTTTCCTTTCTGTCATTTTTTCTCAAATAAATACTTCATGATCTGTTGGCTTGTAGAACTTTAAAACCAAAATAAAGAGATAGAATCTGTACTTCTTTGCTCCCTAGTTTCCAGTTTCCTACCCAATAATAAATTTGCAGAATGATCACTGAATGACATTTACATTTCTAGAACTGGATAACTGGATTTAGTTATCATTAGTAGTTTGCTAATGGAAGAATATATGTATTTTTTGACTTTAGTAAAAAATGGAATAATGTATATTTATTGACAATAGTGAAAAATGGAATAGTACTTTTATTTTTCTTCCTGCCTCAGGTTTATTTGTACAAATAGCACAGGAGGACATCAACCCTATGCAGACAGCACCCCTGGGGTCATACCAGTCCTTCTGTCCTCATGTCAGCAGACAGAAGCCTCTGCTCTGGAGTCTGCGTTGGGGTCTGGGCACCTTTGGGAGCCTGAGCCAGAGCTGGAGTTCCAACTGCACATGGGCCTTGGTTTGAGCCTTGGCCTTGGCATTTGGCCAACAGAGCCTGACACCCTTGGTTCTGTAGGCACGAACACGTTTCTCAAACTTGGAATGAGTGATGTAGGCAAGTCAATTGAGCTGTGGCTGCTACCCTTTGGGATCTTGACTGTGACCTCCTTGGGCTTTACAGGGGCCTTGATAGCCCTGGCACATGAACTGATGGCCTTGGCATTGTTGGTCTGCATCTTCTTCAGGCGCTTCTTATTGTGCTTGGTAAAGTTGATGTTCCTCAGGAACTGGGGTCCACACCCTTAAGAGATTTGTATCTTTGTGATTTTGTAAAGATTATTTTTTTATTTTATTAAATTTATTGGGATGACACTGGTTAATAGAGTCATATGTTTCAAGTGTGCATTTCTATAACACATGATCTGTGTATTGTGCTGTGTGTCCACCACCCAAAGTCAAATATCCTCTGTCACCATATATAGGTTCCCTTTACCCTTTACTCTCCCAACCTCTCTTCCTTCTGATAATCGCCATATTGATGTGAGGTACCTACCCAAAAACTTGAAAACATTTATTCACAATATTGAGGTTTCTTTTTTCTCTTTTTAGGTATGTAGTTTTATTTTTTATAAATTTCAACTCACTAAATTTATTTTTCACAAAGTGACTTTTTTCTATCATCATCCATTTTCTTTATTTTATTTTTTAAGTATATTTTATTGACTATGCCATTACAGTTGTCTCAATTTTTCTACCCTTGCCCTTCTCTACCCGGTACCCCCTTTCCCTCCAGCAGTCCCCCCTCTTAGTTCATGTCCATGGATCATGAATATAAGTTCTTTGGCTTCTCCATTTCCAACACTCTTCTTATTTTTTAAATATGTAATTTATTATCTTTCAAAATAATCACTTAGTCAACTATTATTGAACTAAAGCTTGTTCTCATCCTCAGACTCTAATTAGAATGCTCCATTTCACTTTAAATATTTAGTTTTTAATCAAATTCCTTCTTTTTAAAAAATTTATTTATTTTTTCTTTTTTTCCATTGTTGTTCAAGTACAGTTGTCTACATCTTTCCACCACCACTTTTCACCTCCCCACCCACCCCCACCTCCTACCTTCAATACTACCATGCTTTGGCTTGGTCCATGGGTCCTTTATACTGAGGTTTCTTGTTGCCATTTCCACACCACTTTGAGGACTGGCCGTGGCATTCCTGCATCTGTAGGATGAGAGTGGAGATTGGGGCTAGGGCTCGCCGGGCTGGGCCTAGCTCTGCTGCCCAAATCCAAGCCTGTGGCTCCCAAAGCACCTGGGACTGGATAAGAAAGAGGAAAAATGCAATAATACATTTTTGTTGATGGTATTAAAAACCAAAGCTGAATAACAGTTTCAGCCCATTGTAACCAAAAAAAGGAAGATAATTTAATCCATTGTCAAATTATAATAGTATTGAAAACACACAATAACAAAAACAAAACCCCAGGAACTTCTGGCCAAGATGGAGGCATAGGTAGACACACTGTGCTTCCTCACACAACCAAAATAAGGACAACAAAATTTTAGAAACAAAATAACAACCAGTACTGACAGAAAATTGAACTGTATGGAAGTCCAACAACCAAGGAGGTAAAGTGGACACATTCATCCAGATGGGTAGGAGGGGCGGAGTTGGGCAGCCGGGTGGTGAGGGGTCACAGCAAAAAATAAGAAGTGGTGGCTGGCAGAGGCCAGCAGGCATGCGAGGCAGCAGAGGGTGAATCCAGCAGGACCGAGGATTGTGCAGGGGCTTGGTGCATGAGGTGGCTTGCAGAACTGGGCAGTCCCACATTCGCACACAGTTAAACCAGGAGAAACTAGGGAGTGAGACAGACCACGCAACCCAGGGTTCCAGCCCAGGGAAATAAAGCCTCAAATCACCAACTGAAAACACCTGTGGGGGTTGAGGTGACGGGAGAGACTCCCAGCCTCACAGGAGAGTTCGTTGGAGAGACCCACAAGGTTCTAGAATGTACACAAGCTCACCCACACAGGAATCAGCACCAGAAGGGCCCAGTTTGCTTGGGGGAAGTGGCAGAAGTGACTGAAATCTGGCAGAGAGCAGAGCAAGCACCATTGTTCCCTCTTGGACCCCTGCCCCACATACAGCATCACCACACAGTGACTGGGTTGCCCTGCCCTGGTGAACACCTAAGGCTCTACCCCTCATACATAACAGGCATGTCAAGAAAAAAAATGTCCCAGATGAAATACAGATCAAAGACCCTCCCCCCAAAAAAACACAGCTAAGCAACAAAGAGATAGCCAACCTGTCAGATGTACAGTTGAAAGCACTGGTGATCAGGATGCTCACAGAATTGGTTGAATTTGGTCACAAATTAGATGAAAAAATGAAGGCTATGCTAAGTGAAATAAAGGAAAATGTACAAAGTACCAATAGTGATAGGAAGGAAACTGGGACTCAAATCAATGGAGTGGACCAGAAGAAAGAAAGAAACAATCAAACAGAAAAGAATGAAGAAATAAGAATTCAAAAAATGAGGAGAGGTTTAGGAACCTCTAGGACATCTTTAAACATTTCAGCATCCAAATTATAGGGGTACCAGAAGAAGAGGAAGAGCAACAAGTGGGAAAGTTATTTGAACAAATAATAAAGGGGAACTTTTCCAATCTGGCAAAGGAAATACACTTCCAGGAAGTCCAGGAAGCTCAGAGAGTCCCAAAGAAGTTGGACCCAGGGAGGAACACACCAAGGCACATCATAATTACATTACCCAAGATTCAAATGAAGGAGAAAAGCCTAGAAGCAGCAAGAGAAAAGGAGACAGTTACCTACAAAGGAGTTCCCATCAGACTGTCAGCTGATTTCTCAAAAGAGATCTTACAGGCAAGAAGGGCCTTGGAAGAAGGATTCCAAGTCATGAAAGGCAAGGACCTATATCCCAGATTGCTCTATCCAGCAAAGCTTTTATTTAGAATGGAAGGGCAGATAAAGTGCTTCTCAGATAAGGTCAAGTTCAAGGAGTACATCATCATAATATTATATGAAATATTAAAGGGACTTATATAAGAAAAAGAAGATAGAAAACATGCAAATAAAATGACAGCAAACTCACAGTTATTAACAACCACACCTAAAAAAAACCCCAAAAGAAACTAAGCAAACAACTAGAACAGGAACAGAACCACAGAAATGGAGATCACATGGAGGGTTATCAATAGGGGAGTGGGAGGAGGAGAGAGGGGGAAAAGGTATAGAGAATAAGTAGCATAGATGGCAGGTAGAAAATAGACAGGGGGAGAGTAAGAATAGGATGGGAAATGTAGAAGCCAAAGAACTTATGACACATGGACATGAACTAAAGGGGGGGATATGGGTGGGAGGGGGTGTTCAGGGTAAAGGGGAGTGAAGGGGGAAAATGGGACAACAGTAATAGCATAATCAATAAAATATATTTTAAAAAACCAAACCCCAAAGCTATCTTGCTAAAATCTCAAATCAAAAAAATAAATAAATAAAAGTTAAAAAAAAAAAAAACAAAACTGGCTCCACATCTTACTATCCAAGAGCAGGGACCTCAGATTCGTTGTTCTAGAGACTTACACATTTGATTTCCCCCATCAATAGGTGCCTCACTGTAGGAGCAGTGTACTCAGGACTGTTTAGGGAAAAAACCCCTAGATTTGGTTTTGTAAAGGGTAAATGATATTCACATTTTTCTTAAACCCAAGGAGGTAGTTTAGACCCAAATATAATTAGACTGAATTAACATAATTTCCTGGGGTGCTATTACTCTTCTGTTTACTTTGTATGTGACCTATTACTGAGCAAGAAACTGAAACCCTCTAAACTACATTATTGCTTCTTCTATGGACCTGGCCAGGTAAAGAATAGCAAATTCTTAAAGGTTATAATCTTATTGCTTTGGAAACAAGAGGTTAGTTCACAAAAATTAGAACGTGGCAGCTTAGCCAGCATCTATTTCCACCTCAGGGATTAATTTCACACTATACCTCAGGCTAGTGTTTTAATATGTTTTCATTCCACTAATGAAAATATTATGAATGATTTAATTTCACAAGATAATTTCATGCAATAAGTAAACAATCAAGCTGATCTTCATTTTTTGCTCTTTGACCTGGACTCTTCTTAAGGAAAGAAAAAGGATTTACCTGTCTACTCCAAATGTACTCAGTATTCAAGCATCAAGATTAATTACTAAACAAAGAAATCAACTAAGCAATTCACCCCTAAACATTGTGGTTTTGAAAACATTATTATTTATTGTGCTGGCTGGTGTTGCTCAGTGGATTGAACTCAGGCTGTGAACCAAAGGGTTGCCAGTTCAATTCCCAGTCAGGGCACATGCCTGGGTTGTGGGCCAGGTCCCCAGTGGGGACCATGTGAGAGGCAGCCACACGTTGCTGTTTCTCTCCCTCTCTTTCTCCCTCCCTTTCCCGCTCTCTAAAAATAAATAAAAAAAATATTTTTTAAAAAACATTATTATTTATCATTTTTCATGGTTTCCACGGACTTGGAATTTGGGAGTGGCCAGCCTAGGCAGTTCTGGCTCCCATGAAGCTTGTTATCAGGTTTTCGCCAGATCCACAGTCATCTGGTGGCTTGATCCACTCTGCATGTGGCTCCCTCAAAATTCATGGAAAGTTGGTGTCGGTTGTTGGCCGGGGTTGGGGGTATGTGGTCAGTTTCTCTCCACCTGCTCCTCTCCACAGAGCTGTTGTCACACTGAGTGTGTCCCATGGCTTAGTGGTTGGCTTCCCACACAGCTAGCAAGTCAAGAGTCTAGGATGATGGCCTTCCACTGGGAACAGTTTTGCTGCCTCATCCCAAGGAAATTTAGTAAATTTTGGAGACATTTTGATCTTTATATTTGAGCAGGAGATGGTACTGGGCAGAGGTAATGGGTAGAGGCCAGGGATGCTGCTAAATATCTTCCAATGCAGAGAACATCCCACAACGGATAATTATTTGGTCTAAAGTTTTAATAGTGCTGCAGTTAAAAAAGCCTGGTGATAGGTGGAAGCTGTAATGTCTTTACAACCAAACCCGTATAGTTACATATTGCCATTTTCACCATGTTCTGTTGGTCATTCAGGGCCAGCTCTGAATCCTGGTGGTAGGGGGCTACATAGGGTGTGAACACTGGGTGGAAAGGATTATTGGGGATCATCTTGGAGGTTAGTTAACACAGCACCCAAATCTTAAAAGTGGTTAACTTTCTGTGATAGGACTATGAGTGACTTTTCCCCCCTTTCTGCTTGTTTGTATTTTATGAATTTTCTGGAATAAGAATGCACATCTATATCATAATATATACACATAACCTCTACATAATGCAAAATACATTTTTAAAACAATGTACTAAATTCATTCAATATTGTCTAATGCTTTGTGAAGTATTATGCACTAAGATTGTTGGGTCATTGGCCTCAAATAAATTACAATCTAACTAGAGAACATTTGAGCTCTAATAGCTAGAGCTTTACTTGGTATACACTTTCTCTCTAAATCCTATTTTCCTATTTCGACACTTTAAGTAAGACCAAACTACCAAGCAAAACTGTTATAGAAACTTAGATAACACCATCCATCTATTTCCTCTTATCTCAAAAGGTTATTGTTAAGATTGTCTTCCTGATGCCCATAGAGACTGTTGGGACTGCTGTGAGCAGAAAGGAGGAGCCACTCAGAGATGGAACTAGCAGCCACTTCTGCACCAAGCCATGCTCCTCAGGGCACTGATGGCATGGTGTGCGGCCAGACAATCCCTTCGCAAACTGCCTGGGGCCATGACAAGGACATTGAGTTTCACAAAATTTCCACATGACCATGAGGCTGTGTTGCTCCTGCCTTGTGGTTGCTCTGTTCCATTCCTAGTCAGGGCACATGCCACCACTGGTGCTGAGGTCCTGCTCAAATGCCCTGCCCCTCCCAAAGGGCTGTTCTTGGCAGTGCCTGGGAGGCCAGGCAGGGTTTCCAGGGTCCCTTTACTTTGTCAGTGGGCTCTGAGCATGAACAGCTCACTCTATGCGGGAACTAGGGCATGGGGGTGCCGAGTTAACAGAAAGCCATAGGAGTCTCCCCTGCCCCTGGACAAGATGGTAGCAGGAGGAAGTATTACACTGAGCACACACAAGGCTAGCAAGATGATTGGAAAGGAGAGAAGCCCACCTATACCTTTCTGGTACTTGATAGGGGGTGGGCCAGGGGAAGGCAGGCACATGTGCCATAGAGGGCAGAATGGTGGCAGGGAGGCCATGCTGGACCAAAGAGGCCTGTTAGTTGAGCCTGGGAAAAGAAAGGATTGGTCAGGAGGTGAACACACCTGGAGTATATGGAAGTTGAGAATTTAATTGAGCATTCTGAGAGCACCTGGTCTGTCCTCTACCCAAAACTAATATAAACGCAGGGGAAGGGAGGAGCACTCTCTTGCCTATCTGGTGAATGCACTGGCCATTGCATTTGCAGGACCTTGTGGCCCTAGAAGCTGTGTGGCTAATGGCAGCACCGGCCCCACATGCAGTTTCCAGGAAGGAACCTGAAGCAGACAGCAGCCAGGAACAAGCTAAGCTACCTGGATGACCACTCAGCAGCCACCTGTGGTTCCCAAAGGATGGTAATGTTAAATGGGAACAGGAACTCTGGACACTGCCTTTTGTTTTGGTCTGGCTGAGGATGACTGCACTTTCCCTAGGTTTTCTGGAGGGGTTGGCTTCCCTTCTCTCAGATCATGCAGCATCTGAATAAAAAACCTCTTTCCTTCTTCACCAGCCTCTGCCTCTAGAGTCTGCCAGTTACTGGTGGCAGGCAGCCAAACTCCATTTTGGTTCTGTAACATTCTGAAGGATAAATTACCTTCCTCCTCTGCAAAGCTGGTTGGTCATCCAATGGGGTCATCCATTGGGGGTGCATTGGATCTTAAATCTTCTTACCATCTCTGGGACCTAGCCTCATTAGTCATCTTTATTCTCTCATTAACTTCAGTCTCTCCCTAACTATTGGTCCTTTCATTTCAGCATATACACTTAAACATCTCCATTTTTTAAAACTAAAAAAAAAAGAAGTATGTAATATTGTCCTTCTCTCCTATATACACCATTAGCTATTGTTCAATTTCTTGTCTTCCTTTACCAAACTTCTTAAAAATAATGTCTGTACCTACAGTCTGTACTTCTTGACCTCACAATACCCTGATCCTCAGCAAGGTCAACAGTCTGCTAAAGAAAAGATTTTCTGCTCAGTGTGTCTCAAAGGCTAGAATCTGCATTAGAATTTCCATTTATAGCACTAAATCTTGGGGTGGGGACCTGGAAGGATCTTACAGTTGTGAGGAGCTTCCTGTAACTGTTGCTCACAGAGCCCCAGGCTCATCCATCAGTGAGATTCCTCTCCTTCCCACAAATAGTATTTTGGTGCTTTTTTCAAAGGCAGAGCTGAGTTCGACTTATAGCAGATTCTCATGATGTGAAATCATATACAATGAGAAACCAAAAAGGGAATACAAACACACATATTGTCCTGGAGGAAAATTTTAAAATTTGATCTCATTTCCTTTTTCTTTTTTTGCTAGTTCCTTACAATTGAAATTGAGATTAATCTTGGCTTTTTCAGACTTTTGTATAAAGGTAGTAGTGGAGAAGACTTGAATCTCTACCAAATAACACAGATCAGAATGACCCATCTAATATTTGTCACAGGAGGTTGTGGAGGGAGGGAAACAATTATTTCAAGAAGGAAGTACGTTTTGAAGATCAAAGTGTTTATCTCCAACTCTGTCACTCCACACTCTATAGCTTCAGATTTCATCAGTGACATTAGATAGCTGATATAGTTTATTTGTTGTCCTGAAAACCATAACTTCCTTAAAAAGACAAAACTACACTAACGTGTTAAACCGAAGCAATACCGTTACCTTCTCGTTAAATATTTGCATTTCTCAAATCTGGAAGGTTGTAGACCTGTGGCTGACAGAGCCCTGGTCTGCAGTTAGGGTGGACATGCATTGTGTGGAGGAGCTGGTGGGGCAGCACTGGCCCTGAGGTCATCTCAGCAGGAAAACATAGACTGCTGGGTGGCCATTCTCCAGGAAGGAATTCTAAGTAACCCTGTGTCCTCGTCAGAGTCCCTGTGACTCTGGGCAGCAGAATGGTGGTGGTTTTGGCCTCTTTTTCCTCTTCCAAACAACCTTTTCCAATTCATCCCCTTCTCTCCCACAGGCCCCAGAGCTGACCCCATGCCAGGTCCTCTGGAAGGAAAACCGGAAAGAGGAAAACTCCCCATCTTGCAGCCTCAATCAGATAGGAACATCCCTTCTAGGGGAGGGTTCTGCTTTGTGCTGGGTCTCAAAGGCAGACCTGGCCCTAGACATCTACAGAAATGTGGAGGGAATTTATCCCAAGTCACCTTATTTTGTCCAGGTAAAAACCCCAAAGCAGCCCACTTGCTGCCGCCTTGAACACACCCATTCAAAGTCACACAAAGGCCCAGTTTGAATGGCATTTTACTCTTCCCTGTCAGCCTTCTGATGGGGGCCATAAAATGACTCAGAGGACCTTCCTGTCCTTATTTCCTCCTGTTTAAATGATGCCTCACGGTGGAGAGACAGGGTAAAACTGCCTTCATATTTGGAGGTGGCATTTAGAGGCATTTAAAGGGGACTGGACTGATAGGGAGAAGGGAGGGATGCTATATCAGAGAAATTTGCAGTTTATTGTGTCAGTAACAGGAAGAAATGGAGTAATGGAACTTCTGAGCAGGGAGGTGCTCTGTCCTTTGCCAGAGGACTGGGATCAAGCCTCAGTCACCACACCAGGCTCTTGGAAAAGGCAAAGGAGTTGTAGCAAGGTAGGAGTGGCTTTTAAGCCCCCTTTTTAAAAACCAGAACAATATTGTATGTGCACAAGGGGGAATTAATGGGGAGGAGCAGTATTCCAGGAGCAGTGTCATAATTTAAAAGAAAATGTCTTCCTTTCTCCATCTTTCCACCCCCAAATTGAAATTAAATTCTTCTCCCCACAATAAAATCAGTTCAGTCTAGAAGAACTTTCTTTTCATAGTTATTAGGGAGGGTTCCAGAGCCTTCTATATGCAAGTTTGGGAAGGCTGTGTGCCTTGGGGTTAAGTGTACTGTGACTACAAATGGTGTTTTAATGTTCTTGGAAAGAAAAACTTACCCCACAATTACTGTATTTGCAAAGATACTTGCTACTTTCCCCCATTCTAAAAAAAAATTAGTGTTTAGATTAGTAGACCTTCAACTTTTTTGAAAAGTAGGAAAGGATTGTAGGTCTCTTTCCCAGGATATGCAAATGAATGTCTAAATTACCACATACAGATCTGTGGGAGATGCAGCCACCAAGGAGAGAGGCCTAATTTCAGAGCCATTGTGGAAAAATAAAAGAGAGGCATGTGTTTTCTTTACTTTGTCCTTTCATTACTGAGGACACTAATTCAAAAAATCTAGTCCACTGAAAATTGGATCTTTTAAATCTTTATAATAATATATTTTGAAGACATATATGAAGTATACATATAATTTTAAGTAAATAAAAGGGAAGAAATTAAGATAAAAGTACTTTGTGAGATGTTTTTGAAGACAACATGGGGAAAATGCTTCAATATAATGGTAATTTAAAAACGGATCACAAAATTACAAACTATAATATATGATAAAAATATATATCAAGTATATACACACATGCATATCTTTGGTAAAAATGACTAGAAGGAAAAAATGTCAAAATACGTATAGTAGTCTCTTCTTAGTATGATTATGAGGAATTTGTTTCCTTTTATGTATTTAAAAAATTCTGTATAATAAGTATGTGTTCCATTTATAATATAAAATAATAAATATCATTTAAAATTATATACAAGCTCTAGAGAAGGCAAATTAATCCAGGTTAAATGATATTTCAGGACCGTTATGTTGATTTTATTTTTCTTAAGTACTAATGGCTTCACTAATTTTTCTTGCTTTGTGAATTGACCTAATTCACATTCCAGTAATGCCCCTGCTTTTCCCTGTCCCATAGGGTGCGGCAGGTACCCAGTAGTTTTGAAGTTATTCAGTCTCCATAAACCCACAAATGAGCATGCCCCTGTGTGCCCTATTTTTTAAATTTTTATTTATTGATTTCAGAGAGAGAGTAAGTGGGGGAGAGAGAGAGAGAGATCAAGAGATCAACATCAATTTGTTGTTTCACCCATTCACACATTCACTGGTTGACTCCTGCATGTGTCCTGACTGGGGATCAAACCTACAACCTTGGCATATTGGGACGATGTTCTAATTAACTGAGTCATCCTGCCAGGGCTGTTTTAAAATAAAAGTTTTTAAAAATTTTGACTGGTTTGAGAGAGAGAGAAAGAAAGAAAGAGAAGCATCAACTTGTTGTTCCACTTACTTATGCACTCATTGGTTGATTTGTGTATATGCCCTGACCAGGGATTGAACCCACAACCTTGGTAAATTGGGACAATGCTCTAGCCAACTGAGCTACCCAGCCAGGGCTGAACACACCTTGCTGTAACTGTATAGATGTTAGATATGGCCCACTAGGAGAAATAAGATCATGCCATAGCATTTTAACCCAGGGAAGACTACAGAAAGTATAAAAGCTCTATGCTTTTCTATAATAACAAAGAACATCTGTCTTCAAACTCACAAAGCTGGGTATGACATCTAAGAACAAAGCCCTTTGCCATCCTTTCTGGAACATATTTGTTTTTTCTAGACAGAATCCCTTTTCCAGCATTCGAATAGGAGACTCTTTTCTGACTATGTTCATAATTCTGGACAGAGATCTATGTAGTGGTCAACCTGCCAGCTATTGGTGTTGGGTGTTGAGGCCATCCAGACTCTGTGAAGTTGGACTTCTCAGGATGAGCAGTGGAGGACACAGGGACTTAAATACTGACCTGAGGGCAGGTATTAGTCCTCTATGGGACTAATAGAGTCCTGGGACAGCATTCTGGGTCCCTTAAACAAGTGACTTCCTAAAAACCTGTTGGTAGTTCTGCAAGGGGAGAGCTGTCTGAAAGGGCTGTAGTCTTTCCTCTGCCATAACCTGTTCTCATTCTGCTTCATATCTGGATGGTTGACAATCACTAAGCTCTGTTCTCTTACTTTGCATGTTTGTATCTCTACTTGCTAGTCTAGGAGGCAACTCTGCCTTGCAGAGGGTCTTTTCATGTCTCTTCCTTACTTATAAACTCTCATATAATGAGTCTTGGCTATTGCTTAATTATGGTACACCTTACCATATTATCTAAAAATGATACTGTAAAAATAATATTTAGAGCAAAGCATGTCAACACTCATTATTCTAGATAAATAGTGTGTTAGGGTTTTTTGTGGGTGGGGTGGGGGGAGCTTGGCATAGGTGACTCTACTCGTATTCCTCACTGTGGAATTTGAACTGTGCTGGGGAGCATGTCGGCATATTTACATAGAGGTTAGAGAGCTTTATAAAAAAAAAAAGAAAGGGATTGAAATGCTTACCTTGTCATCTTCACAATATGTTTATTTTGAATTTCGATCTCTTAAAATTCAATCAAGTATGAATCATCTAAGTTTAGGCAATTCACTGGTACCTAAAGAAAGTTTACAGCCATGCTAATTTGGGTACTTTTCTTTCTCTTTTTCATGTAGCAAGAGTGTCACCTCTCTCAAGGAGGGTAAATTGTAGAGTAGAGAGGTGACCTGATGGATAGGAAGGTCTTTTTTTGAACACAAATGTCCTGGTTCCATTTTATTTTATTAATTGCTCTTCAGTTTGCCTATTTAAAATACAGTCACCCCTTGTTATCTATAGGGGATTGGTCCCAGGACCCTTGTGGATACAAAAATCGAAGGATGCTTAAGTCTCATAAAACTTACATATAACCTAAACACATCCTGCTGTATACTTTATATCATCTCTAGATTACTTATAATACCCAATAGAGTGTAAAGGTTAAGTAACAGTTGTTATATTGTGTTGTTTAGGGAATAGTGATAAGAAAGAAAAGTGTATACGTGTTCAGTACAGGCACAACCATGTAGGTTTAGCTATGTAATACACATGTGCAACATTGTTTTTCAAATATTTTCCATCCTCAGTTGATTGAATCCACAGATGGAATCCATGAATATAGAAAGCCAACTATAACCAAACTCTGATGATGTATCAAAGTTTTCAAAATCCTCCTTGAAAATCAGGTTCTTGCCACTTAGGATATTTCTGAAGTGTTAAAAAAATCAGTTTAAATTTAATGTTTTATTCTTTAATATAAAATACACCTGCACTGTTCAAAATTCAAAAGGTGCAATTGGATAATCAATGAAAATTCTTTTTCCCACTCTCATCTCCTAGTCATTCTATTCCCCTCCCCAGAGGCAAAGAATGCTTTCTAGAATCTTCTGTATCCTCTCAGAGATATTCCAAGTGCAACATATATGAGCAAATACATGTAATTGCTTGTCCTTTCTTACACAAACAGTGGCTTACAATACATATTGTTTTTCAAGTTGGGTTGATTTTTTCCCACTTAAAAACATATCTTAGCCCTGGCTGGCGTAGCTCAGTGGATTGAGCACGAGCTGGAAACCAAAGTGTCCCAGGTTCAATTCCCAGCCAGGGTACATGCCTGGGTTGCAGGCCATAACCCCCAGCAACCACACATTGATGTCTCTCTCTCTCTCTCTCTCTCTCTCTCTCTATCTCCCTCCCTTCCCTCTCTAAAAATAAATAAATAAAATCTTAAAAAAACAAACAAAAACAAAACATATCTTAGAGTACAATAACAGTGTGAGGAGCTTGGAAAATAACTCTCCTCCAAGGAGACATCTATTAAACTGGACAAAATTAGCAAAAAAAATCATTCAAATTCTCAAAAAAAATTAATCAAAGTGCTTACAACAAATTGAGAAGCACATATTCACAAAATCTACAGAGACATAATAAGAACAGTGGGAGACTCTAGAATTTAGGTTCGGGGCTGCAGCTATTTCCCGTGGCTCTGTGTGGTCAACAAGCTGTCTCAGCAGGTTAGGCAGCTGAATGGCAGCTCCCATCTCCATCAGCTACTTGGGGTAGAAGAGCTATTCCCAGTGAATGCGACAGCCAGTAGATATCAACAGATCCCACTTCCCACAGCTCAATGCTGCAGAAGTCCGATAGTGAATGGGTGATGGGTGGTGGGTGGTGGCAGCTAGATGGAAGTGCTTGTTTTCCTACCGCCAACATAGAAAGAATGTGGGTGGAACTGACGAGAAATGCAAAACCCCCATTTTCTCGCAGCACTAGTTTGTGACAGAACACAAATAGGTGGGCTGGACAGCTGAGAGGCAAGTCCCATCTCCTTCAGCTTCCTGCAGTAGAAGAGCTATTCCAAGTGATTTGACAGCTGGTGAACATTTGCAAACCCCATCTTCTAACCCAGCCTGGAACCCCCAAATTTCTGTTGTAGGCTGTGGAAAACCTATACTGGTCAATTGTGGAGCTACTCAGTGTCACCAGTCCATGCCCCCTCACCCCTCCATATACACAGTTTTTGCTCAGTAAGAAGGACCTAGGTGGTAAAGCTGGTAAAAAGCGAGTTTCCCCATCCCTTCACCCCCTTGACTCCTGATTCAAAGCACAGAGATTATCCCCAGGAAATAGTTGGAGTAAACTTCAAGACTAGCAATAGGATGCACTTGCTAAGGGGTTTTACTTTCATTGGATCAAACTGTAGAGATATTTATGCAAGAGAGCATTATTGAAAATGATGGAGCAATCAACTAGAAATTAGTATAGGTTAACACTGGGTATAATAGTAATAGAGACAGACTAGCCAGAAGCTTAATGATGAAATCAAGAAAAAAGGCAAAGAGAGCCCAGTGAAACCCACGGTGATTCCTGGAGGTCAGAAACATTATGTGCACACCCAAGGCTGAGCCATCCAAAGACTGAATGGAGACGGCATTTCTGAGCTACATACTGTTTTTCAACTCAAAATTTCCCCTCACAAAATATCTTGATTCACAGGGTCTTTTCTTTTTCCCATCATATTAAATATGACCTCCAGGTCATATTCATCCAGGCCTTGGATGAATATAGGGGAAATTCTTAAACTCATGGAACAGTGAAAGCAGTCTTCAATTCACACACAGATCCAACAGTAAAGGTGAAAAACCATACTGTTTCAGGGGCCTTAATCACAACCTCTGACCAATTGGAGGCTGACACAACTCAATACTGACCTGTAGAAAATCAGGCTTAATGACAAAACTGAGGGGAAAAGTTTGAGCAGTGACATCAGAGACTGCACAATGCAAGGAAAATAGATTTCACTAAGGTAGTCAAGCCAAGTCACTAAATGAATAAAAAAACAACAATGACAATCACCAGGAGGAGAAAAATTAGTATTCACCATTGCTACAATATGTTATCTAAAATATCAAGTTCACAACAAAAATGATGAGATGTGCAAAAGACAAACAAACAGGAAAGTGTTGTCCGTGCTCAGGAAAAAGAGTAGGCAAAAAAATTGACTTTAGGGGGTCAGCTGTTGGACATTACAAAAAAATTTTAAATAGTTATTATAAATATGTTCAAAGAACTAAAAGATACTATGTTTAAAGAACTAAAGTAAGGTATGATGACAATGTCTCATCAAATAGAACAAATAAATAAGGAGATAGAAAAGACAAAATAGAACCAGATAGAAATTTGGGGTTGAAAGTATAACTAAAAAACCCCCAAAACATTCACTAGAGGGACTCAACAACAGATTTAGGATGGCAGAAGAAGGAATAAGAAAGCTGGAAGATAAATAAAGATTATGCCATGGGAAAAACAAAAAGAAAAGGAAATGAAAAAGAAATAAATTGAGTCTCAGAGAAATGTGGGACACCATTAAGAACATAAATATATGCATAATGGGTGTACCAGAAGGAGAGGAGAGCAACGAAGAAATAACAACAACAAAAATATTAAAAACTAATCACTGAAAACTCCCCAAATTTCTTTAAAAAAGAGTTAATCTACACATTCAAACACCTCAATTAATGTTAAATAGGATTAAAGATTAAAATAGAGAGCAACAGCTAGACACATGATAGTTAAATATTTTGAAAGCCCAAAATAAACAGACAATCTTGAAAAACACAAGTGTGAACTGATGTTGTGCAAGGGTACCTTAATGATATTAATTGACTTATTCTTCAATTAATAGACTTCAAAAACAATGGAGTCAAATTCAGTATTATGGGGGGAAAAACCTCTGTGAATCAAGAGTCTTATGTTCAGCAAAAAAATTTTTAAAAATGAAAGTAAAATAAAGACTTTCACAGACAAACTAAAAACTGAGGGAATTAATTGCTTTGACAAAGAACAAAGGTTGGAGGAGACATATTTCATTATTTTAACACTTAACTACAAAGCAATAGTAATGAAGACAATGTAGCACTGAAATCAAATAGCATTTAGATCAATGGAATAGAATGGAGAGTCCAGAAATAAACCTATGTATCTATTTTTAAATGATTTCTGTCACTTGGGTTCCAGGACTGTCCAATGGAGAAAGAATAGTCTTTTCAACAAATGGTGCTGGGACAACTAGACAGACACATACAAAAAAGAATAAAGTTAGGCCTTTACCTCACACCATATATAAAAATTAACTCAATCAGACTGAGGGACTTCTGGTCAAGCTGGTGGTATAGGCAAACATGGCTCGCCATTTTGCACAGCAACATCAAAATTACAACTAAAATATAGAACAACCATCACTCAGAACCATTAGAAATCAAGTTGAATGGAAATCTGACAACTATGGAATTAAAGAAACCACATCCATCCAGACTGGTAGGAGAGGTGCAGCTGCACAATGGGTTGATCCCACACTGACATGTGCTGGATAAAAATTGGGGAGGGATATCTCAGGAGCAAGGAGTCCGAACCCCATAGAAGGCCCCTCAGCCCAGTGTTCCAGGGCCAGGAAGATAAGTCCCCACAACTTTTGGCTGCAAAAACCAGCAGGGATTGAGCCGGTGGAAGAAACTGTTGGAGCCCCAAGCACTTCCTCTAAAAGAGTCTACACACAGACTCACCCACTCAGACTCACCCTCTCTGAGTTCCAGCACTGGGGTAGCAGCTTGAAAGGCACGAATAACACAGAGGGGAAAACTGAAGTGTCTGGCATCAAGGTGACTAGAGGCCATTGTCCATTTTATAAACCCTTCCCCCACAGAGCCAGCAAGCTGGTACCACATATGAGACTCCATCAACCTGGCTAACACTGTTTGACTTGCTTTGGAGATCCCCTGAGACTCTGCTCCACCCAGTTTACCAGCCTACCCAAGCTCCTTTTCCATATGAATGGTTGGTCTTGGCTCGTGCTTCACATTTTCCTGAATCCTCTCAAACAAGCAACAGCTGGGGACAAGCAACAGCTAGTCCCCAGGCCAGGCACTAGCAGCATCCAGCCTAGATTCACAGATTGTCTTTGCTTGGGAATCTCCAAGCTTAGCACAAATAGCAACCACCTCAGATTGCCTTATAGTTCAGGCAGGGTGGCTGAGGGCAAAACAGAGGTGGGTGCTGACCTTGGCCTGCACCACCTGGGAAACCCCAGGGCCAGCACACCCAGTGGACAGCTACAGACCATGTCAGAACATCACCACCCTGCCCCTGCACAGCTGATCCTCCATGGAAAGCAGAAGTTAGTGGTAAGAGGTCACAGCCAATCCTTGCAGCTGGCCTGGGTAAATCCCACACCCCCCATTGATCTACCAACAGTAACCAAGGCTCAAGTGTAAGAGGAGGTTGTACTCAACCCACACAAACGACATACCTTGAGCAGCTTGGGGGATAGGGGAGACTGTGCCACTGGACCCTACAGGACCTGTACTACACAAGGCCATACTACCAAGACACAGAGTCAAAGCAGCTCTACCCAATACATATAAACAACACAGGGAGGCTGCCAACACAAGGAGACAAAGAAACATGGGCCAAATGAAAGAACAGATCAAGACTCCAGAAAAAGAGCTAAACAAAATGGAGATAAGTAATCTCTCAGATGCAGAGTTCAAAACACTGGTTATAAGGATGCTCAAGTAACTTAGTGAAGACATTAGCAGCATAAAAACAAAATCCAGTCAGGCCCTGGCTAATGTGGCTCAATGGATTGAGTGCTGGCCTACAAACCAAAGGGTTGCCAGTTCGATTCCCAGTCAGGGAACATGCCTGGATTGCCAGCCAGGTCCCCAGTAAGGGACATACAAAAGGCAACCACACAATGATGTTTCTCTTCCTCTCTTTCCCCTTCCATTCCCCTCTCTCTAAAAGTAAATAAATCTTAAAAAAATATGTTTTATAAAAGTATCCACTCAGAAATGAAGAATACACTAGTTGAAGTAAAGAACAATTTGTAGGGTAACAACAGTAGAGTAGATGAAGCCAAGAACCAAATCAATGATTTGGAACATAAGGAAGCAAAAAACAACTAATCAGAACAACAAGAAAAAAGAATCCAATACAATGAGGATAATATAGCAGTCTGTGGGACAACTCCTGGAGGTCCAACATTCACATCACAGGGATGCCAGAGGAGAAAAGAAAGAGCAAGACACTGGAAATCTATTTGAAAAAATAATGAACAAAAACTTCCCTAATTTGGTGAAGGAAATAGACATGTCAGTCCAGAAAGCACAGAGAGTCTTAAACAAGATGGATGCAAAGAGGTCCACTCCAAGTCACATCATAATTAAAATGCCAAAGGTTAAAGATAAAGAATTGTGAAAACAGCAAGAGAAAAGAAGTTAGTTACCTACAGGGAGTCCTCATACGTCTGTTGGCTGATTTCTCAAAAGAAACTCTGCAGGCTGGGAGGGATACCAAGACATACTCAAAGTCATGAATAGCAGGGACCTACAGTAATGATTGCTCTACCCAGCAAAGCTATTATTTATTATTCAAGGGCAGATAAAGAGCTTTGTAGACAAGAAAACACTAAAGGAGTTCATCATCACCAAACCATTATTATACGAAATGTTAAAGGGACTAATTTAAGGAAGATAAAAACTATGAACAATAAAATGGCAAAAATATATATCTATCAACAATTGAATCTAAAAAACAAACTAAGCAAACAAGAAGAACAGAGGCAGGATCATGGATACAGAGAGTGGTCACAGATGGTTGCTAGATGGGAGAGGGGTATGGGGGAATGGGTGAAAAGGGGAGGGGATTAGAAGTACAAATAGGTAGTTACATAATAGCCATGGTGATGTAAAGGACAGTGTAGGAAATGGAGTAGCCTAAGAACTTATATGCATGACCCATGGACATGAACAATGGTGGGCGGATCGCCTGAGGGAATTGGCGATGCTGGGTGGAGGGGGTAAAGTAGGAACAATCAGGACAACTGTAATAGTATAATCAATGAAATATAATAAAAAATTAACTCAAAATGGATCTAGACATAAATGTATGGGGTAAAACTATAAAACTCTTAAAGGAAAATAGTAGTAAAACTTTGTGACCTAGGTTTGCACTATAGTTTCTTAGATATGATACCAACAGAGCTGGCGTCAAAAGAAAAAAAAATAAATTTAAAAACCCTTAGTATTAAATAATGCTATCCAGAAAATGAGAGGTAACCCACAGAATGGGAGAATATACCTGGAAATCATATATATGATTTAGCACTGATATAAAGAAGCCTTAAAGCATCAATTAAAAACAAAGACAAGTTACCCAATTAAAAAATGGGCAAAGACTCTTACAGACATTTTACAAGGAAGATTTTTACAAGTGTCCAATAAGCATATGAAAAAATGTGCAACATAAATAATCATCAGGGAAATGCAAATTTTAACCACAATGAGATAGTACTTCACACCTACAAGGAAGATTATAATAAAAAAGACAAATAAAAATATGTATTGATGAGGATGTGGAGAATTTGAAACCTTCATACACTACTGGTGGGAATATAAGATGGTGCAGCTGCTTTGGGAAACAGCCTACAAGTTCCTCAAATGTTTACACACATAGTTACCATATGACCCAGCAATTCCACTCAAGAGAAAACATATGTCCACATAAAAATTCATACACAAATGTTCACTGCAGTATTATTCATAAAAGCCAAAAAAATGGAAATAACTCAAATGTTCATCAACTAATGAATGGAGAAATAAAACTTTGGCATATCTGTACATTAAAATATTATTTGGCCATAAAAGGGAATGAAATATGATACATGCTACCACATAAGCAAATCTTGGAAAAATTATGCTAAGGAGCAGAAAGAGTCACATATTGTGATTCTGTTGATATGAAATGTCCAGAATAAACAAACCTACAGAAATAGAAAGTGTTGAATAATTAGTGGTTGCCCAGGACTGGAGAGGAGGGGGAATGGGAAGTGTTTGGTGATGAGTAGAGGCTGTGTTTTGGAATAATAAAAATGTTCCAGAATTAAACTGTGGTAATGTTTGCAAAAATCTGTGAATATACCAAAAATTATTGACTTGGATACTCTAAATGAATGCATTTTATGTTATATGAAATATGCCTCAATTTGTTGGTTATATGTGGGTTGGGATTTCTCATGAGAACAGCCGTGTTTGCAGAGGAGATGGGTCATGCAGGGCTGGGGCTGTGTCATCTGAAAGCTGGACTGGCAGGAGGACCTGATTCCAAGATGGCTGTCCCACTTTTACCAGCCGTGAGCAGAAGATTTTAGTTCGTTGTCAGGTTGTTCTTTCCCTTTGGTGGCCTGAGTGTTCTCACAAACTGTTAGCTGGCTCCCCGCAGAGGGTGTGATTCAAGAGAACAAGGTGGAAAAGAGGTTTGGTGCTTTCATAACTTACTCTTAAGTGTTACACATGGTTGTCTTATCAAAAGTCTGTTGGTTACACAAGGGGGTGAAACCAAGAAGAAAAAGCATGGGGCCTCTCCTGGAGGCCGGCTTCCCCGAGTGGAGATTATAATCTTGCTGTCTTCCACTGACATCAGCTTCCCCAGCTACTCAACACTGCCCTAATTAAATACACTTAGTACCGTGTGGTTCCTGAGGCCTGTGAAGGAGCATTTCAGGTTTCTGAATGAGTAAACATACACACCATGCAGGTGCATGGTGTGTATGCACGCACACTCATATACACATATAAAAATATAAATGTATGAATATAAATATATAAAAATATACACAAATAAATAGTATATTACTTTTCAAAAGGCCTATGAATTTTCGGGATTGATTTTTCTTCATCTGGTTTTTCTTCCAAATACCATTTATTCTTGCATTCACTTGGCAGAATATATGAATCCATAAGAAGTTCTTTTCCTTGCTGTAGTCCTGTAGCTAAGAGTGCAGAAATTCTGTCCTTCACACTGAGGAATCATGAAAGTACAAATGAGACCCTGATCCAGAGACCATCCTGTGATGGTTTTCAGGTCAATGTAGTGGCATCTGCTTGTGTTAGGCTAGCTGAAGTTCTATTCTGTTTGTCTATCGATATTTTCCTAAGTAACTCAGTTAATTAGGGTTTTTTAAGAAAAGAGGAGACCTTGTGACAATCCCCAAAAGCTCAACTGTACACAGGTTTTCTCCCATGTGATTTTATAGGGAGATGTTCAAGGTTGGGTTGTCTTCACCCTGATCCCATGTAAGATCATTTATTTGCCCTCTTTACCTGAGGATTGTTTTGTCCATCCCCAAAACAACTGAAAATAAATCAGGAGCTTTCTATCTGGCAAAGAAGGAACACAGCAGCACCCAATGAGTGAATGCAGGAGGTAGGGGAGGGAAAATAGATCTCTCTAAGTGTTACAACTTCAGGACTAAAATTGGTGGAACCCCCTGAGGGTCTGATGTCAACATGAGACCTTTATTCTTTTCAGGTGTTTTCATGAGTCATCAGAGATTTCAGCCAATAATTGTTGGTAAATCCAGTGGTCTGTATATCACACCAGCCCCCTGATGATGGTAGGAGGGAACCCAGGCATCAGTTCTTAGGTTCCAGTGCTGGTTTGCTACTAACTTGGTGACCTTGGGCATATCACTTCCCCTGATGTAAGCCTCATTCCTTCTCTATAAAACTAGAGTTGGACTAGCTCCAAAATTCTCAGACATTGAGATCCAGTGACAACAGGAACTTCCATGGGGTAATCATTTTCTTTTGTGGCCAAATAAAGCTATTAAAGAAAAAAGCTTAGCATCTCTAATGACTATAATTTCATTATAAAGAACATTTGACAGCCCCCACTCAAAAAATAGAAAAAGCAAAATCTCACTGTAAATATATTTCTTAAAAAAAATAAACTAGCCCTGGCTGGCGTAGCTCAGTGGATTGAGCGCGGGCTGGGAACCAAAGTGTCCCAGGTTCGATTCCCAGCCAGGGTACACTGGGTTGCAGGCCATAACCCCCAGCAACCTCACATTGATGTTTCTCTCTCTCTCTCTCTCTCTCTCTCTCTCTCTCTCTCTCTCTCCCTCCATTCCCTCTCTAAAAATAAATAAATAAATAAATAAATCTTAAAAAAAATAAATAAACTTAGTTTTGTGGCCCTGGCTGGTGTGGCTCAGTGGATTGAATGCCATCCTCCAAGCCAAAGAGTCACCACTGGTTTGATTCCCAGTCAGGGCACAACCTGGGTTGTGGGCTAGGTCCCCAGTAGGGGGTGTGCAAAAGGCAACCACACATTGATGTTTCTCTCTCTCTTTTTCTCCCTCCCTTCCCCTCTCTAAAAATAAATAAATAAGTTCTGTTAAAAAATAAAATAAAAATATAATAATTTAAACAAAATGAAACAAAAAACTTAGTTTTGTAAAATGTTATTGTTTCATTTCTTTACAGACTTTGGAAAAATTCATGGAGCAGCATTTGGAAACCCAGGCATGACTCTCAAGGGCCCCTTCCATTACGGTACAGGAAACTGGGCCCTGAGCAGGTCTGCCTAGAGCCTGCCTGCAGTGTGTGGGTTCTTGACTTCATGCAGGGAAGATTTCACAACACGAGTCCAGGTGATTTTGAAAGTACATTTTTAAAAGGAGGGGACAGTGAAACAAGAATGAGCTTAGGGTAGAAGAAGCATCAGGAGATAGACTAGGTGAGGCTCCTTTTGCTCTTTATAAATGTTATAGGAAAGACATGAGCCAAGGTAGAGCTCCTATCAGCTCACTGAAAAGTCAGAGAAAAGGGGCCTTGGAATCAGGTTCAGAGCATTAGCTTGGGAACAGCTGCCACTGTCCATTGCTCCTCTGGTAGTAATTTTCCTGAGGACCCTTAAAGTTCAAGAGTGCGTGCCTGTGAGAGAAGAAGAAGGGAAGGGAAAGGCAGGGGTATGCTCCTGGGAAGGAAAGCACACACTGGGTCCTTCCTCTTGAGGTTTTTTTTTTTGTATATTTTCTTGATAATGCTATTACAGTTGTCCCAGTTATTCTCCCCTTTATCCCCCTCCGCCCTGCTCCTCTCTCCCACCAGCATTGCTCTCATTTAGTTCATGTCCCTGGATCTTACATTTAAGTTCTGTGGCTTCTCCATTTACTATAATATTCATAACCTCCCCCTGTCAATTTTGTACCTACCAATTACACTTCTTATTCCTTGTATCTTCCCCCCATTCTCCCCCTCCCACTCCCTCACTCCCTGCTGATAACCTTCCATGTGATCTCCATTTCTGTGATTCTGTTCTTGTTCTTGTTTGCTTAGTTTGTTTTCATTTTTGCATTTCAGGTTCAATTGTTCATAGTTGTGAGTTTGTTGTCATTTTACTGTTCATAATTTTGATCTTCTATTTCTTACATAAGTCCCTTTAACATTTCATATAATGAGGGCTTGGTGGTGATGAACTTTAACTTGACCTTATCTGGGAAGCACTTTACCTGCCCTTCCATTCTAAATGATAGCTTTGCTGGATAGAGTAACCTTGGATGTTACTCTCCTTATCTTTAAACTTGGGTAATGTAATTATGATGTGTCTTGGTCATTCCTTGGGTCCAATTTCTTTGGGACTCTCTGGGCTTCCTGGACTTCCTGAAAGACTATTTCCTTCGCCAGAATGGGGAAGTTTTCCTACATAATTTTTTCAAATAAGTTTTCAATTTCTTTCTCTTCCTCTTCTCCTTTGGCAGTCCTATGATTTGGATGTTGGAGCACTTGAAGTTGTCCCAGAGGTTCCTAAGCTTCTCCTCATTTTTTGGAATTCTTGTTTCTTCATTTTGTTCTGGTTGAATGTTTATTTCTTTCTTCTACTCCAAATCATTGATTTGAATCCATGTTTCCTTCCCTTCACTGTAGGTTCCCTGTACATTTTCCTTTATTTCACTTTGCATAGCCTTCACTTTTTCCTCTATTTTGTGATCATACTCAACCATTTCTGTGAGCATCCTGATTACCAGTGTTTTGAACTCTGTATCTGATAGGTTGGTTATCTTCTCATTGCTTAGTTCTTTTTCCAGAGTTTTGATCTTTTCTTCCATTTGGGCCGTATTTCTTTGTCTCAGTGCTTCTATTACATTGGAAGGGGCAGAGCCTTAGGTATTCATCAGGGCAGGGCAACCCATTTCACTGCATTGTTGTGCTGTATGTAGGGCAAGGGTCAGAGAGGGAACAATTACACTTGCTCAGCTCTCGCCCCACTTTCAGTCACTTCTCCTGCTACTCACAAGCAGATTGGGCCCTTCTGGTGCTGATTCCCAGATGGGTGGTTTTGCATACATTCTAGGATGTTGTGGGTCTCTCCAGTGGACTCTCCTGTGAAACAGGAAGTTTCTTCTGCCTCCACAGCCCCCACGGGTTTTTAAACCCAGAGGTTTTGAGGCTTTAGTCCTGTGCTGGAACCCTGGGTTGCAGTCTGTCTTGTTCCCCAGTTGTTCCTCCCAGCTTATCCGCACTCAGATGTGGGACTTCCAGGTCTGCCAGCCACTGCCAGGCTTGCCTGGTCCATTGCCTGGCCACATGTCCTCTCTGCCCCAGCTGCCTGTCTCCACCCCTCCTACCAGCCTGGGTGAATGTTTCTTCTTTAACTCCTTGGTTGTCAGAATTCCATACAGTTTGATTATCTGGCAATTCTGGTTGTTTTTTGTTTTTCAATTTGTTATTGTTCTTCTCTTGCTTACACAAGGAAGCAAAGCATATCTACCACACCTCCATCTTGGCTGTAAGTCCTCCTTCCTCATCAGGGTTTTAGAGGCTGGGAGCTAGGGGAGGTCTTAGGGAAGGATCTCAATAGAATATTCACCAGCTTTTCCAGGTGCATTTTTTCAGAGTCATGGTCTCCACTGATTGGTCATCACTAGGGTATGGAGGAAAGGCCACCCTGGGGGTAAGGTCCTGTCAGTTTTGCCCATTGCTAGGCACATGTTGCTAGGTACCCAGGGCTTTCCACCCTGGTGACCTTCTGTATCTGGCTATAAATTGCTTACCCAGTTTGTTTAGTATCTGTCTTAGTCTCCCCATTTTACTCGCCAAGGAAGTCTCCCAGCTTCTTACCATCCCTCTTACTTCCACTGTGACATCCTAGGACTCTCCCACAGTGTATGTGGCTCTGACAGTGTTGGCATTCAGCACTTTCTGGTGCCCCGAGGTCTTCCTCAAGCAAGCCCTAGAGAACAAGGCTAACAGAGCAGTTGGACAAGGCTGCTCAGCCCTTCCCTCAGGGTACTATTCCATGCCTGGGTCCCCAGGGTTCACTCAGTTGCCTGCTCACACCAGATACAGTATTAGCTGGTAATGTTACAAGTTTTTCAGTTTTATTAGGGAACTCCAGTGTCCTTTTGCCTATTTGTTTGCCTTACCAACACTCTGCCCTGCCTGATGTTGTATGGTGCTAGGCCCAGGGAACAATTTACCACTACCACTTAGAGTCCTCCCCTGGGCTCCATGGCCCAAACCCTGACAGCCACTGGCCAGTGCTGTGGACTGAATTGTGTTCATCCCAAAATCCATGTACTGAATCTAAACCCCCAACATAACGGTATTTCGAGATGGGATCTTAGGGAGGTAATTAGGGTTAGATGAGGTCATGAAGGTGGAGGCTTCATGATGAGATTAGTGTTTTTGTAAGTAGAGACAGTGCAATATTTTCTCCCTTTCTCCCTTCCCTCCCTTCCTCCTTGCTACTTCAACTTGCTCAAGGATGAGGTTCTGTGAGGACACAGAGAGATAATGGCCACCTACCAGCCAGGAAAAGGCTCTCAGCAGGAATGAAATTGGCCAGCACCTTGGTCTTGGACTTCCCAACCTCCAGAACTGTGAGAAATAAATGTCTGTTGTGTAAACCACCCTGTCTCTGGTGGTTTGTTGTGACAGCCCAAGCTGACTAAGGCAGCCAGGCTCCTCAGAGTCTACTCCCTGCTCAGCTAACTTCCCGGCCCCACCTCCTGCAAATTACCCCTAAACCAGGCTGCAATGATTACAGTCCTCATCTTTCTTCTTCACCCTTTCCCTTCATAGAGCGGCCTGACTCCTGTCCATTGCTCAGATTTCTCCTTCAATCTCAAGTCCTCTGGGAAGCCTCTCTGGCTGCACAAGCTGGGTGTGTCACCTCTCTAGGATGTTCCCATGCACATTGCCACCCTAGTTTGCCCATCATAGGGCAGAGGCTGCATCTTGCTCACTGTCGTTCTAGCACAGTGCCTGGAGTGTGGGAGATACTCAGTAGCTACTTGATTAATGAGTGGGTAAATAAGTGTGCAAAACTAAGCAAGGCAACATCTTGTTGTGGGAGTTTGGGGACTTGCAAGAAGGGGCTATGCTATGGGGTTGCATCCTTCCCCTCCCCTATGCAGTGCTCCTCAAGTGCCCTTAAGCAGGGATTCTGGGCTGCCACGAGGTCTGCAGATCGGGTCTGTCATGTGCTGAGTACTAGAAGAACTAGGGATTCTGAGCCTGGACAGGAGCCTTGGGTATGTGTGTGGCAGGGAAGACCATGAGCATAACTATTTCCAAAACTTCTGAACTCTGCTTTGTAGTAACTGGAGCAGAGATTCTATTTCACAGAAGCCAGAATTTTAAAATAAAAAGAAGGTAGTTTCTACTACCCCAGAAGGAATAGCTTTCTATAGTGGAACTGAGGGCTGGAGGCAATATTAACTGAGGCCTTGCTGCATGTCAGTGCTTTCTAAGGAAGGGTGTATCTGGGCACCGCAAGGGCCTCAGGAGGCAACTGTCTCGGGCCATGTGTCAGCTAGAACTTGTGGGGGAGGCGCCCTCTAGTGGCTCCATGGTTGGCCCCTAGAGTACCAGGGGCCAAACCCAGGACCCCTGGCCTCAACATCCAGGAGCCTCAGGCAATGCCATCAGGAACTGGTGTTGCCCTGACTTTCTCAGGCCTGCTTTCCTCTCTGTCAGCTTCATGTCAGACAGACCATCTCCATGTGGGACCTCTGAAAACTTTGGACACATGATTTTATACATTGTGACCCCAGAGAAGAACTTCTCTTTGCTAATCACTCCCACAAAATTCCCAGTGTTTATCTGCTCTCCCTGGCCGAGGTCATTCTCATCCCTGAACCAAACGCAATGATCGGGAAGGTGACAAAGTCGATGGCTAGCCCTGAGGGATGGTATAGCTATGCCTGAGCCACACAGGTGACACAGTAGTCTCCTCCCCACACACATATACACAAAATTGGGGGAATATATGGCTAGCATAAAAAATAGCATTTTTACATCAGAGAATTACTCACAGCCATCAAAATGGTTGAACCACCAACCTAAAGCAGGGCTTTGTACAAATGCAGACAGTGAGTGTAGTGGTTTGAATCCCAACTCTGTCCTTATTAACTTTGAGGAAATTACTTAAGCCTCTCTGCTTTTAAAAAAAATTATTTGAGAGAGAGAATGGTAGAGAAAGAGAGAAAAATCAGTTTGTTGTTCCACCTCTTTAAGCATTGATTGATTCTTATATGTGTCCTGTATGTGTCTTGCACGTATCAAACCTTGGTGTGTCAGGACTATTCTCTGACCATATGAGCTATCAGAGCAGGAAAAGCCTCTCTGTTTCTGATCTGTAAAATGGGGATAACAGAATCTGTCTCATAGGATTCTCAGAAGGATCAAATTAGTTAAAATAGCTGAAGAGTCAGAACAGTTCCTGGCAAATTATAAGTGTTAGCTCTGCAGTTGGCCGATAATACATAGACTGATAAGGGTGGAAGCTGAAATGCAATGCTTGAGTCAGAACACAGACTTCATCTCAGAGGTGGCACTATGACAAGTGTAACCCTGTCGTGCTGGCTTGCAGCCAGAAGCAGGGTGGGGGAGAGATGGGCTGTCTTGTGTTCTATGGAGCTATTAGTATGACCTGAGGAGGTAGTGACTCTCCCTGAATTCATGTGGGTGGGAGTATCTAAAATGATGGCCCATGCATACTGTCTACTTCAGCCTTGAATTACACTCAGAAAAATTGGGGGCCAACTGAGGTGTGAGCATGTGCACTTGTCTTAAGTTTAGGGTATCCTACAGGAAATTCCATTCTATCCAAGTCAATTAAACAAACAGTTTCTGTGGTACAAGCACTCTGGGAAGACAGGAATATAAAGGAACACATGGACCTGAGGGAAAAGCATAGCATAGTACAAACTATATGACAAATGCAAAGTGCTATGGAAAGTTAGGGAGGTTGGGGAAGAACTTACATCTGGGTGAAGAATTCATGGGGAGCAGGACTGCAAAATCAGATGAATCAACAAAGGAGGGGTTCTCCCTTTGGGGAGCAGGGAGCACTGGGGGCACTGGGTAGGGAGAACAGGGCTGCTTGGTTGTGGAGAGGAAGTGAAGGGCAAGAGTGGGAGGGAGGCTAGTCCCAGCCACTCCTCCCTCCGTGGAGGGTCTGGAATGGTTATTTCTGGGTTTGATGTAACTACACCTACTCCTGAATTTCTGCTAAATGTATTCAGTGAAATAGTCAAGAAAGTAAACTATAAGACTATGGGGCAATGCATTCACATTTGATGGAAAGTGATTTCTATCTTCCAAACTTTCGATCATGTAAGAGGGTAAGTGAAAAAAATTTATATATTAAACTCTAAAAACAAATACTTTTCAAATATCCTTGACCATAAGGCCATGGGAGGATATACTCCATTAAAAAGAGGAAGTAAATCAAGAAAGAAGACAAGAAGACCCAAAATATAGCAAATGTACAAGGGAGATGGAGAGGATTACTAGGATAACTGTGAAGGAAAATTCCAGGTCAGTGATACACCACAGAGAGAAACCAATCCAGGCTGGAGCAGGCTGGAAGGCTTCAGGAGATCTATTTTCAAGAGGCTGAAATGACTAGAATGCTCAGTGCTTCTAAATCTTAAGGGTGAGGGGTCTTCTGGTTTCTGGTTAGGCATGTGAAGAGCTTAGAAGTTGCCACCCCATCCTAACAACAAGTAGAAAGTCAAACAAACTGAAAAATCAACAACTCTTAGAATGATGACAGAAGGTCACAGCAAATTCCCCTACCTCCTAAACTGGAGAGACAGATACTTAGATAGATTATTTTAACTTAGCACAGCAGAAACCCACAAACAGAAACCTGAGCTGTTACTTGGAAACCTGAACCGTACTCGATGCATTGCTGGAGGCTCGGTGTAGGCAACTCAGAGATAAAAACGCCAGGGCACCCAGTCATGGGTGGGGGTGGGGTTGCGAGGCATGCTTTTATGAGTTTTACCTCATTGAGCTCAATCAGTTTCTAACAGTTAACATCAGAGAAGAATCCCTTCTTGCTTTCAGCATGGGGAGGGAAAAGGAAGCATTCTGAAACACACCAGAGCACCCTGTTCTCACCAACATCTTTTCTCAGGAGAAACTAGTTCACCAGAGCCTAAGTGGCCTGGGAGAAGGGAAATATAGGCAGACCTCCTTTTATTGTGCTTCACTTTATCATACTTCACAGATGTTTTGTGTTTTACAAGTTGAAAGCAAGTCCCTCCACCAGCAAAAACATTATAACTTGCTTTATTGCTGTGGTCTGGAACTGAAACCACAGTATTTCAGAGGTTTGGATGTACTCGACTCCAGCCAGCTCTAGCCTTCCACGTGGGAGAAGAGCCTACCCACTCCAGCCCACACTAGCCATCCTGTTCCACCTAAGTAGAGAGGTGGGAAAAACAGAAACTCTGAAGTCCACAGTTCAGGACACAGGCTCATTAAAACACTTTTACCTGGTGTAGCATGTCCGACTATCAAGAAACTAGTAGTATTTCTTGAAACCAGTGCTGGGACCTAGTTTGAAAATGCTGGCTATGAAATAGATGACAGTCTTCCAGCCTGTCCTCTTCTCATGGCAATGGAGCCTGTGAGCACAGCTGCAGCAAAACCCCTTTATTGTGGGACAATAAAATATCTGCATGCCAAGAGGAAATATTGTGGCACTTACCCCTCACCAAATTGGCCAAATAAGGATCTAGGGATTTTTCTGGACTACCGTCCTTCTTCTTCCCTTTCCCCTCACTTGCCTTAATACAGGATTTTTTTTAACCTAAAGCTTACTCACAGTTGCCCTATCATCAGTTCTCATTCTTGTCTATCATTTATATGCTATCATCTTCAGTAATCCTTACAAGAAATAAACCTGGTAATTTCACTCTCTTACTTTAAAATCTCCTCCCACTGTCCCTTTTATGATTGAATTGAAATCCTTCATTTTTCTTACAAGGTCTCTAATAATGGTGTCCACCTGCCTACTTGCCAATACTCTTCACCATACAGCAGCCCACCCCAAACTTTTCACTGTCCCTGGATAGAAGATATCCTTTCATAGCTGCTACCTTTGAACATACTCTTCCTAGAAAGTCCTGCTCTCCATTGTGCCAGGCCTCAAGACCAGCTCGAATGTCATCTACAGAAAGCTTCTAGCAGTCTCCACACCCACAGACACATAACACAACCAATACCAGATTCTCTGCAGGCTCCTTGTATAATTACCTTTATTAGACATAACATAAATCAGGTTGCTCTATAATTAGATAATCCAACCAGCTACACTTTAATCCTATCAACTGTAGTCCGGCCATATCTACTATAATTGCTCTTTCTGCAATCTAATCAGAACCTGGATGTCAATATAGTTCCCAAACCTCATCAACCCTCTTCCTGTTATCTAGCATTCAGGCCTTTAACTCAATCACAACCTCTAAATACCATAGCCAACCAGTCCCCAGAATTAAAAAGTTTAGTCTGAAACTCTTCAGACTAAAAAGATTGACTAGAAAAATAAATAATAGAAGGAAGAAGATATATCCCGAGAGTCTGAAATCCTGATTTTAAGAAGTGTCCCCACAAGTTCAAGATGGTAACCCCTTTTGGCCTCAATCCTACTGAAAAAATGCCTCACCAAACTAAAAGCTACTGCTTTAAACTCTTTTAACTTTATTATTAACAATAACAATGACAAAAAAATGGGTGGGAGCAGCAGTCTGCTCCATTGAATCTTAGATGCAGAATAAATGGCAAACTTTAATTTAGAGAAAATGTAGCCTCCTCTAGGGTTAGTTACCAAGCAAAACAAATACACTAACAAACAGCAGCAATTTTTTAAAATCCCACAAAACTAAAAAGTGACTGCTTTAACTATTTTAACAGAAGCAATTCAGTTTTCATTGCAAACTAAAAAACAAATAAGAAAACACATTTTGTCTTCATTGGATTTCTATTTACCTTTCACCAGTCTATATTCTGATTCAGGGGGCAGGTAAGACTCTTCTTTCCAGCTCAGCCAGGCAAGGAATAGAAGGGTCTGGCTCTTCCCAGTCAGTCCAGATTGGGTCTAAGATGTTCCTCTGTTACGGTGGCAGCGAGGAATGAGTGGCCAGAGAGGAAACAAAGGCAGGTCCCTCACCATTGCAATCTAACAAAGAACTTAATGCAGGAGGTTAGAAGTGAAGGAAGACATGTCTCACTAATTAGCCCAGTAGTTCTGAGCCTGGTTCTATAAGGTGGTCAGGGATTCTGAACAAGATAGTGCAGGAGAGGAGGATCCCTTGAAAGTCTGTGAGTATCATCTGCTCTAGTTGGGAAAAGGATAACCTTGGGACTATGTATTCATCCCAAGGGATAGAAGGGAGAAGGGGAAGGGTCTACAATGGCTGAAGAAAAAATCTATAAAACAACTTTGGTTAACTACCTGCCTTCTGTCACGTATGCAAAAGGAACAAATAGAGTCTGGAGCAAGATAAGGATATAGACCAACAGACCCCCCCACCCATACCTACATTTGGGTGGTCATGTCCCCCCCAAAATTGGTACCACCTTTACCTGTCAATCAATATGTAACTCCCTTACACCCATCCCACAAACTATATAAGTCTTTAGAACAAAAGACTGGCTTTCTTGGCTCTTGGCCCTTTTGCCACACAGGGGACCCCTGGCCAGTCAACCTCTGGCTAGAGAGCCTCTGGCCACTCCCTTTTTTGGTCACCCATTCTCTGGCCACCCTGCTTTTGCCACCCTTCTCTAGCCGCACTTGCTTTTGCTCTCCTATTAGAACTTAGCACCAATAAACTTTGCTTGCATGCTAGTAGGCTTGCTAATCTATAATTCTTTACTGAGTCGGCAAGAAGCACCAAGTTTCTGGGAGTTTCTCTGTGCATCATCACCCAAGGGTCTTTCCAGCAGCCATCATTATGTTCTGAACGAGTTTTCTGAGCAAAGCCACAGGACTGCTCATTCAACCATGTGCCCAAAAGAAAAACAAACAAACAAAAATCATCTAGCCAACTGGTGCATGAATTGAACAGAATTCTGTAACCAGACCAGAAGTTCTTCATAGGACATTTAAAAATAAACATAAAGATGATTTTATTGAATGCTTTCTAATGAGGGGGATTGATAAAGATGTCTTCCAACACTTTCTTGGGAGAAATATAATATTTTGGCATGCTTCAGGGTAGAGGAAAAAACCTTATATGTCTAGAAAGAGGGAAATTCAAAATATATTAGATGAAAAAAAGCAACCCATAACTTTCATGTATTCATTAGGGAAAAAAAATACCTAGGTCCTGTCCAGGTAGCTGTTTATTAGAGTGTCATTTCAATATGCCATGGTTGCAGGTATGATCTCCAGTCAGGACACATACAAGAAGTGACCAATGCATCAGTAGGTGGATCAACAAATCAATGTCTCTCTCCCCTTCCCTTTCCCTCTCTCTCTCTCTCTCTCTCAAATCAATAAAAATTATAAAAACTAACAGAAGGTGTCAAAGATTTCAAAATAGATTCTGCACCACCTGCATCATAAGTGCCTCTGAGTTTTATGAGACATAACTTTTTTCTTAGTTTTTTATCCAAGTAATACTAATGTATGGTTTAAAAAAGAAGTGATGCTAAAAGAATTATTTTAACAAAGAAAACAAAAGCAAGCAGTTGCCAATTTTATCACTGTTTTTTTCTAGAAGCAACCACTTTCAATCCTTTTTATATTTATTTTCCTATTTACCTTATTTTTAATATCACTTATATTGCTACTTTATGACTAATCAATTTTACTTTATATATTGGCTTCTTATAGTAGATGAAGATTTAATTTTTGCCTACAATTGACTAAAATTGAAAACTCATGAAGAAGAGGGTATTATGGAGGTTGCTAGTATTTAAGGCAGATAAGAAGAATGCAAGAAATTAAATTATACACCAATCTTAATTAAATAGTGGCAAAAAATCCAAATAAAATATTAGCAGTTTATGAATATATACATATGAACTGATGAAGTAGGATTTGTTCAGATAGTTCAACACTAGAATCTCTACCTGTGCAATTTACCACATTAATAGCATGTCAATGCAGCACATGAAACTCAAAAAATAATATTTACAAACTAGACCACCCTGGCCAGATGGCTCAGTTGGTTGAAGCTTCATTCATCCCATACACCAAAAGTTGCGGGTTCCGTCCCCAGTCAGAGCACATTCAGGAGGCAACCAATTGATGTTTCTCTCTCATGATGATGTTCCTCTCCCTCTCTATCCCTTCCTCCCTCTCTCTCTAAAACTAATAAACATACCCTTGGATAAGTATTTAAAAAATGAACAAACTAGACCTAGAAGGGATCTTCCTTAAGTTGATAAAAGACATTTTTGAGAAACCTATGGCTAATGTCATTTATACTTTTATGCCCTTTATCATTTCCTCAAAAATTAAATTACAAGAAATTTTTCCTGTACCTCATTAACTACAAGCTGGGTGGAGTTAAACAGGATCCCATGGCACTTTGTAGATGAAGGGCAGATAGGAGAGGAAGCTTTAACCCTTTTTCCTCTTTCAAAAGATGTCCATAGAGAAAGAGTGCCATAGAAAAGTCAGAGAAATAGCGCTGGCTGGTGTGGCTCAGTGGACTGAGCTCCAGACTGCAAAGCAAAGGGTTGCTGGTTCAATTCCCAGTCAGGACACATGCCTGGGTTGTTAGCCAGGTCCCCAGTAGGGGGTGAACAACAGACTACCATGCTTGATGTTTCTCTCCCTCTCTTTCTCCCTCCCTTCCCCTCTCTCTAAAAGTAAGTAAAATCTTAAAAAAAAAAAGTCAGAGAAATAGAAACAGCCAGAGGTTTGACCAAAAAAGAAAATATTCTGAACAAATCAGGATTGTCCCTCCTTTCACACTAAACTTAGAGGGGAAAAGTATAGAAACATGTAGAAAGCATTGTAATACCACACTACGTTTTTTTTCCAAGGAGGTATTTGTATCTATATATCTATATCTATATCTAATCTACATCTATATTTGTTGCAAGCACTGTGTATGTGGCTTTTTATACTGCACCTTAGAAGACTTGTCCAAGTGAGAGTGAGGCCTGGTTGGGTGGCTGTTCATGTGGGCATTCAAAAAAAACCCCAGGTGCTCTGTCAATGCCTCCTCTTGTTTTAGATATTGTCATCAGTGAAAGTTATTGGCATCTAAACACCACCCTGATCTCCTTGCTTTTCTGAAAATGGATGGCTCAGATTGTGCAAAGGGGCAATACTGGGACTGATTAATTACCTTAAAAACCTTTATTTTCTCCCAACTGGGAGTGATTAGCCAGAGCAGTATCTGCTGCTTTGCTGAACTTTTGTCTGGGGACCAATGGTAGCCACAACTGACACTGTTCATAGCCAACACTGAGCCACCCTACCCACCGCCCCCCCCCAGTAGTGTCACAGGGTCAAGCATGCTGGAGCCAACTAGATTTGTAGAAGAAAAACCTGTTTTAGCGGTGCTTCTAAGATGGTCCATGTAGGAGTCGTGGATAATGAGATCAGTAGAGCAGATTACCCTGAAATACCAAGTTCTTGGCAATTGAAGTGGTTGGAGAATATTGCCCAATAAATTCAGGAAATTAAATTCTGGACTCTATTCTGTTCCACTGAACTGTGTATTGGTTCCTTTGCTAATGTTAAACTGCCTTAGAGCACTGTAGCTGTATAGCAAGTCCTAAAATTGGTTAGTATGAATCCTCCAGTCTTCTTTCTTGAGAATTTTTAGATATTCCAGTCCCTTTGGTTTCCCTTATAAATTTTAGAATCACCTAGTGTATTTGCATAAAATTTCTTCTTGGATTTTTATTAAGCTTGCATTAAATTTATAGATCAGTTTGGTGAGATTTGGTCATTGAGCTTCCCAATCCATGAACATTGTGTGGCTTCCCACTTATATAGGTCTGCTTTAAGTTTTTCCATCGCCATTTTGTAGTTTTTAGCGTACAGATCCTGCACAAGCTAACTTTATACCCAAGCATTTATTTATTTATTTTGGAGCTATTTACTGTCAATGGCGTTTTTAAAAATTGTTTTCTAGGTTGTTTTTCCTCTTCTCTGGGTAGTGATTTCACCTGCAGTTTGCACTGATGCAGCTCAGACCCATGCAGATCAACTTCGAGGTGCTGAACAAAATGCTGGCCCAGCTGGGCGTGGCCAGCCAGTCGGGTGGAGCTCGGTGGCAATGCTGGGGCTGGAGGAGGAGGCTCTGAGCCTGTGTGGGCCTGCATGGGTCTGCACACTGCTGCTGCTGCTTCCACTCACCGCCCAGCCTGAGAACTTCAGGAAAAAACAGATCGAAGAGCTGAATGGACAAGAAGTCAGTCCTAAAGTGTACCTCATGGAGCAGACCCTTGGGAATGCCGCTGGTACCATTGGACTTATACACACAGTGGCCAATAATCAAGACAAACTGGAATTGGAGGATGGGTCAGCCCTGAAATAGTTTCTTTCTGAAATGGAGGAGCTGCCCCCTGAAGACAGAGAAAAATGCTTCAAAAAGAATGAAGCCATACAGGCAGCCCACGACACTGTGGCACAGTAAGGTCAGTGTCAGGTAGATGACAAAGTGAACTTTTATTTATGCTGTTCAGCAGTGTTGATGGCCACTTCTGTGAACCTGATGGACAAATGCCTTTTCCCGTGAACCAGAGCACCAGTGCAGAGGACTCCCTGCTGCAGGATGCCGCCAAGGTCTGCAGAGAATTCACTGAGCATAAGCAAGGGGAAGTCCACTTCTCTGCAGTGGCCTTCTGCAAGGCTGCCTAATGCCCGGTGGGAAGGGACTAAGTTCTTTTCCTCTCTTCCCTTCACCATCGAAATACATCCCTACCAATGCAGTGTTAAAATGCTTCTGTACTTGTAGAAAATAGCTATTCTCCTTTGGTTCTGTAGCTGACCTCCCCCTCAACCACACCCAAGCACTAGCAGAGCTCAGCTGTCAGGGGACATTTTGGTGTAAGCTTCAGATGGCGAAGCATTTCCCCTACTGTGTGTCTCATACCTCAGTATCTAATGCTTTAAATGGCTACTTTGCTTTGTGTCTCTAAAGTAAGGCCTTGGATGTGGTATAAATTGTTTGTCCTTATAAGGAATAAAACTTTTCTGCCCATAAAAAAATAAAAATAAAATTTAGAATAAAATTCTAATTGTTCATTGACAACATAGAAATATAATTTGTTTTTGTCTGTTGACCTTATGTCTTTCCATTTTACTATACTCATGTATTCTGTAAACATTTTAGTAGATTACTTGGGATTTCTATGAAGACATAATGTTTCCTGAGACAACAATTGTCTGAGAACAGGGACTGTTTCATTTCTTCCTTTTCAGTCTGTATGTCGTTGCCTTCTTCTTCACCTTCTTCTTCTTCCTCTTCCTCCTTCTCCTTCTTTTTCTTCTTTTTTGCCTTATTGCTTTGACTAGAACTTCCAGTATGATGTTGATTGTGTAAAAGTGGTGTTCTCTCTTATTTAAACATTGGGCATAAGTTGTCAGTACAATCTTCTGATCCTGGAGGGTTTATTTTATTTTATTTTATTTTTTGGCAGCCTTTTTTTAAAATCCTCACCTGAAGACATGTTTATTGAGCTTAGAGAGAGGAGAATGGAGGAAGAAAGAGGTAGACACTGATGTGAGAAATACTGATGTGAGAGAGAAACATCAATCAGTTGACCCTTACATACTCCCTGACTGGGGACCAGAACTGCAACCTAGTATATGCCCTGACTGAGAATCGAACCTGCAACCTTTTGGTTTATGGTATAATGCTCCAAGCAACTGAGCCACACCAGCCAGGGTTTGGCAGCTTTTAAATTACAATCTATTTTATAAACATAGATAGAACTATTTAGGTGTTCCTATTTCTTCTTGGGTCAGTATTGATAATATGTCACCCTCAAGGCTTTGGTCCATTTCATTTAAGGAGTCAAATTTATATATATAGTTTTGCCTTATTCTCTCTTTATCCTTTTATTGATAGAGCTTATAGTGATTTCCTCTCTTTCATTTCTTATATTGGATATTCTGTCTTTTTTATTTATGTTTGTCTAGAAGTTTACCAAATTTGATTGATTCGATTGAGGAACCAACTTTTGATTTTATTTATTTTCTCAACTGTTTTTCTGTTTTTATTTTCACTGATTTCTGCTCTTTATTTTTCCTTTCTTCTGTTTGCTTTGGGTTATTTTGTTCTTTTTCTAGTTTCTTAAGGAGAAAGCTGAGATTATCGATTTGAAACCATTCTTCTTGTCCAAGATAAGCATTTAAACCTACAAATTTCTAAGCACTGTGTTAACTGGATCCTTCAAATTTTTATATGTTATGTTTTCATTTTTATTCAATTGAAAAATATTTCCTAACTTCCCCTGAGATGTCTTCTTTGACCCATTGGTTATTCATTGAGAAGAAGTTTTTTAAATTTCCAAGTATTGGGAGATAGTGCAGTTATTTTTTGTTATGATTTCTAGTTTAATTTCATTATGATTAGAAAACATAATTCTGTATAATTTTTATTCTTTTATTCTTTTAAATTTGTAAGAATTGCCCTATAATCCTATTGATAGTGGAACTCAAAAGTTAAAGATTTTAGCTACTGTTTAGTTAATAGGCTTAAGTGATTAATGCATGTGGAAAGCTGTTATTCCAGGAACTAGAAGTCATGACTCCAGGAGGTTGAAAAGCAATTCAACCTTTGTGCCCCAGGGGATCTGCAATTGACCAAGATGGTACCTGAGCCATTGTGTTCCAAGGAGGGAACATCCATGATGCAGATAAAGAATTCTTGATCAGCAGATAAGGAAATACTAGGAAATTTGCTACTGGACTACTACTGTTATCTGATTAACCTTATCCCAAACCCTTTATCTACCCTTTCCTTCTCCTTATAAAAAGGTTGGCTTGAGATGAGATGTTAAGATGTTTTTTTACGGTATGTAACCTGCCATCTTCTCAGATCATCAGCATCTGAATAAAGCACCCATAAAGATTCAGTCCTTGTCTCTACTTCTTTGTTCTGGTAGTGACAGGAAGCATGAACATTGGCTTTTACAGTTTCACTACAACCCAGAATGTGGTCAATATTAGTGTTCCATGTGTACATGGAAAGAAGGTGTGCTCTACTGTGGCCTGGGGTGCTCTAAAAGTGTCAATCAGACCATTTGGTTCAGTTCTGTATCCTGCTGACTTTCTGTGTACTTGTTTTATCAACTATTAAAATAAGTATTGAAGCCTTCAATTATAACTGTGGATTTTTTCCTTTGTATCTTTCTGTTATTTATCCTTGTTTGCTTCATGTATTTTGAAGCTCTATTGGTGGGTACATGCATTTAAAGTTGTTATATATAGCCTTGGCTGGTGTGGCTCAGTGTATTGAGCACAGGCCTGTAAACCAAGGGGTCACCAGTTCAATTCCCAGTCAGGGCACATGTCTGGATTGCAGGCCAGGTCCCCAGTAGTGGGCACACAGGAGGCAACCACACATTGATGTTTCTCTCTCTCTCTTTCTCCTTCTCTTCCCCTCTCTCTAAAAAATAAAGTTGTTATATCTTCTGGGTAGATTGACCCATTATCAGAGTCTCCTCCTTAATCTCTAGTAATTTGCCTTGGGGTTTCTAACCCGCAGCCCATGGGCTCCATATGGTAGCTCAAGATTATACAGAACCTGTCCGCTTGGAATGGCAAATGTAGCTTGGCCCTATGAGAAAGCCCATAGGCGCATGGTGGCACGTAGGCTGCCAAACCCACAGATCGGTTTTCCTGTGGGAAACCAGGCCTGCATTGTACCTAGGCTGCTTTGAGGCTTGCTGTTGCTAAAAGTCCCTGACCCTGAGTTGAGGCAGCAAATGCTTACTGCATATCTTTAAAGTAACTTCCTGAAGTCTGTGCTAATTCTCCCAAGGATTGAAGTGTAACCAGACCAATTACTCTTATTGTTCCCTTGCATTTGCAACAGTTTTTCCTTGTTAATTTGTAAGAAGTAATCAGTAACATCCTTTCCATTGCTATCTGTAAGAAGTAATTATCTAAAGCAAACCTAAGTATAATAAATTAAAACCTTCTTTGATGTATGCTATTAGAAAGTCGATAAAAGCTTGTCAAAGCGAGGGTTGGGGCATTCTCCTCTTGAGAGTGGCAGAGGTGCTCTGAGGTGCTCCCCCGTGAGAGAGTGGCCATGCAGTCCCTTTTTCTCCACAGGACTCAGCAGTTGTTGTGAATTTGTCTCATCTCATCCACAGTGCCACAGACACTGCGGGCCAGTGTCCGCATCACAGGATGGCTATGAATGCAGCCCAACACAAAATCGTAAATTTATTTAAAATCTCTTTTTTGCTCATTAGTTTTCATTAGTGTTTGTTTATTTAATGTGTGGCCCAAGACAACTCTTCTTCTTCCAGTGTGGCCCAGAGATGCCAAAAGATTGGGCACCCCTTTGTCTGATATTTATATAGTTAATCCAACTTTCTTTTGATTACCGTTTACATGACATATCTTTTTCATCTTCTTACCTTAATCTACCTATATCAATATATTTAAAGCAGGTTTTTGTAGATAGTATATAATTGGGTCCTTTTTTTAAAAAAATGTGATGGTTTCTGTCTTTTTATTGGTGTGTTTAGAACCATTTACATTTATAGTTTATATGTTAGGGTTTAGGTCTACCTTTTTTTTGTTCTTCCTCCTATTTTTATTTCTTTGTTTCCCCTTTACTACCTTCTTTTAAATTATTTGATTTTTTTTTTAGTATTCAAATTTAATTTGTCTATTAGGTTATTCTGTAAATGGGTTTTTACTATGTATTTTTGTGGATTTTTAGTGGTTGCTCTGGGGATTACATACAACATGTGTTCTTAATTTTTCAGCTTACTTGAATTAATATTTTACTACTTTAAAAGTAATGTAAAAACCCTACCACCATATGTCTCTTTACTCTTTTCTATATATTGTAATTATTGTATATGTTACATTTACATGCATTGAAAACCCATCAGATAATGTTATAATTTTGCTCTCAGCCATCACACATAGTTTACAGAACTCAAGAAAAACAATCAATTAATTATATTTACCCAGATATTTATCATTTCTATTTTTCTACTTTCATTCCTAAAGTTACATGCTTTGCTCTAGTATCATTTTCCTTCCATCTAAAAAACATTGTTCTTGGTATTAAGTGACCAATTTTTCACCTAAATTTTCAACAGAGTCAGTCCAAATCTTCTTTTTATAATGTGAATCAACAGTGGAGACAGACTGTTTACCCTTTGGTACGTTGAAGGTAGTTTCAAGGACTGCAGAAAACAAATGAGAGAATACCACACAGGATGCTTTCCTCTGCCGTTGGCTTCAGTGCAGTCTCAGCAGACACAGACTCCTCGGCATATGCTGAGACTCCTGTAATACAACGGGCAGTCAGGGATGTCAGTGGTCAGGATACTGGGGTAACTTGGCTTGGGGCTTCCTCATGTATCTCCTCAAGATATGCACAAGTTGCCATTCTGATACAAGGAAAGACAATTCTCACTGTCCATAAGATGTGTTTTCTGAGTCTATGAATATATAGCCATGCTCTCTTTGTGGCCCAAATTAACTATTTGGGATCTTTGCCAAGCCAGTGGAATAATTTTGCCAAGGGTTAGGATTGGGTCTTGGTGTCTGCTTGATGATACAGCTTGTCCTATCTGGCAGGACTTACCATAAATGCTATAGAGAATGCTAAGATTCCAGTAGTAGATGAACTATAAGAGGTGAAATCTTCTTTCCTTTCTGGCTTTCCAAGATTCCTATCAGACCACCATCCACAGGGACTGCGTCCAAGACCTGCTGGCAAGTGTACATTTCTAGAGGGTCTTCAGAAAACTGTGTGTTTTGCAGTGATGTACTGATTTTCTGTACAAGGGTTGCCATGACCAAGGGCCAAGAATCCAATGGGCAGGGACAGATTGACTGGGTAGGCAGGTATGGCTTAAAATTGTTTCTAGGTTATATGATCCCTTGCTATGCTGTGTGTTTTCATTTCTCCTGCTCCTGGGACTGCCATATTATATATGCTCAATAAATGTTTGATAAATGAATGAAAGAATGAATATCATATTGTTTGATTATATGACACTGTGGCACTAATGATAGCAGCAACATTAGGAATTCCAGTAAAAGTGTTTTGTTCTACCTCTTTATTATCAATTCTCTATTTAGAGTTGAAGGTATGAAAGATCACTCTTAACAAATCCCTCAAATTCTGAAACTCTGTAGCTGGAATGTGGCAGTCAAAGATGTAGAATGACAGAATGGAAATCATGCCACATGGAGGCCTGAGTTCTCATGTGGGCTCTACAGTTTATTATGGCTCGGGTCAGTCACATAACTTCTCTAAGCTTCAGTTTTCTCATCTACAAATTACAAACTGAATTGTATGATCCTTTTGATTTGTACAGAACTAGAATCCAATCAAGAGAACTTCCTCATAACTCATCTAAGTTGATGACAAGACATGGATCACAGGAACCTAAGCTTCTTTGTTGTGTAACTCCTCCTTGCTCCTTGTTATCTAGAACTCAGAACTCCAATTCCTGGCAGTAGGGGTGAGAAGACAGAACCTTAGCCAAAGGCATTAGTTCATAGGATCACATCAGACTTTGGCTGGCCATAGCAGAGTTGATGTGGTATCAAATTAGTCCAAAGACAAGTCCAAATGGCTGGGAAGGGATTAGAATAGGTACAAGAAACTCCTGTTTGGCAACAGAGAAGTTGGGGCAACCTCTAGTCTTCACAGTCAGAACCTGGCAAATAGCTACTTCTCATACTTTTCAAGCAATTCTGAACACCTTACATAAGCGCTTATCCTAGGAGGGTGAACGTGAGAAACTAATTTCTTACATTCACCTGAAGCTGATGGAAATTTGTCCATTCCTGATTTCTTGTTTGTGGAAGTTCTGTTCTTCACCTCTAATTCTCTGAGGACCCCTTCCCTTTGCCCATGACAGCCCTCCAACCTCACTCCACGAGCGACTATGAGATCGTGGAGTGTATGGATCTCGCAGCTGCCCACTTCCTTCCTTTCTACCTTCCAAAGCATGACAGCCCCTATCATCTGCCCCATGCATCATCATCATTCAGAAGCCAAGGACAAGAGGGATGCATTTCACTGTCAAGGTGGCCACAAATTATCCAACCCAAAGTTATCCCTGACTTGTGTATATTTATTTTAAAATAAAAATATGTTATACTACATAAGTTTTATAAAAACTTTATATAACATAATCTCTATGCAATCTTACACTTAAGAGAAAATTATTATAATAGTTGACATTTACTTTCAGACTTTAAATGTGTATGTATCTATGTATGTTAATATAAATGGGATCATTCTGTACATCAGTAACCTCAAATGATATATCAGGTATCTTTCCATGCTAACACTTGAAAGCCTTTCAGATCCTTTTTAATGGCCTCAATGTAGTATTTCAATATACGAATGTATCATAACATATTTTATCAATTTTCTATTCTTGACATTTAAGTTGTTTTCATTTTTTACTGCTCTATAATGATTATTCTTATACCCCACATCTCTGAGAGAATTCTTAAAGAGCCTGACATTTAATATACAGTGGTTATTATAATTATTAGTAATCTTTTATAACCCAATGGTCCTTGACTTTCTTTGACCCTAAGTCCAGTATCTTTTCATATGTTCTTTACACTTCCTGAGCAAATCTTTTACCTACTTTTCTGTTGAGATTTCATCTTTTCTTATTGATTCACAAGAACTCTTTATACATTAGGAATACTATCCCTTTGTCAAACAAACTTCAAATATTCCCCCTCAGTTTGTTCTTTGCATTTTAACTTTGTTTATGCTGGGTTTTTTTTTTTTCCCACATAGCAGCTTTTGTATTTTTTTAGCCAAATCTGACCGTCTTTTCTTTTATAACTTTTAAGTTTAATATAAATATTTTAAAACTTAAATATAAATATTTTTAAAATATTTTCAGTTTTGTAGGTTTTTTCTTAATATTTGTTTCTTTTTACATATATAGTTCATCTAGCTAGGATCTATTTCTGAGCATATTATAAAGTAGTGATTTAATTTTTTCCAAAAGAAGATATTAAATTAAAAAAGAAAGTTTGGAATTTTTCTTTTTTAAAATATATTTTATTGATTACGCTATTACAGTTGTCCCATTTTCCCCCTTCACTCCCCTCCACCCTGCCCACCCCCTTTCACCCACATCCTTCCCCTCTAGTTCATGTCCATGCGTCATAAGTTCTTTAGCTTCTACATTTCCCATACTATTCTTGCCCTCTCCCTGTCTATTTTCTACCTATTGTCTATGCTACTTATTCTCTATATCTTTTCCCCATCTCTCCTCTTCCCACTTCCCTGTTGCTAACCCTCCATGTGATCTCCATTTCTGTGGTTCTGTTCCTGTCCTATTTATTTGCTTAGTTTGCTTTTGTTTTAGGTATGGTTGTTACTAACTGTGAGTTTGATGTCTTTTTTTTACTGTTCATATTTTTTATCTTCTTTTTCTTAGATAAATCCTTTTAACATTTCATATAATAAGGGCTTGGTGATGATGAACTCCTTCAACTTGACCTTATCTGAGAAGCACTTTATCTGCCCTTCCATTCTAAATGTAAGCTTTGCTGGATAGAGCAATCTTGGATGTAGGTCCTTGCTTTTCATGACTTGGAATACTTCTTTCCAGCCTCTTCTTGCCTACAAGGTCTCTTTTGAGAAATCATCTGACATTCTGATGGGAACTCCTTTGTAGGTAACTGTCCCCTTATCTCTTGCTGCTTCTAGAATTCTCTCCTTCATTTTTACCTTGGGTAATGTAATTATGATGTGCCTTGGTGTGTTCCTCCTTGGGTCCAACTTCTTTGGGACTCTCTGAGCTTCCTGGACTTCCTGGAAGTCTATTTCCCTTGCCAGATTGGGGAAGTTCTCCTTTATTATTTGTTAAAATAACTTTTCCATTTCTTATTTTTCCTCTTTACCTTCTGGTACTCCTATAATTCGGATGTTGGAACATTTAAAGATGTCCTGGAGGTCCCTAAGCCTCTCCTCATTTTTTTGAATTCTTGTTTCTTCATTCTTTTCTGTTTGGTTGTTCCTTTTTTCCTTCTGGTCCCTTCCATTGATTTGAAACCCAGTTTTCTTTCCATCACTACTGGTTCCCTGTGCATTTTCCTTCATTTCTTTTAGCATAGCCTGCATTTGTTCATCTAATTTATGACCAAAGTCAACCAATTCTGTGAGCATCCTGATGACCAGTGCTTTGAACTGTGCATCTGATAGGTTGGCTATCTCTCAGTCACTTAAAAAAACTGGCTTTGGGGCTTTTAATTCTGTTTGAGCCATCTTTTTTATTTTAGTTTAGTTTATTTTTTTCCTTTGTGGTCTGGTTGCGCCTGTTATGTATAAGGGGCGGAGTCTTAGGTGTTCACCAGGGTGGGGCACCTCAGTCGCTGGGTTGTGATGTTGTATGTGGGGGCGGGGTCTGAGAGGGAACAATGGCACCTGCTCTGCTCTCTCTAGGACTTCAGCCCCCTTTGCCGCTTCCCACAAGCAGATTGGGCTCTTCTGGTGCTGGCTCCGGGGTGGGTGGGCTTGTGTACTTTCTTGGACTCTGTAGGTTTCCCCAAGGAGCCTCCTGTGAGGGTGAGAGAATCCCCTGGTGTTTTCAGTCGGTGCCTTTAGGCTTTGTTTCCCAGTGCTGGGTCCCTGGGTTGTATGGTCTGTATTGCTGCCACTTAGTTTGTGTGCGAGAGAATGTATGGCTGTGGACAGCCAGCTGCCTTGCACACCTCACTGGGTCTGCTCATTGCCTTCCACGCCCTGGGTCTGCCCCCAGTCTGTCAGCTGCCCCTGTGCTTCTGGGGTCCACCAACTGCCGTCTGTGCCCTGTGTGCCCGCATCTGCCAGCCACCGCTCTTTCCTGCCAGGACCCCTTGACCCATCAACCCCTTGACCCCTCTCCATAGGCCTCTGACTCCGCCCTTCCTTACCGGTCAGATGTATAGTAGTCAGACTTCTGTTCAGTTCATTTCTCTCTGTTCTGGTTGTTTTTTGTTTGTAAATTTTTGTTGTCCTTAGTTTTGGTTGCTCAAGGAGGCACAGTGAGTCCACCTATGCGTCCATCTTGGCCAGAAGTCTGGAATTTTTCTTAAACTACTTCAGGGACCATAAGTATTCTTGCTAATAAGTAGTAATAAAAATAATAAAAATTAATGTTTTTAAAGGGATCTGTAAGTAGCAAAACTTGTTTACATAGTATATCAGTAGGGAATCTTGCTTTTCTGGGTAAGAGGAAGCCTGCCTCTAACTGGTATAAATAGAAGATTTAATGACTCCTTCTCTGAAAGGACCAGAGGTCACATGGGTGTTGGATGGGGCTTGATTCAGAAGTTCAGTAATCTTACCATTCCTCCTTTCTGTTTTAGGCTCAGGATCAAAACAGGATGTCTAGAAATTTCCAGAAGTTATAAGCTCTCCCATTCATATCCAGGGCAAAGACAGATGTTCCTCTGCTCTCTCAGAAAGCAATCTTTCCAGGATTTCTTTCCCAGGTCTTATAACAAAATTTTCCTTCTTTTTTTCCAATCATACTGTCCAGGAAATGATAAATGGTCTGTTTAGATTTACTCAATCAGAGCCCACCCTACAGCAGTGGGCAGGACCATGGAGTCAGTCTGAAGCATGGGATGGTTGGAGGAAGGTGAAAATCCATCCAAACAAAAATAGGGATTGCATAACTGAAAGGGAGATGGAAGCCCAGCACTCATATTAGCAAATGACCACCACATGTGCATTGTCCTGTTGATACTCACACAAACCCTGTGAGGTTGGGAGTTGCTAATTTCCCTGTTTCACAGAGGGAGATACTAAAGATTAGAAGTTATGTGATTTGCTGTGATCACTCACCTAGTAAATGGCAAAGCTCACATCTAGATCTTATGACTCTAAATTTTCTATTTTTCCTAGTACTGTAAATTACCTCTCTACAGGATTAAAACTCATGCTGAGTATACAGGACTGCATCCATTCTACAAACTCATTTTTTAAAATTAAAAAATCGAAAGGAGATATTAGTTACTGGCCATATTGATTCTCCTAATGGGAACAGAACATCATGAGGTTCCATCATGATGGCTTTAAAAGAACTGGAAGTGAAGACCCTGTTCTAGCTTCACCTGGGTTTCACCAAAGAAGAGCATGACACAAAGCCTTGTACATGGGTGGCTTATTTGGGAGTGTGGTCACAGGGAGCAGGAAGGAGTGTGGAAATGAGGTGGGAGGCTGAGCAGGAAAGCTACTACATCCTTATAGGTGACTGACCCCACAGCTACTTTTGGAAGCTTTATGAAATGTGCCCCATGGGGTAGGGATGAAGAGGAAACATTTACCTGACAGTGCACATCCCCAGTAGTCATGGTTGCCCCACATGAACAGCACTGCATTTCCCAGTGAGTTCCCAGTGTGTTGGCTGGACACCCCAGCCAGTCCCTGCATTAGAGAAGTAGGGATGTGGGAAGAGGTCCTCAAAGGGTGCTCCAGTGTGCATCTCCACTGTGCAGTTGGGACCAGCAGCAGTGGCTGGAAGGAGATGGGAACAGAGGGTTTTAAGTGGGGCATTGGGGTCTTCAATACATTATTCATTATAAGCTAAAAATGCAAAGCTTGAATTAAGAAAGAGATTCAAAAACAAGCCTAAATTCCTATTTCCCTAGTTAACATCTGATACATTCATGCCTTAATCATAAAATTATATAATTATGAATGATAACCACCTCCTAAAAAACTCTTCATAGTTTTTCCTCATTAAACTACTTCAGTAATCTTACTAAAATACAATAAATATCTCCATTTGGTTATTATTTTACAGAAAGGTTGGTCACTCCTCATTGTTTGCAAGATTATGTGCAAATTCCTTCATGTGACATCCAATATACTTCACAATTGGTTTTACTGTAATTAAACAGCTATACTCCCCAAAACTTTCCTGGCTGGACTGAAACCAGTCTAATTAATTTTCTTACTTTTTGATAAATGAGCCAAGAATCTTCTTTCTTTGTTGCTTTGCTAATATTGGTGCCTATAACTGACAGGAATAATATACAAAATGTTTACCAACTGCTGTGACAGGCGCTGACCAATCAGCACAGAGACTGAGTCAATCTGATGTCAGGGGAACCTGACGACCTGGGCTGACCCGCTGACTCAGCCCTGTCCTTGGCCTCCATTCTCCTAACAGCTGAAACCTCATCTCTCCCTTATGCTCCATGAAGTTTTCCTGAGCCACCTCTTTCTTACACTGATTTCTTCTTCTCTGGGATTAGTTACTACTCTGTTAACACTCCCGAATATTCTTGATGTTCATAAGATAATGTAACAACTTAAAGTGCCTGCACTTTCTGACAGCATATTCTTTATTGTCTCTCATGTAGTAAAAATTTCATATTTTCTATAGAGAGAATAGAAAGATATAATTTAGTCTTTCCTATAACATGGTTGATCAAAATTAATTTTTTGCTATTGATATTTTAGAAAAGCTTCAGCTTCAAAAATTCATGACTGATAATGACACAACTTTTAGACTTCTGTCACATGTGAGGAAAACCTCTATTAATTTCTTTCTCAAGTATGAGCTATAAAATTTCAGGAGATTTCGTCTCCTTGGACTGTTCTCTGAATTGCCTTTAGATGCATCCCTAGAAACTGTTCCAGCACTGTGATGACCAACATGGTCCCCATCTTCTTTGACACACCTCCCATTTAGAGATGGAGTCTATGTCTCCTTCCCTTGAATCTGGGTGGACTTGTGGCTTGGTTGTTAGCAACAGAAAAGTAGATCAGAAAAACAATTCAGCTACTGCTTTATTCTCTGGGATTCTTGCCTTTGGGGACCTCACATACGTTGTAAGAATTTCAGATCCTCTGTGGCTACCATCCTTTAAGGAAGCCTGGGCCACATTTAGGTGTTACAATCCATAGTACAACTGACAGCCAGCAACAACCACCAGATGTGATCCTGACCCCCAGCTATGAAGCGTCACTGTACTGTTGGTTCTTCCAGCTGAGGGCCCAGGCATTGTGGAGCAGACACAAGCTGTGCTCTGTCCAAATTTCTGCCCCACAGAAGCTGTGAGCATAATAATATGCCACTGAGTTTTATGCCACTGAGATTTGGAGCAATAGTTACACAACAGTAGTGACCAAAACAACTACAAAAGTCCCTCCTAATATTGTGGGGCCGCAGGCTTGAGCACACTTGGAGGTCTATATACTACACGTTTAAATATTTAAAGGTTTTATAAGTTAGCTATTATAAACCATGCTAATAAACTATTAAATAAATACTTTCTCCTTTCCTTGAAAAATATGTCTTCATAATGACTGGAAGGTCAGGTTTGGATTTAGAATTCCCAGTGAAGCTCAGAACTTCCCCTTCTTTACCCACCCTTGCTCTATCCGGTGCCCTGGGGAGCCTCATACATGTGCTTGCCCATGTTCCACCCATACTCTATGAAAACAGCCACAGGCCATTCCTGGGTCTATGGGTACACAGCTAGCAGTAGAGTTTGTCATCCTCAAGAGGATAGATTCAGATGAGAGATCTGAAGACTTCTAAAGATTAGAAGACTTATGTGATTTGTTCCCTGGGGTGAGTCCAATAACTTGGTCCTACAGATTTCTCCCTCTATGCCAGTCACTGGCTAGAGTGGGGACAGTCTTACTGCGGCCCAAGGGTATTTTGTGTGCTAACCACAAACATAAATCCTCTCAACTCAAACAAATGTGTCTTCAACTCAACTTCCACTTTTCAGTTTCTCAAGAACATCCTTGGCCAGTTCAGTGCCACCTGAGATGAGGAGGGGAAGTGTGACCACGGGGAAGTCAAAATGCAAAGAGACAGCAATCCTACACAACTGTGGTTCAAGTTTCTTCCTTTGGAAAACACTTCAACAATAGATGGCCCCAAGGAGGGCTCAGGCAAGTAAGGGGCCAAGGAGCTACAGCCAACGTCACCTTCATGGGAATTCCTCTCCATTTACATCTCTCATCCACTCATTCCTTCTTTTTCCTTTTTTTGTTTTGAATGTGTTTTTTAATTTAAATTTTTTTTCAATTACAGTTTATATGAATGTGTGTTATTTTAATCGACTAAATTTGTGGTGATACTGTTATATAGCAACAGATAACTACTGCAACCAGATAATACAAATAGAAAAAAATTATATTTTCACTATCCAGAGATTATCATTGTTTGTAGCTTTGTGTATATTTTTCTGGGTAATATTAATACATTATCATTGAAAAATTATAATTAAACAGAATTAAATAGGTCAAAAAAGTAAAATCCCTTTTCTTCTTTACCTTATTCTCCTCTCCTACTTCTCTGAGAAAACCACTGCTCACAGTCTTGCCTTTCTCTCTCTCTCTCTCATCATAGGGTCATATATTATATATTTACATATAATAAAACTGAACATATATAGTATGCATATGTAGAATACACACATGTAGATGTACAGTTCACATATTTTTAAATAGATATATACATGCACATTTTTAAACAAAGACAGTCTTATGTTGAGGCAGGATAGTAAGAAGTTAGGACAATTCCTTGTCAAGCGGAATAAGGAGACTGAGACAGATAGCTAAACAAACTGGCTGAGCAATCTGCAGCCAGGTGCAGGTGGTCACCAGGGCATAAAGCTCCAAGTGCTTGGCAGCGGGCAAAACTGAAAAGACGAGGACCTCGCCCCCAGAGTAACCTTTCCTCCCCAGAGCTTTCTGCCCTAAGAGGTAACATCTAGGAGATAACATCTAGGCCTCAGTTGTGTTTCAGCTCCAGGACCAGAAAAGCAGAAAAACCAGACAAGTGACTCCACACTAACCTTGTGACCAGTTGCATTGAATAGTGACCCCCTGCCCTGGCGACAATCAGCTGAGAGACCATGACCCTGAGAGGAAGCACTTGGAAAGCTGATGAATAGCCTATTGAGATCGTCCCCTGGGACCTCCCCTAAGATTGCCATCCTCAAAAAGCTTCTAGGATGAAGGACCCAGTGTCTAGAGCTCTGCCTCCCCCTCCCTGAAGCATGCCCATACCTTTCCCTCCTCTTTCTTCCCCCCACCCCAGGACATGCACCTCCTAAATATGGGGACCCCATGAGCCTTGTAACTGGGGCAGCAATGGGCAATGACACTAGCCCAAGGCTCCTTTCTTCTGATTTCCAGCGAGCTAAAGCAGCCTGCCAAGGCTCATTTCTAAGCCCTCCTGTTGCTCCTTCTGGGTTACATCTGCCTTGTTATAGTGTCCAGGCTTTAATAAGCATAGCCTTCCTAGTCGCCTGGACTCCTGTTGTGAATCTTTCCTGCATGAAGTCAAGAACCCACACACTCCCAGCCGGGCTTAAGCAGACCTGCAAAGGGCCACATCCCCTTTCCAGTAACAATGTTATGTTTTTCCGTACCAGATGCTCAAGCCCCAGAACTAGAGGGCACCTTTGTTTTTCTCTTTCCCTTACCCCCTACATCCAAGCCATCTCCTCTTGATAAGCACTCAGGGTAAAACAAGTTCATGGGATATGTGGCCTTTGTGACCCTGGAAAGAGTTTCAGCTGGAACAAAGGTCAAATTTAGTGACCCATGGGCTGCATTTGACCCTGCAAATGTGTTTTGATGTGGCCTGTGCAGTGTTTACAAGCTTTTTTTTAATAAGTTGCTAGCATTTAAAAGCAGGGAGATGTCACATTAAAATCTAGATGTTTGCTTTTCCTGGAAATGAGAAAGAGTCGGAAAAGTGGGCCTACAATCCCACAGAACAACAAGCGGCTGCTCCTTAGATAGGACACAGGCTCCTGAAGTCTCCATGGCCTCAGCAGCCCTCAGATTCATGTAATTCCTGGGGGTGTTGGGCACGCATCATGTGAGTTAGAGCAACAGGGCAGGGACATAGGGACACTGCAAAACAAGACTGTCGGTGCAACTGACTTTGCTCGCACAGATGACAAAGAGCTTCCCATTTGCTGAGTGAGTAAGTGACTGGAAAAATGAAAATCTGCAGTGAAGTTTTAGTAAACAAATGCCAGGAGGACACAGAGCGAAGCAATAATCTTAGCTGTTTAGCATCTTCCTTAAAGAGCAAATCTAGTAGAACTTTCTTCTTCTAACTACTTATTTTATATCATAATACTGACTATATGCCACTACTATATGCCACAGTCTAATTTGACTGGGTCCTCAAAGAGAAGAAAGTTTGTAGAACTTCTCAAAGTAGAAAAATGAGAAAGAAAAGGCAAAACTGTAGCCCATCACTGAGTTATGAAAGAATCATCATGAAACCTAAGTATATTATGATCTTTTTAAAAATTTACCAGTACAAATTTGAAAAGTCACCTGTATATCTTATATAGACCTTTAAAAAATAAACACAATGATATGTTGGTTTCTCAAAAACTTAAACATAGAATTACCATATGCTCTAGCAACGCCACTTCTGGGGATATGTCCAAAAGAATTGAAAGCAGGATCTTAAGGAGATAGTTGTGCACCCACATTCAAAGCAGCATTAGTCACAACAGCTAAAATGTGGAATCAACCCCCTGTCTATCAGCAGATGAATGGATAGAACAAAATGTGGTATATGTGTGCAAGGAAACATTATTCAGCCTTAAAAATGAAGGAAATCCTGACACATGCCAAAGCATGGGTGTACCTTGAGGACATTACTGTAAGTGAAATGAGCCAGTCACGAAAAGACTAATACTGGATGATACCACTTATATGAGGTAACTAGCACAAATTCATAGAGAGAGAAAGTAGAAAGGTGGATGGCAGGGGTTAGGGGAGGGGGAATGGGGAGAGTTAGTATTTAATGGAGGCAGAATTTCAGTTTGGGAAGGTGAAAAAGTCCTGGAGATGGTAGTGATGGTCGTACAACAATATGAAGATACTTAATGCCATAAAACTGTAAATTTAAAAACAGATAAGATGGTAAATGTAATGTTATATGTATTTACAAACAATTAAAAAGTAAACACAAAAGATACATTTTTTATTTAATGTCAAAATTAGATTCAGCTTGCTTCCCCAGAGGATGTGGAGCAGCTGTCAGAAAGGGGATGAAACGCAGGGTCTACATGGCCCACTGGCCAGTTGCCACGGCCTCATAGTCCCTTAGTTAGAGCCAGCTTCCTGGCCCATAAACACCTCTTCCTCTTGGACTCATGCAGAGAGAATCAGAATTCAATAGTTTCAACCTTTTTCAGAACAACTATTATCCAAAGAAGATGCAGGAAAGCCAATTAAATATGGGCAAGCCTGGCCTAACCAATATTTTTAGAAAATAGTTGGCATCACCTGGTCAAAGTAACAACACCATAGCTCAGGAGACCAGCATTTGGGATCATAACTAGGGACAAAAGGTCTTGCTCGCTCTTCACGTGCAACACCTACAGTTGCAGAGGTTCATTCTGGAACCAGCCAGAGACACAGACCCAAGCTTGGGATCCAGGGGCTCCTGGAGTGTTAAATAGGAATATTATTTGCAATACATGCATATTTACACTGTATATATACTAAGTTGAATATTTCCATACCACATCGCTGTGGCTCTAGTGAGCATAAATGTCAAATCTCATAATGCCAAATATAATTACACTAAAATATACATGGAATTTCTGAAAGATGTACATGCATTTTAGAGACTTATACCCTTATTTACAATATACTCATATCATGTGGCACATGTACACCCACCGTAAGGTGTTCAGAATCCTCACCAATAACCCAGGCTTTGACATTTGCTAGCTATGTGACCTTATCAAGTTACCTTCCAGTGCCTCAGGTTTTTCGTCTGTAGAATGGCAACAACTTATCTCAGAGAGTTTTGAAGATGAAATGAACTGTATGAGTAAAACCTTTAGAGCTGGGCCTGTCACACGGTAAGTGTTCAGTAAATTTAGGAACATGTGTTTGTGAGCAGGTAAGCTCCAGGTAGCTAAGTACCTGGCTAACTTACTGTGATCCACCTCAGACCTTCCTCATATTTACAAGTCATTGATGTTTTAGTTTCAAACTCATGAATCTAAATTCTTGGTTAGACTTTCCTTTTTCTATAACACTTTTCTTAAGGTCAGGAATGTTGAGGTGCAAGGGGAGAGGCAGAAGGGAGAAATGTGCAGGGGAGAATCACTAAACACGGTCACAGATTGCATTTGCATTCATAAACGTCTTAAACCTCGGCTGGGCTTACTTTATGAAAGCCCTCTCTCTAGTGCGCATTCTCTGTGAGTGCCAAGAGTGGACACGCACAGCGGCCCCACTGCCACCTTGGCTGGGACCTCTCCCGCCTCTGGCACAGGGAGCATCCAGTTTTTCAGATGAGATCACCACTGTCTGACCCAGGGAGCGGGGCCAGAAAACTCCAAATTAAGCCAGATGGTGTGCTTTCTGTAGAGATGGGAGAACATGTGTTCCCATTTTGCAAGGAAAAAGCAACTTGGGACTTCATGTTTTGATTGCACTTGGCTCCCACCTCCTATAAAGTGCAAACGTTTGTGGAACAGGGAAATGAGCTTCGAGTCAAATGATAAAACTGATATGATTCATGAGTCTGTCAGGAGGAAAGAAACAGGAAACAAAGGGCCTGGCTGCTGAGGCCATGACATCACCACGCTGGCATCTCATCCTAGTCCTGGAAAAATGCAGCTTGCACTGCCTTAAGGATTTTGAGACACAGGAGACAGAAGCTATTTGGTTGCTTGGCCAACTTCTGAGTGCAATAAACTTGAACTTGAAAGTTTTATCCATGAAAGTGAGTAAAGGGTGAAATGTTGGTATGTGGACTGTCTCCAAGAACTGCTAGGAGAAATAAAAGAAGAAACAAAACCCTTCAGTTGAAGCACCAGTGGAAAAATACTTCTTAAAAACAAACAGTGACAAGCACAATGTGCTTTTTATTGTGCCTGAAATTTTTTTAAACAGGCTTTGGAAAAATAGTCTCTTGATGTTTATAAAGTTTGTCCTGAATAAAGGGCTCCTCCAGGGCAATGAGAATGTGGCTTCATGGCCTGGGAATTCACAACTCACTATTTCTTGTGAGGAGGGAAGGCAGGTATGTGGGGTGTTGGTGAAGGAAGGGAGGAGGAAGGTGGCCAATGTGAAGTTTGCCCTCTGGCTAGGAGGCAATGGCATTTTTACCCCCTTTCCTAGAGGAGGAGCAAGGTTTATACAGGTCTGTGCTTTGCCCAAAGTTAGTCAGCTAGTAGAAGCTGATGTCAGAATTGAAGCCCAGACAGAAGGGGATTAGATGTGCTATGCATCTAAATCTGAGAGAGGGAGGAAATCCTGCTTTTCTGCCTTCACAAGCTTATGTCACCGATAGCATCTGCATCAGCAAATCAACAGGCCTGGAAGAGTGGATGGTGAAGCTATTTGGTAACCCTCACTGTGCACTATAGCAACAGTGTAAAGGCTACAGCTTGCTGGCCAGCCGGGCTTTCTGCCTGCTTTGTAAATGTCAGTCTACAGGAACAGAGGTATGCCACCCGGTGACCTATGTCTGAGGCTGCTTTCTGGCTCTAGGCAGAATTGAGCAGTTGCAACAACTGTATGACCCACAATGGTAAAAATATTTAGTATCTGGCCCTTTATGAAAATGTTTACTGAATCCTGCTCTTAAAGCAAGAGAGCTGCCAGGAGAAGGCAGTCCCCTCTCATCTCAGAGCTCCTGTCCAGAACCAGGCAGCAAGAGTCCCACAGCTGTCTGCCTTGCCAGTTCCTCCCCTTGGCACAACACCACACTTGACTGATGGCAGTGGAAAGGGCAGTCTGGCTAAATAATGTATCAGTAGGGCTGCCTCTGTTCTCAGTTTTCCTGCAGTCTTGGCTGGGCCATGCAGCGGGGCTGGATTTTAGCTCGGTCCTGCAGGACCGCACGGTTCTGTGGCGTTCACTTTCCTGGTCTGTGTGCTCTGCGAGAGCAGGCAGATGCAAGCTCATGTTTGCATCCTAGTAAATATGATAGGTGCTTGATAACGTTTGTTTTAATTAATAAATAAGTAAATAATAGATTATTTAAAAAAAATTATTAAATGAGTGCCTTAACCCCAACTGTTGAGACCATTACCCCAGGCAGAACACCCAGAACCTCAATTCAAAAGAACTGGACCCAGATATGGGGGCCAGGCAGCTTGAATTTTGCCTCACTTCAAGCCAATATCCTTTTAATGTTTATTCCACTTTTATTTAGTGAAAAAAAAAATCCCCTAGATTTTCTTTTGGTAAAAATTGTATGTATGTTTATTTCCATCTAGGTGTTTATTAGATACATGGAATATAACATAGTATCTAAACTTACCGTATTTGGACTTGTCTTTCATTTCAGTTTTTCTGTCACCTGTGACTGCATTAGTTAGTCATTCACAGGCACAACAAATTGAAATAACACAGTCTTATTCAAAATAGATTTAAAAATGATTTTTCCTGGCTTTCATTAGCCTCAAAACATTTTCCATTTTTCTGGAGTCCTTATTATCTCTAGGGTTTTCTTTTGCATTTTTCTGAACACGTTTTTCTGATACATAGTAAAGAGTCTAAAATTTATGTAGAAAACAAACCATTCAGAGTCAGGAAACATCCCTCTGCTGCCCATTATTGGGTTTTAGAGCCTCCACTGATGGTGTAGTCAACCGCAGCCAGAGAGAGCAGTGCCTGCACCTTCAATACCCACTCACAGAAGAAAGATGAGCATATTCAAGGAGTGTCGTCTCACTTTCCACTTGAAGGGATAGACTGCTTCGGGGCAGCCAGAACCAATTTATGTTTAACCATTTATCTAAAGAGTCACACTTGGAAATCTGAATTAATCAATCCCACATTTGTGATGGATTCCAACAAAGCTTGAGCACACCTATAGTTTGGTGCCTAGAGAAGTTGCACAGATATCTTGCCTATTAATCCAGGTCAGCCTGCTTGTTCACCTTCCTCACAAAGATAAAATCAATGAACAGCGTTGCAGCGATAGATGGCCATGACATAGTGATGGTAATAATAGCAGCTGCACCGGAATGTGGACTCTATCAAGGCAGGCCTGTTTGCCAGTTCCGTTCACTCACTCCTGCACTGCCAACGCCCTAGGCTGTGCTCGAGGCTGCTTACAGCAGAGGCAGGTGGGGTCTGGCTAAGCAACACCTCAGGGTGCAGTAAACAGGAGCTCCATAAACAAATGAATTTGCTGAAAGATTACTGTGGGTAATGCATTATGTCCACTTAACAGGTAGAAAGATAAGGTCCAGAGGCTGAGTTGCCTAAATATGTACACACAGCTGGCGAAAGAGAGAGCTGAACTGAGGCCTGTCTGACCTCAAGCTCTTTGCCCTTTCCGCAGTCCCATTTGATCCCTACGGCCATGGTGTCAGTTACATCAGAGAAGCAACCAATCAGAGTATTCTGACTAGTCAGTCACAAAGAACACACATGAGAGTATTTGCTCACCACAAAATATTAGTCACCACAGGGAGTTAAAGGCAATTTGTAAGGCAGCAGAAAGCCTTATTTATTGCCAACTGCAGATAAAGACCAGCCAGAACTTTTAGCATATCAGTCACAGTGAGGGGTGGCTTTATTTGACTCTCTCTGGGCAGGTTTTGTGAGGTAGAGAGGGTGAAAAGTCTGGTACTGCAGAAAGCAATCTATGAGCACGTTCTAAACTTCTCTTAATTTGTCTAGCAATTTGTTGGTTTTATGACAGATCAGGGTCCCGACTCACAGTTCCATGTGCAGGCAGGGAGGATTGTATCCCATATGTAGTATACTCTTGGGTCTGTGTGTCTGTGTGTGGTGTGCTGATTTTCCATGTCACATAGCACACATATGTATCTGTAAGCCTGTGTGTACATCAATGAGTGTGAAAGGGCACACGCCAAGCTTCTGACAGCAGTCAACATTAGTTAGCTCAAAACACCATATCTTAAAGTAGAATTCAGCAGCCACTAGCAACAGAATCACTGAGGTGGGCAGGGAGCTTGACAAAAGTGAAAATTCTCAGACACGCTCCAGACCCGGTAAATCAGGCCCGCTGTGGAATGTGGTTTTTAACATGTTCCCTAGGTGGTACTTATAGTAAGAGATGAGAATCCTATTTAAAGAACTGAGTAGAAAGAGGGATGTTCACTTTTTATGTTTAGATGTATGTAGTATTTGATACTTTTTACAGTAAAAAAATATAGATATGAGGGAAGAAAGGAATGGAGGGAGAGCAGAAAAAACCAGTACAGTGAGGAAGGGAGGGGGCAGAGGTACAGGGGCCCCACCTCCCAGTTTCAACCTACTTTTCCTTGTTGTTCTCTGTTAAATATGGCTACCACCTCTAAAGTCCACAGGACCACAACACACCACCTCCATAACCAGAACAGCACCAAACGTGTGTGTGTAAGGTCCCTGTGCTGGAACATTAATATTTCATGAGCAGTAGGGCAGAGCCAAACCTCACAAGAATTGTTTACAAAGTTGCTTTTGTAGTGTAAACAAATAAATCCACCACCTCCAGGCTTCCTGTTGATGTGGTGTTTATTCCACACACTATTTTACTTAGTGAAGGTTGTTTTGTTTTGCATTTTAAAATGAAGTTCTTTCACCTCAAAACACAGTTCATTCCAAAGAGGAACTTAAATTTTAAAATATTAAGTTTTCCACAGCTGGAGTCTTTAAAATAAAGTCACCTAGTTCCTACCTTCCTGGCAGGGTGGAAATAAGTAATATGCTAAACCGATCACAGACAACAGAAAGGACATGGCGTTAGGAGGAGCGCCTCTCTCCATCTGGGTACTTTATACTGGAAAACACTGACCCTGTTATCAACCCCTCTCAACTCCCCCACCCCTACCCCATTGCTCAGGCCTCTTGATGCTCTGTTCATTAATTGAGTCTCTCATGAAGTACCCAGGCACTTGGCATAGGTCATCTCTAACTGGTCTACAACCCCAAAGAGTTGACCAGAAGAGTGACTGACGAGGGTCACGCAGCTATGTCCTGCACACATGTGCTCTGAGCCTTTAGAGCACGTGTTTTGGCCATTATAGCCTGCCGCAGCCTGCAGCTTTCTGGCTGGTTCCAACTACAATGCAAGGGGTAAATGTAACTCCTCTATCGTGGGTTCGTCTACACATAAGAGGCTGCATGGGCAAACCCCCCTTTCCAAAGTGCCAGGACCCATCCATTTAGAAAGGGGGTCCTCCACCTGACCTGCACACTGGATTCACCAACAAACACTGGGAAAGCTGATGCCAGGCTACACTCCAGCTTAATGAGGGCCTAGGCCTCAGTGCTTTGTGAAGCTCTACAGATGATTCCAACGTGCAACGGAGGTGGAGCTCCCTGGTTTCAGCTTAAGCCAGCCTTGTGTGACGCTCAGTGCTGCAAGCATTGGTTGTGGGCCCGCAGCACTGGCAACACCTGGGGGCCTGTTAGAGAGGTCCACTGTCTTGTTTGCTCATTTGTCGTTTTCAGTTATACATCCCACACATGAGTGAAGTCCTGTGGTTTTTGACTTTCCATCTGACTTATGTCACTTAGCATGATATTCTCACAATCCATTCATGTTGTTACAAATGGCAGTATTTCATCTTTTCTTATGGCTGAGTACTGTTCCATTGTGTATATACATACCACTCCTTCTTTATTTAGTCACTAGTGAGGGACATTTCTGTTGTTTACATGTCTTGGACCCCGTGAATAATGCTGCAATGAACAACATGGGGTACACACATCTTTATAAATAAATGTTTTCAGGGCACACCCAAAAGAGAGGTTGATGGGCCATATGGTAGCTCTATTCTTGAGGAACCTCATACTGTTTTCCACAGTGGCCATACCAGTTTACACTCCCACTAGCTGTGAGTGAGGGTTCCCTTTTCTCCACAACCTCTCCAACACTGATTATTACTTGTCTTGTTGATGACAGCCATTCTAACAGGTGTGAGGTGGTAGTGAGGTGGGATCTCATTGTAGTTTTGATTTGCATTTCCCTAATAGCTAGTGAAGATGAGCATCTTTTCATGTATTTGTTGGCCATTTGTATGTCTTCTTGGGAAAAATTTCTGTTCATGTCCTCTGTTTATTTAAAACACTTTTTTTCTTTTTTATCGATTCTAAAGAAAGAGGAAGAGAGAGAGAAAAAGAGGGAAAGAATCATCAGTGTGACAGAGAAATTGATTGCTTCTTGCACATGCTCCAAATGGGGACTGAACCCACAACCCAGACATGTGCCCTGATCGGGAACTGAACTGAAGACCTTGCGGTTTGTGGGACAATGCCCAAGCAACAAATCACACTGTCCGGGGCCTCTGACCTTTTTTAAATTAGACTGTTTTGGGTTTTTTTGCTGAGTTACGTGAGTTCTTTATGTGAGTACTTTGTATATTAACCTCTTATCAGACTTGCTTGCAAATCTGCTACTTGATTAGTTGCCTCTTTGTTTTGTAGATGGCTTCTTTTGCTGTGCAGGTGTTTTTAAGTTTAATATGGTCCCATTTATTTATTTATTTTTCCTTCTGCTTCCCTTGCCTTTGAGGTCAAACTCATAATAAAATAATAAAACTTATAAAAATATTCTCTAAGACCAAGGTCCATAAATTTAGTATCTATGTTTTCTTCTATATAATTTGTTGTTTCAATCTTACATTTAGGTCTTTGATCCCAGACAACAGCATGGTTGTTACCAGATAGTAAGAGGTAGGAGAGGTGCTAAAGGATAAACGGGGTTAAATGCATGGCGACAAGGAAATCTGACTTTGGGAGAAAAACACACAATGCAAAACACATAGAGTTGTACACTTGAAACCTATATAATTGTATTAACCAATGTCATTCTAATAAATTTAATTAAAATAAATGAACTATATAAAAAAGAAAGGCAGGAATTTCAGAAGGGAAAGGGAAGGGTTTATAGGAACAAGTATAAAGGACACATGGACAAAAACTAGGGGGGTGGAAATGGGAGGGATGTGGGGAGGGCTGGGGGGTAGGTTGGGATAGGAGTAAAAGATAGAAAACTGTACATGAACAACAATTAAAATTAAAAAAAAAAAAAAATATATATATATATATATAAAAGTAAGCCAGACTCTCAGGTCCAGCCCAGATCCTGGGTGGGAATTTGCATTTTAACGAGGCCCCTGGGTGACTCACACTTTGAAGTTCCCACAGCACTGCCTTCACATGACTACTTCCATGTGCTCCAAGGTTTGAGAGTCAGGCCACTTCCCCAGACCTGGGCAGGGGTGGTGTCTTGAACCCCTATCAGAAGCACGTTGAGAAACCGAGGTACAGAATGAAGGGATGTTCCCCTCAAGGCCCCCCGGAGGCTCCTGCACCCACAGAATGGGAATAGGTCCTGAGAGAAATCAAAGTCCACGTGACAGTAACATCATGGTTTGCTGCATTTTCTGAAAATAGATTATCACTGTGAGAACAAGGTTTATTTTCTTGTATCTTAATGACCTTTTGTCATGAAACACAGTATATTAACTTAGTAGCTTAAAATAAAAATTATTTATTTGCTCAAGTAACAACTAGTTATTGCTCAAATAAGTAACAACTATTTGATTCCTCAAATTGAATCATTTATTTGAAGCCTGTTGTACAGCTCTTTGGGCTGAGATCACTTAGGAGGTTCTTCTCATGGTCTTACCTGGGGTCACGGCTACACCTGTGGTCATCTGGTGGGTCACCTCCATGTGTAGGGCCTAAGATGTCCCCATTTACATATCTGGTGGTCAGCTGCAGTGCTGGCCAGGGAGTCCTGGGTCTCCTGCACATGGCTGGGAGAGCCTGGGTTTCGTACATGGCAGTGGCAGCAGCAGCATCCCACAAGAGCAGGAGTGGAAACTGCAAGATTTCTTATGACCAGAAGTTGTACTATGTCACTTCTAACACATTCTATTACTTAAAGCAGGTTGAGGGAGAAAGACTATTGTTCTGAGTTCGCATCATTTGCATTCATTCAAGATTCCAAATAACTTGATTTAGGGCAAGAAGAGGAACTTCACCTGACTTTTTAGCAGTTGACAATGCTTTTGGGTCTTTATTTGGCAGGGAGAGTTGGCAAGGTGAATGATAGCATATTTTCAGAAGATAAGCAACTACCCTTTAGAGTAAATCCAAGGGGAACAGGAGGATAGAAATGCAAATTCTCAGGCATAGCCCCAGAACTTACCTGGAGAACCCACAAAATAATGATGTTTTATTGGCCGGGTGCCCATTAAAATTTACAAGGAATTGCAGAAGTCGCTGACTGAGTATATGCAGGTGCACGAAGACAGTGTGACCTTTGAATGGGGGAGGCCTAGAGACCTTTTCTTTTTTTTTTTTTTTCCACATTTAATATATGATTTTATTTAATGTATTGATATATTAATATGGGTAAGTATAGTAAACTTTTGGGGTTTTGTTTCTCATTTGTAAAATTTTGCAATAGAACTACATGCTTTCTAGAGTTCTTTTCGGGATGAAGACCCTTAAAAGAGGCAGCATTATAGTATATCAACATTAATAATGGCCAAAATTAATTATTGAGTTCTCAACTCTAAACTCTAACATATATATTTCATTCAATCTTCACAACAACCATTCAAGGTATGAACTATTAATACCCTCTTTAGATGAGAAAATTGAGGATTAAGGAAGTCATGTAACTTGTTCAAGGTCACAAATGAGGTGACTCCTTAGAACTGGAATTCAGGTCAGTTAGATTCCAGGGTCTGTGTTTTTTTTTTTTTTTTTTTTTATTTTATTGATTATGCTATTACAGTTGTCCCATTTCCCCCCTTCTCTCCCCTCCACCCTGTACCCCCCTCCCACCCACATTTCCCCCTTTAGTTCATGTCCATGTGTCATACTTATGAGTTCTTTAGTTTCTACATTTCCCATACTATTCTTGCCCTCCCCCTATCTATTTTCAACCTACATTCTATGCTACTTATTCTCTATACCTTTTCCCCCTCTCTCCTCCTCCCACCCCCCTGCTGCTAACCCTCCATGTGCCCACCATTTCTGTGGTTCTGTTCCTGTTCTAATTGTTTACTTAGTTTCTTTTGGTTTTGCTTTAGGTGTGGTTGTTAATATTTGTGAGTTTGCTGTCCTTTTACTATACATGTTTTTTCTTTATCTTCTTTTCTTAGATAAGTCCCTTTAGCATTTCATAAAATAAGGGCTTGGTGATGATGAACTCCTTTAACTTGACCTTATCTGAGAAGCACTTTATCTGCCCTTCCATTCTAAATGAAAGCTTTGCTGGATAGAGCAATCTGGGATGTAGGTCCTTGTCTTTCATGACTTGGAATACTTCTTTCCAGCCCCTTCTTGCCTGTAAGGTCTCTTTTGAGAAATCAGCTGACAGTCTGATGGGAACTCCTTTGTAGGTTACTGTCCCCTTACCTCTTGCTGCTTCTAGGATTCTCTCCTTCGTTTTTACCTTGGCTAATGTAATTATGATGTGCCTTGGTGTGTTTCTTCTTGGGTCCAACTTCTTTGGGGCTCTCTGAGCTTCTTGGATTTCTTGGAAGACTGTTCCCTTTGCCAGATTGGGGAAGTTCTCCTTTATTATTTGTTCAAATACATGTTCAATCTGTTGCTTTTCCCCTTCCGATTCTGGTACCCCTATAATTCGGATATTGGAACGTTTAAAGGTGTCTTGGATGCTCTTAATCTTTTCCTCAATTTTTTGAATTCTTATTTCATCATGCTTTCCTGCTTGGTTGATTCTATCTTCCTTCTGGTCCACTGTATTGTTTTGAGACTCATATTCCTTCCTTTCACTATTGGCTCTCCTCCGCGTGTCTTCCTGCATCTGTTTTATGGTAATCTGCATTCTTTCATCTAAATTTCGTCCAAAATCAACCAGTTCCGTGAGCTTTCTGATCACCAGTGTTTTGAACTGCGCATCTGATAGATTGGCTAGTTCTTGGTCGCTCAAAAGGATGAGTCCTGGGGGACTGATCTGCTCTGTTGAAAACATAGTTTTTTGTTTTTTGTTTTTTCCCCCTGTCTCTCCTTTTTTTTTTTTTCCAGTCTGGTTGCTCTTGTTACGGTGGGGGGCAGAGCCTTAGGTGCTCACTGGGGCTGGGCACCCCAGTCGCTAGATTGTGACGTTATATGTGGGGGCGGGGGAAAACAATGGCGGTTGTTCCATTCCCCTGGACTCAGACCCTTGTCTGGGCTTCTGGGCCGCGAGTTCTGCCCTGGTCCACAATCGCTGCCCCTCTGGGTCTGCCAGCTGCAGCTTGCGTACTCAGGGATCACCGCTGCCTTCTTGCGCGCCGGATGGCTTTTGCGCCGATTTCGCGCCAAACCTTCCCCCGACCTCCGTGCGCCACCGACCCGAGCCAGCCCCGCACCCGCCGGCTCGTCTTCTCCTACCAGTCCGGATGAACGCGTCTACTTCAACTTCTTGGCTGCCTGACTTCCATTCAGATAAATCCTCTGCCGGATCTGGGTGTTATTCTGATAGTAAATTATTGTTGTAAATTATTGGTTTTCTAATCTTGGTTGTGCAAGGAGGCACGGTGCGTCCACCTATTCCTCCATCTTGCCGGAAGTCTCGAGACCTTTTCAAAAGGCTTTGTCATAATGAACCTAAGATGTTACTATTCTGAAGTAAAACTGGATTTTCTAACTACATACCTGAATGAACAGAAAGCAGAAGCCCAAAAGAACCTAGATCATTTAAGATACCCATTTCTTATGTATTTATGAATTATAATGAAGATGACCATATACAAAAAAAAAAAAAAAAAGGAAGGAAGGGCAGGTCTCAGGGCTGGGCCAGAGTCAAAGAGACAGGAAATAAGCTTCATCTCTTGGTGGGAGTGTTAGCAGCAGAAAAACAGCACTAGGTGTTAACCTTGGTTCAGCAACCTCAGTCCTTGAGGTCTGGCTAAGAGAAGGATGCATAGCTGTGGCTAGGGCATGTGGAACTGACCCGCCCAGGGGTCAGGGATTCATGGGCGGCCCTCAGAATCTTTAGGAGAGTTAGTTGTCCTGGCAAAAGCACCACTAGCTCAGGCTGACAGCGGCTGAGACAGGTCAAACTGAAGAGATCTTCAGGACCTTAAATTCCTGGGGGCAGTAAGCCAACTAAGAAAGGGACTAAGCTGCAACTGTGAATGTTTTTATGAAAAAGGAAGGACCTTTCAGAGAGTAATAAAAAGACGATAACAGCAGACCTGAGAGCTGCTCCTGAGGGACAGAACTAGCCCCCAATAAGGAACATCTCTGATGCCCCCACCCTGTTGCCAAGCTGGACTTCAGAATTGCTGTGTGCCCCTGACTATGTGCCTCTTATCCCTCCCCTTCTAATGTGGGTACCCTGTTGCCTCATTATATGTTCGGTAGTGGGAAGAAGGCAATTTGTCTTTTTAGTTTACAAGTCTCCAGATCGAGAGAAACTGCATGAGTTTCTGCCTCCAAGGAATGTCACCTGCATCCGGACCCACTGAAGAGAGCAAGAGGACAGGATCTGGGCCCAGTGCCAGGTGGGACCAGACTTCAGGAGGTCCTAGGCTGAGTGAAAGCAGTTTGTGTATGTGAATGATGTAAATAATTTTGTCCAAAGGGTGGAATGGGATAAATTAAAGATAGGCACATTTCCTTCAACTTGGCCATGTCAGAATGCTTTGGGACAATGCCCTTTAGTTTAGGTGAATTTTAACTTTCTAAACTAGTAAATCTTGGGTTCTCTATACTTCCTCTAAATCCTGCCTGCAAACCCAACAGTTTTTTCTTAACTCATCTCTCTTTTGCAGTATTTTATCACAGTCAACCAAAAATACTCAACTGGTTCTCAAAATTCTATATAGAGATGTTCTTACCCAAAGCTACAAGTTCATTAACATTTTTTATTTTTTAAGTTGCCACAGGTGGCATTTCCACTATGTCCCACCATGTCCCACCATATACAACATGCCCTGCCTTTACTCCAGCCTCAGATAAGAGCCTCCTTACTGGTTCTCTGGCCTCTTCTGACAGTCTGTCCACCACTCCAAGCTTTGCTGACAGACTCCTTATTGCTTTTCGAGACTCAGCCTGCCTGGTCCCAAAGATGATGCCACAGTCTTGCATTTTTTTATTGCACTGTACTTCACTCCTGGTAACAATTTTTCTATCACCTACTATTGTTACATTTCACTCCATGAAATATTCATTTAGTAATATAAAGCAACATCGTTTATTTGCTCAAGATTCTGCCATTTGGTCTGGGATCAGCTGGGTGGTTCTTCTACTAGTCTTGTCAGGGGTCACTCATGGGGCTGCAGCCATCTGGAGGGTCTGTTGGGTCTGGTCTAAGACTGTCTCACTCTCACATCTGCTAGTTAGCTGGGGCTGTTCATTGGGTCTCCAGCAAGACAGCTGGGGCATCTTATAGCAATAGGAACATTCCAAGAGGGAATGAGTAGGAGCTACAACACCCTTTGAGATCTTGTTTGGAAATTATATGAGGTCACTTCACCATATTCTGCTGGTAAAATCAAGTTGCCTACTCATGGAATGAAGATAGAATTTGGGGCCATTTTATTTGACCACATTTTGGTAAAGAAATTATTTTTAAATATAACTTGGTATGCAAAAATGTTGAAATCATGGGGACTGTAGGGTAAATAATGTTAAGCAGGTGCTTAGTAACAAAGGTTAAGAGCTACAGAGACTTAGGGAAAGGGAGCTCAAGGCTTCTCACGAGAGGAAGGTGTGGAGTGGGAGAGAGGTCAGGATGCCAACACAGAAAGTTCTGAAATATTAAAATGAAGATTCTGGAGTGTTAAAACCAACTCCACTGTGACATCATAAAATGAAAAGTCTAATTTGTCTCAGATTTTGGAATGCAGAGGTATGTACAAGGTGGGGAAACATAGGTTGACAGGTGAAATACAGAATTTATTCTTGTGTTATTATTTATCAATTATTACATTATTCCCCATACAAATTACTGTAAACCCACTTTTGCCACACCCTGTATATTATTGTTTTACCGAAGCACTCATTCACCAAACAGGCATTTAATACAGAATAAAACATTAATTTAAGACTCAAAACCAGGGCTCATTCATGTACAATGCACTCGGTAATTCAGGACACCATCATGAACCATCTGGATGTTTGTATACATGTGTGACCAAAATAGTGAGATATAAAATAGTCCTACACACTGTATTCTATGACCCAGGTGAAATCACACCACCTCCATGGGACTCAGTGCCATTCAGCTCTGAGATTCCATGATTCTTGAAAATTGACTTTTAGTTTTGGGTTTTCAGCCTCAGTGATATATCAGCCAGCTCCCAGTTTCCACCTGTGGGGCTGTGGAGAGCCTGTCCTAAAGCCAGGATTCTAAAGTAACTGACCAGTTCACAGGGGAAATGCCCAGCCTGATGAGCACTTTGGGTGCCTTGGTTATTTCCTTGTTTGGTTTCATTTCCAGCATAGCTTCAGGCTGCCTGCACACTGGAAATGGAAAGGCTGAGCCCTGGCATGTAGCAGTGGGCGGCTTCAGCTGCCTTCCAGAGCTAAATGCTTAGGAAAGTTCCTGAGGGCAGAGCTGGTGGTGAGCACAAGGTCATAAAATTGTCGTGTGAAGTCTCTCTCTGCTTTGCTTATCCTTCAACTTTTCTCTGCATGCAGTTTGCACCTATCATTCATGCATCCATCCATCCATCTATCAGTAGTTGCCTGTCTATTCTATCTAGCTATTATCTATCTATCTATCTATCTATCTATCTATCTACCTATCATCTCCCCCCTCCCCTCTCTTCCTCTCTATTTCCTGCCTGAGTTACTTTGCCACAAAAGTGTACAATAAAATTATAGCAAAATCAATCAATCAATCAATAAATGTGTCATAAATCATGAGAGAGGAAAATGAAACAAAGAAGAGTAGAAAATCAGAGATTCCTCTTAGTTTTCAGCACTATTGTAGGAAGTTTTCCACCAGAGCATAAATATGAAGCCCCAGCCCTATTGGGTAGGGCCCTGTGGAGGCCCTCAGCATATTCAAGTGTGGAAGCAACAGGGAAGAGTACTTATGGGCCAGCAGTTAGGGCGCCAAGGATGCGTGTCTGTTCCACTCATGCTGGCCAGGCAGAAGGCCAGCCTGACAAATTCTTCAGGAGCTGATGGTCCCGGCCCCTCCTCAGTGCCCCTCCTTCTGCATTACTAAATGCACATGTACACGTTCAAATGCTATGCATCTTCAGAAGCTACTGTTAGAGCCCCAATTTCAAGTAAGCACTCATGAAGACTCAGGATTGATCCCTGCAATTACTCTGGTCTTGGGCCTTGAGGCTGCCTGGCTCTCCCCATTATCTTGGCCACAGTCTTCTTAGCATCTGGAAGTGAGACATCAATCCTAAAGAGGACACCAGTTTGGCTTGGACTTAGTTATAAGGCAAATAGGGGAGACTCTGGTTCCACCTCATGGTCCTGTGGCCACCACTTGGATGTGGCAGCTGTGGCAGTCTTGGGTATAGCCTGGCCCTATTTCATACTGTTTTGAGCATGTGTGGTTTTCCACATGCTCACATAGAAACTATGGCTTTTCTTCTCTAAGCACAATATTCAGTGTGTCTGACGTAAGACAAGGTCACCCAGCCTGTAAGTGGTAGAGTGACTTCCCTTGACTTAAACCTAGGTTTGCCTGGCTCCAGAGCCCTGTTCTTTCTCCTGTACCACACTGTGTAATGGGGTAATAGGGAGGCAGTGGAGAGAGCTGAGCCAATAGGAAGGTGGGATGGGGAAAGAGGAATGTTTTTTAAACTGGGGTCCCCAGGATTATTCTGAGGGAATATAAATTCTATGGAAAATTTTTTGCTGTTTTAAATATTTTTATTTATTTTTAATTATATAATTAAAGTAATTTGTGAATACAGCCCCATTTGAAAAAATTAAAATGTTATGTATAGAACACAAGTCCCTTCTAATTGTTGCTTAATCCCATTCGTCTCCTACAAAATAACAGCTGTTATCAATTTATATGCAATGTCCTAAATTTTTCTTTATAATATGCTTATACACACATACATCTTATATATCCTCACAGACATACACAGTTATGTCTATGAGTTTTTAAACACATAAATAGGATAATATTCCATTTTTATGCATTTACTTTGTCCCTTAAAAAGATACTTTGGAGAGTTTCTGTGTCTATTGTATAGATATCTATATCATTCTTCTATAAAAAAATTTTTTAAAGATTTTATTCACTTATTTCTAGAGAGAGGAGGAGGGAGAGAGAAAGAGAAACATCAGAGTACTTGCTCTGACCAGAGAACAAATCTACAAGCCAGGCACGTGTCCTGACCAAGAATAAAACCAGTGGCCCTTCACTTTGCTGTAGGATGCCCAACCAACTGAGCCACGCCAGCCAAGGACAGACTCAACATTTCAAATAACATTCAAGCCCCAACCTCCAACATGATGGTATTTAGAGATGAAAGCTTGGGAGGTAATCGGGGTTAGATGAAGACATCAGGGTGGGACCCTCATGATAGGATTAGTGCCTATGTATGAAGAATGCAAGCTATCTCTCTCTCTCTCTCTCTCTCTCTCTGTACTTATACACCAAGGAAAGGCCAGGTGAGGACACAGTGACAGTGAGAGGTGGCCAACTGCAAGACAAGAAAAGAACTTTCACCAGAACCCAACCATGTTGGCATCCAGTTCTCACACTTCAAGGCTCAAGAATATTGAGAAATTAAATTTCTGTTGTTAAGCCACCCAGCCTGTGGTATTTTGTTATGGCTGCCGGATCAGACTAACACAACATCATTTACTCCAATTTACAGATGGGGAAATGAGTACCCTGGAGGCTCAGTAACTGGACTAAGCTCTTACAGTTGCATGAGAGCCTGGTTCTTCACCTGGGTCTGTCTCCTAATTCACATGCTCTTTAGCACACCAGAGAGCCTCTGGTCACTGCAGGGCAGCTGCTTTGTAGCCACTTTGAATTCTGGACATTTCTCCATGATGCCACATTAAAATCTAGTATGAGAGTAAAGACACAGATAAAGAAGTGGTGAGGATGGGGAAATCCTTGCATGATCTGAACTCCACTCTGATACTCTGTCTGCACTCCTGGGAGGAGGCCTCTCAGTCACTCTCCAATCCCACGGGGAGTGGCGACTGGCCAGCACACATCATGGTCCCTTTGTGTTCCTTGTCCCTCCTTTGGGGCTTCTAAAACTCTTTCCCTGGAATCCTTTCTTGGTTTCTACCTAAGCCTTCCTGGTTAAGGGAGAGAAGGAACTCTAAAGTCCAATATATGAAAACAGAAACAAACCTCTTGTGTTTTAATAATCACTCATCAGATATATTTAGAGGGAGGTACTCACTGGAGGAGGGAGGAAAACAATCTGGAAATACCAACGAGAATTTTCATTAAGAACCTGAGGCCAAAAGTTGGCAGTGCTGTTCAAAGTGAACAACTGCCTCTCTATTTAGTAATGACCTAGAGCTCTTGTAAGGAAACTCTCATATAAAGTACAGAGCCTGGTGGGTGGGTTTAGGGCTGGTGGGGCAGGGGAAGAAATTCAAAGAACACCTTACTATTCATGTTCTGCTGGCCAAAATAAGATGTTGTGAACAGCAAGACAAAGCATTGAATGCTAAGCTTTGCCGAGACAGTATTTTTTATGAAGTGGGTATGGAAAACATTTTTAAAGGGAGTGGAGGTGGGATTTAATCATGTGGTGACTTTGCACCAATTTACTCTGAGTTATTAAAAATATTTACACATTTAACCCTCATTATAATTCTATGAAGTAAGCACTGCTCTTATCCTTGTTTTAAAGGTAAAGAAAGAAAGAAAGACAAGCAGAAAGAAAGACAGAAAATAAACAAACAAAAAACACCACCTGAGGGACAGGGTAGTCAGCAAACGGACTGACTCAGGCTGCCGGCAAGTTGTAGAAGTAGGATCAGGGCCCGGAAGTCTGGCTGCTGAGCCTGTGCTCTTGGTTAGATGCAAATACAGCATTGTAGGAGGGAGAGCTTGGCCTGCACCTGTGGGGAGGAGAGGGGCAGAAGCAGGGAGAGGGCAGATCTCCACAGAGGGCAGGCCACTGAGTGAATGACTGAGGGCATGGTTGGGCAGAGGGGCTCAGCTCTCTTGCCTTCTCCAGCCTGAGGTCTGGAATGGCCTGCCTGGCTCATTGCCCCTATCACGGCAAGCAGGACCAGACAGCCGGTTTGGCAGAAAGATCAGAGGTTAATGACCCTACTTGTCCACTTCAGCTCCTGTGTCAGGAACAGGGCATCCTCAGGTCCCCACCCACCCATGGGGAACCCAGGAGGGAGCCAGCTTGAGGACCAGCACACATGGCATTGACAGCTTGACCTGCTGCAGAGGCTTAGGTGCGGACAGCCCTGGCCAGGGGCCACAAGAAGGGTGGCAGACCAGTAAGACCAGGGACAAGCCTTGTCCCCCTGGAGCATAGTGGAAACCAAGGGAGTAGATGGCGGGTTGAGCTAGCAAGAGATTCAGGAGGACACCCAGGGGTGGTGAGTGGGCAGAGTCCACACCAGGATGCAGCCCACAGGAGAGAGCCAGGACGGGAGAGAAGGTGGAGGCACAGGGGTGGTGAGAGGCCCGTGAAAGCCCGGCACAAGCAAAGCTGGTCCTGGGAAGGCTGCCAGGGAAAGCAGGCCAAGCCAGAGGAATGGTTCCCATACTGGGATCTCAGATTTGATAAACTTCAGAGGGCTCATTTAGAATTGGGAACTTTGGTATAAAAACAAGGCAAAATTTGGCTATTAGGTTTTGAATGGGGCCCTGAATTCCTGAAATCCCCCAGCCTGTCAGGGCCTTAGACTCAAAACCTGTAAGGGGTGTCAAGGGAAGCTGTGGTGTGGGGGTTGGGGGAGCAGTTAGGAAAAAGGGCCCTTCTCTATGGGCGCATGCCATAGGCCACTTTGCCTCAGGAAAAGGTGACATAGACTTGTCTACATGGTCTGGTTTGGTGTGCTAGAGTCTCTTTTGGGATGGTCCAGGTGATGGTGACACAGGTGTGTCCTCTGGGACATGCTGTGCAACTTGGGAAGCCTGGAGAAGCTCTCCTGGGATGCTTCAGACATTCCCCCAAGTCCAGGTTTCCCAGTGAACAAACTGAGGATCAAGCCACTTTCTATAGACTGAGTGCTGGTTTGCACTACAGGCAGAGAATCCAGTCACTGCTGCCCATATCTGCCCAGAGGCACACCCAGCTCACCCTGTCTTCCCTGCTTGGTCGCCAGTGGTCGCAGTCCAGTGTGGCACATGTGGAGCCCCCAGGAGCCACGTGGAAGTCATCTGCACACCACCCTGGCTCCTTAGGAGACGGATCCACAGGCACAAATAGCACTGTAGTGAGTCACTATGGGCAAGCATGTGTGCACCCACACGCTAACACACGCACATGTGCGCGCATACCCAGACACTCACAAATTACTTTTGGCCAGCACAGGGTGACATCATGCTGCTGCTCCCGTGGGAGCTGCCTGGACGGGCCTCCTCCATGACTGCTGATCCCACAAAAGGTCCCTTTCTTCCTTGGCCGCACTAAATGAGTTGGCCTAGGGAATTGTGTTTTGACTTTGCAGCCATAGCAGTGAAGCAACACCTTTTGAAAACTCTGTTAAATGCATCAGACACACAGCCAGCTGCAAGTTTCTGCTCTCTGACACAGAATCTAGGGCCAAAAGGGCTCCAGGGTAGCCCAACCCCTTTCATCATAAAACTGGGTGTGAAGTGACTGACACTTCCTATTCATGCTTTCTAATAGAGACACAACATTAACAAAAACTGGCTGAGCAGACTGGGACGTGACACTTCACTCATTCCTGTGAAACGGCCTCAGTGCATTGGGAATTCCTAGACTCAGGACTTGCCGCTCCAAGCCCCTCTGACTACTGAGACACATCTGCGATCAGTTTCCCTCCATCTCTGCCCTCCCCACCCACCTGCGATCCAGTTCTAAAGGGAAGCCGGTCTTTTACTAATAACTTGCTATGAGGTGCTGCCATTTCCAGACATTCTTATTTTTATAAATCAAATTTTTGAGAAACTTTAGGGCTATTCTTTATGGTAGTTCCTTCCATTAGAAAAATCTGCTTTCTCAAAAATGCATCTGAGTGTGAAAGAAGTTCAAGTATCATTTTTTAAAAGTTTTTATTTATTTATTTATTTTTAGAGAAGGAAGGGAGGGAGATAGAGAGAGAGAGAGAAACATCAATGTGTGGTTGCTGGGGGTCATGGCCTGCAACCCAGGCATGTACCCTGGCTGGGAATCGAACCTGCGACATTTTGGTTCACAGCCCGCACATTTTTCTTATGAAAGTGTGTCCTGTCGTTGGTAGGGGAGCAAAAAGAGAAGAGGCGAGAGAGGCAGTGGTGTGTGCGAGGTAGGATCTGTGGAGCAGGAGGACGGCTCTTCTCCTCTAAGGGTCACCACTTAAGCATGAGACACCACTCTTAAAATAGCAGTGTGAGGTCCTAAGGTTGATTACATTTAAAGATTTGTTAGGGAGTAATGGTTTGGAATTGGAAAATAATTTCTCTGTAGGAACAGTATTATTAGAGGAGGATTAGTTCTTCAAACAAATCTGTAAAAATGTATTTGATCTCTCTCTACCTTACTAACTGTGTCATATAGGGCATTAGTCGATATCTGCTTCAGTTTGCTTCTATGTAAAATGGGAATGTACCTGTCTCATAGGGTTATTGGGAGGATTACATGGATTTATACATGGGAAGGGCTTAGAACAGTGACTGGCAAATAATCAGGGTTACATGTCTTCTTCTTATTATTTGCAGTAACACTATAATATACTTCAGCTCCTATGTCCCTGGAGCCCTACTGAGTCTCAGGAGGGGATCAGAAGTCCCTATGTGGTAGGAGTTCCCTTGGAGAGTGAGGACTGAGGGCTGGAACTACTGTTTATGGGTCCCAGGACAGCAACTGGGGAGAAGGCTGCAGCTGAGAAGACAGGAGATTGAAGTGGTTGCTCCTCCGGGGGCCATTTGTCAGCCACGCCCCCAGGGCAAGTCCACCTGAACTTTCAGGGGAAGTTAGCCTTTGGGTGGATACTCCATGGCAGAAGGGTACTGGATAATGACAGCCAGTGTTTGCCAGGTGTGAGCCCAGCATACATCTGGTAGTGAGAGGAGGCACTTGACAGGGGACTCAAAAGTCAAGAATCATCTCCTGTATACTTTGCCCAGGGAGGTCCTATCTTCCTTGAGGTTAAAGTTCTTGTACAACACATCAGTGGGAAAGTCCTTTATCTATGTGTGGTTGGACTTTATGGCAGACAGACTTACCCAAGGCCAACTATGAATTACTGAATACAAAGGCAAACAAAGCCTTCCGGTTCTCTGAGTCTCTTGATTGCTGCCCTTACTTTCTCCTTCTCCTTCAGTGCAGGAAAAAAGAGAAGGTGTGAGCTGGCTTCCTTGGTGCAGGCCAAGGGCTCAGTATGGAAGCGCAGGGAGTGGGAGTTCTGCCAGCAGAGGGACGAGCTTCCCAGAACCAGAACCAGGAGGGGGCCACACAGAGTGTGTGGGGGGGGGGGACACAGAGTGTGGGGAGGGCTCCATTGCTGCAGGGTGGTTAGAAGACAGAAGGTGACTGCTGGGATCATGACCACTGAGTTTGCATTCAGTCCCTCTGTCAGGTAGGATCCAACCCATGCATTTGTGGGGCCTCCTGAACCCCCTTTTCTACACCATAGGTCCTGTCTTCACAGAATGCTGTTTCTATCTCGCAGGTGATTTCCATCTGGCCACTGTCTTAGCCATCAGCCTAGGCTTCACATTTTCAGCCAATGTTCACTTCACTGTTGTTATCTTTGGTGATTTACAAAATGAGCATTTTAGAAATATCCACATATTTACATGTGTTCTGACTAATACTTTACATTTTTCCACACACACACATTTCTACTTTATCATCTGCACATATAGCAATTCGTACTCAGAAACACTAGTTTCACATTTTAGAAATGGAGTTGGAGTCATTTCAAAGTGTTTTGCATAATAAAGGGTGAAGCCTTTGAGGTAAGAGTTTTTCTCAAAACTCTTCCCCGTGACACTATTTGTTCCATCTAATAAGTATCTGTTAGCACCTCTTGTGTACCAGGCACCGTCTCATGGAATTGGGAATGACGTGAACAGGCAGATGTCATTCCCAATTTCATGGAACTAGGCATTTTTCAAATGAAATGACATTTTCCAAATTATACAATTTGGTATTTTACCTTCCCTTTGCCTCTGCTCCCAGTACTATTAGACTTTGTTTGCTGCAGGTATTAATAGAAATCAGTGATGAATATTCACTATATAAAATAGATGTTTCTCATTTCCTGTTATGTCTAGTTCTCAACTATTTCCCCAAAGTCAAACTGACTTGCTTTTGAGCAACCATTCATCATCACGGTAAGGATTCAGATGTCTGACTTGGCATAAGGGCAAATTAAATTATGTGGGAAACCTAATAAGGGTTGAATTTTGTCCCCATAAAAGACATGTTAAAGTCCTAACCAATACGGGATCTTTTATTTAGATCAGAGTTTTTCAACTTCGGTGATATTGAGATTTTAGACAACATACACCTTTGCTTGGGGGGCTGTCCTGTACATTGTGAAATGTTTAGCAGCATCCCAGGCCTCAACCCCACTGTATGCCTACAGCACCCTCCTCAGTCATGACAACCAACAATGTCTCCAGATATTGCTAACTGCCCCCAAGGGGGAAAACTGCCCCCAGCTGAGGACCAATGATTTACACATTCAGTCAGGAGGTTGATACTTGATGTGTGTTTATAATAAAGGTTTTGATTATGCACAGAAATTGTAAAAAGTCGGCTTAACCTGGACAAGGAAAGCAAAGTCATCTTGAGTTGAATTGTGTCCTCCCAAAACACAGGTTGAGTTGTAATGCAGGTATCTGTGGGTGTGAACTTATTTGGAAATGGGGTCTTTGAGGATGTAATTGAGACGAGGTCATACTGCTGTAGGGTGAACCCCTAATCCAATATGACTGGTGTCCTTACAAATGAATACATACATCTGGGAGAAAGCAGGCCTGCGCTGAAACAGCTCACCTGAGGGCTGACACTCAGAAGTGTAAAACTCCTGGGTTATTCATCCCAGGTGGTGATGGACAAGCCTGGCGAGGCCCAATGACTCACAGCCAAAATGAGTAGTTCTTGCAAGCGTGGATTCCAGGCCCTCAAACTGAGTTGTAATGAGAGTGTGTCAGTGAGTCCAGAAAATTCTGCCACCCCTTTCCCACCATGGCAAGGTATACAGTAGTTGTGTAAATAAGTAAATAACCCATACACATATGAAGAAATCAATCTTATACAAATATACAAGTACACATGTATCCAAATATAAGTATGACACTATAACACTGAGATATTAGCAAAGGAGCAAATGTGTGGAATGTTTCTATCTACAGGAGAACTGTTCATCAAAGGGGTTGTCTTGTGAGGCTGTGCACTTCATCTGTTGATTGGTTAGAGTGACTCTGGAGCCCCTCCTTCCGAAATTGCCTTGAGAAGCAGTTTATGGAATTTTCAGGAAGCATGATCATATTACTCACATAGCATTCTACAGCTTGCTCATCTCCTTGTTCTTGAGACATGGCTCCACAAGCACTTCAATTACTTAAAAATAAAGTTTCCTTCCAAGAGTGATGAGGAGAACCAAAAGAACATGCCACTGGGTGTGTCAAGAGTCTGAAGAATGTTGGTCCTTTCTCCAAGTGCCCCACTTAGGGAATATTACCAGTCTCTGTAATACGGGGCACTGACACAGTGGAAAAGAGCAGAAGTTGGAATCCCCCTAAACGGGGACTGTAAAGCTACTTTTGATATGTCCATATGACAAAATATTCCTAAAGCATTAAAATTAAAGTTTTAGAAAGAGATTATAAAACATTAAGTGTAATCCCAATCTTATTAAAACAAATACTAAAAAAATATGCCTCAATCCTATGAATGATTCTAATGTTCTTCTTTAGAATTTTTTGTATTTCACAAGTTTTCTACAGTGAATATATATTCTTTTGTAATTAAAAATAAAATGAATCAGCCCTGATTTGGCTCCACTGGTTGGAGCATTGTCCCATACATGGCAAGGTTGCCAGTTCAGTTCCCAGTCAGAGCACATACCTAGGTTTCAGGCTGTGTTGCAATCAATCAATGTTTCTCTCTCACATTGATGCTTCTCTCTCTTTCTCAAATCAATGAAAGATTGTCCTTGGGTAAGGATAAAATAAATAAATTAAATTAAATTAAGTAAAATCAATCAGGGTTATTAAGGTATGCACAAAATTGAACCCACTTTAAGTATGTAGGTCTATGAGTTTTGACAGATGTAGACAGTAGTGTGTCCATCTCCACAATGAAGATATAGAACATTTTCATCCCCCCCAAAATGTTGCCTTGTGCCCCTTTATAGTCAGTCCTCTCCCCGTACCCCAGCCCCTGGCAACCCTGCTGTTTTCTGTTGCTATACTTTTACCTTTACTAGAATGTCACATAAGCAGAGTTATATAGAATATAGTCATTAAGGCTTAGCATGGTTTTGAGATTCATACATTGGCTTTCATACATCATGAGATAATGAAATGACTCTAATGCTTACACTGCTGTCAGTTGGGTTTTCCATTCCTTACAATTGGCAGCACATTTACCTGATACAAATATGGACATTTCTTTTGAAATTCTACTCATTCTTCAAAATGCATTAATCTTAATGTATTTCTTCAAAGAAGCCTTTCATGATAGTATTGCCCCCAAACAACAATGATTTCTCTGCTTTTAATCCTCATGGTATTTTGTGGCCCAAATAAGGCATTCATATTCTTCTTTGTCCTGGTTTAATCTATCTCAATATTTCCAATCAAGTAGTTATTAGGCTTCTTAAAGCTAAGAGCTAGATAGCTCTTATTCCCATAGATTATTCCCATAATACCTCATTATCTATAGGTCACATTATTTGTCCACCTGATTTGTGTACCCATTACTTTTACAGTGCGTCACCCTCTCTGCTCTGGTCATCTGGCATCCTCATTCTCCTACACATGTGCCAGGCTAACTCCCACCCCTGTGTCCTCCTAGGAGACAGCAGACCATTGTGTGTTCAGGCCTCACAGGTGGCACATTTGTGATGAGTAAGAATGCTAGGTGTCCAAGTGTGAGGATGGTCTTTGCCTGGCAGGACAGGCTGCCTCAAAACATACTTCTTGGAAGAGGTGGCCAACAGCCCTGTGTGAATTCTAATCTGCATCCATGGCTTCTCCAAATTTTGTTTTTGGTCTGGATCCCCTTAAGAAAACAAACAATTCAACCTATGTCTCGTGTAGCTTTTACATATGAAAGTGAATCCTAAATTGCACCCCCCACCCAACCCTGTCCTCTTAGCCTCCAATGAATTGTTATTTTGCTGCAGGACTTCTAGGAACTTTGGGAAATTATGTGCTCTGTCAATCTCCTACAGAAGGATACAGTGTCCAGCATTTCCCAAATGTGTTTAACCACAGACTCAGCCCCATTTTAAAAACGTTTATTTTGAAATGATTACAGGCTCTCAGAAAGTTGCAAAAATAGTATAGAGAAGTCCTGTGTTTACTCCCCATTTTATTTGTTATTGAAGTAGTTTGTAGGACTCTGAGACTTTTAGAATCTCTTTTCACAACATGCACTGCTTTTTACTAAGATCTGCTCCAACAAAGGCGATCAGCTCCTACAAGAAACCTGAGATGTCTTCATATTTAGTGATGGGCTGTATTTGCAAACAGCACACATAACTGCACTTTTCAAGTTTAGCATTTGTATTCCAAGGGCAAGAGCCTTAATATATATATATATATTTTTTAACCATTAGCAGCAGCCACAGGCAAATTACAATGCAACCAAAATAGTGTATTTTAGAATAGAGTGCATGTTAAATGGCTTATTCCTCTCCAATAGCTCATCATTGACACTGATAGTCAGCATAGGTAAGCAAGCCTTAATTACAAAGAAACCAAGGAATGAGAGGTCCATAATGAGTGAGAAGAACCAGCCAAACCTGGCATTCAGCTCTCTAGTGCTTCCTTACAGATTGCCATGTGCTTGAGGGTAACTTCTGTTCAGGGTCAGGCTGGGAGAATAGCACTCCTGACCCTGAATTTTAGAAACTCCTCACCTGCATTCAAAGCTTATCACAAATATCCCGGCCCACCCTGCCTTTCAGTTGTTTCTGTTTTTTCCTCATCCTCTCCAGCCTCCCGAAGCACACATCCAGTCACATTAAACCTGGCCTGTCTTCCAGTCAGAGCCTGTGTGTAGTACAGTGTGCCCTACCTGCTGCTGGGTGGACCCATCCCTCACCTCTGCCTGGAGAAACCCTACTCTTTCTTCTTCAGGCCTCAACTGGAAGTCCTCAGGTGTCATGCCTTCCCTGGTACCCCAGAAACCCAGCTCAGACTAACTCATACAGAAATGGGCAATTTACTGATCTCAAAGCTGAACTGTGGGAAGGGCAGGGATGCTAGAAAGCAGAGGTTTGACTGAGTTCATAGTTCTCCTGGCTTCTCTTTGACGGTCATCAGCCTTAGTGTCCCTAACTTCATCCACAGAAAGAGCAAATAGTGACTGGGTTTTGACTCCAATCTATAGCTTCACACACAGGGAGGAAGGGCTTTGCCCTCCCAGCAACAGCTTAGCCAGTCCCAGGAAGGACCCTGGCACCCCTCACTGTGGCTGGGAGCAGGGGGTACTCAGGTTAGGCTGGGGCCAGAGCTAAGGTGATCTTTGTTTGGCAGCTTCCACTCAAACCACATGGTGGGGCAGGGGTAGGAGGAGGGTCATGCTATTCACAGAAGAATTGGGAAGGTGAGATAGGAGGACTGAACACTAGAATAGATCACATTTAGCTTATTTGGATACACATGGAATCTCTGATTTTCCATACTGGATAGAGAGCTCGTTTAGGGCAAACTGGTCTTTCTGCCTACCTCAGAACAGGGCTTGGCCAGGCCTCACACCTAGGAGACCCCAATAATGTTTGTTGAGTTGAATGCTCATTAATAAGGCTAGTTTGCACTGGTGGACTTAATGTGGCATGATTCGTGACGTTTGTAAGATCTAGGATCTTTGTATATTCTACTGGACTGTGGGAGTTACGGGGGCACTGACAGGGAACACTTCCTCAAGGTCTTCTTTCTCTCATAGAAGACATATCGATCTGCCTTGAGCCTATCATTAATTCTCCAATTAAGGTAAAGAAATAAAGCAAAGGTTTATTGTCACTTAGCTGCTACTTTGTCAATTTTTATCTGTTAAAGTATAAATGATCTGATAGTGTTTTATTTTGGATTATAAAGTCATTATAATGATTATGAAAAACCCTTTTTAGATTTTAACTTGCCAAATTTAATAATGTTATATTTTATATAAATGACTGGCCTTCTTTTGATTCCTATGGAAACGTTAGAGAAAGTAGTTAACAATATTCCAATAAACTATTAACTCAAAAAAGAGGCATTTATTTTAGACATATTTTCCCAAGCTCTCCAGAACAAAAAGTTATTCATATTAACATAGGGGTGTTTTTGAAAAATATATAAATAGTTTGCCCCACTGGGCACCAGGAAATTCTAGACATGGCATGTACTCAAGGCCTGTGGGGTGTGAGAAAGAGATAGCCTGGAAGCAGGGGTCCCTCCCCACAGGCTCCAGCGGTAACTTGGGTGTTATCCTTGGTCTCACTCCCTACTCTGCCTGTATCCTGCCCCACAGATCCCATCTCCTAAATTTCATCAGGCTCTGTCTCCGAATCTTTATTCCCATCATCAGCACCTTAACCTAAGGCCGCATTATCTCTTCCTAGACCAGGGATTGGCAAAGTCTTTCTGAAAAGGGCCAAATTAAATATTTCAGGCTTTGTGGACATACAGTCTCTTTTCCAACTACTCAACGCTGCCATGGTAAACGCAGTCATAGACAATGTGTCAGTGAATCACTGTGGCTGTGTTCCCATAAACCTCCAGGCTGTGGGCTGGCTCTGGCCAAACATCCTTTAACCACTTACTTCATCCTGAAGTCAGTGGCCTGAGTGTATTTTTCTTTATATCCCCAGGTCCTTACAGAGTGTCTGACACCTAAGAAACATTCAATAGAAGTTTGTTGAAAGAATGAATGAGTTCCCTGGCCCAAGCATGCATACCTATGATGTCATGTTATTACTGAGCTGCCAAACATTATTTTCAATTTCATTAACTTAAGATAAAAGATTTGGAGCTATTTTTAAATTTACTAAAAATTAGAAAATTCATTCCCCTTCTAACAACACAATCTACTTGTTTATTTATTGCTCTATGTACACTTATTTCAGAAACAAAGGCTCTGGCAGCTCTCATTATAAGCATCTTAAAATACATTGCTCTTGGTGGAAAGTTTAATCAGGACTGAAACAAGAGGTGTTCTGTTTTTTTGTTTTTCATTTTTTTCTCATTTAAACAAGAGCACCTCAGACATAAATGAATGATGAAAAGATTTGCTAGTTGGCAGAAAGAATATCTTATCATTAAAGTTTGTGTTTGGTCAGACATGATTTGTCTATCTTTAGTGTTAGTCATTCTTGGAAGAAATTCCTCACCTTGTTACTTTAAGTCATAGAAAAAAGGCTTTGCCTCAACTGTTTGTTTTTATGAACAGGGGTTGCCATGGGTCACATTACTTCCCTCTGCCTAAACATAACTGCATGAGGGAGGTGTCCTATGCTGAGTGGGTACAGCCATGACCAGAATGAACTTGTGTGTCAGAGTAAGACTTAGGTAAATTATCTACAGCCCCATTAGCAAACTCTTCCAAGGCATTATGCTTTTGAGAAACAAGAAGATCAAAGAACCAAAATAGCACACAGGCAGTCAAAGAAAGTTTGGGACTAGAACCCTGTGCACGCCCCCGAAGCTAGTGAGCTGCTGGAGCCAGCCTCCACCAACTGGCTCAGGAGCACCAACCGTGTACCTCTCTGTGCAGTGTCTTCACAATGGAGCTTGAAATCAGGGCAGTGGGAGCATCTGCACAGGGGATACAGGCACAGTACAAGTCAGGTCTTTGCCCCTAAAAGGGCCTATTGTTTAACCCTTTGCGGCGCAGCACTAACTCCCTTGTAAAGTCAGTTTTTCTCATCCTTCTTCATGGTATGTATTAAAAGACAGAGCAACTGACCAACTCAATGCATTATTTCTAACACTGTGCATTTCAGAAAGATCAATATTGCTGGGTTTCTGCCTTCAAGGAGTCTGTCTGGGAGATAAAGCATAGGCTTATGAAAAGATAACTAATCAAAGTGACCTTAACTGCCCTGCATCTCAGTTTTCTCATCTGTAAAAATACTTTGCAGAGGAGATAAGAGGATTAAATTAAATAATGTATATAAAGCATTTAGCATGTAGCAAGGGCGATCATATGTACTTAATAAGAATTGGCTATTGTTATTTTCATTATTATTGATTAACTGAAGAAAAAGAAAGTTGGAGATGAGGAAAGTAGCAGAAAATTAAGATTTTAGGTAAGTAAGGAGGTGGCAGTAGTTTCAGTCTAGACACCACTAGAAAGTTAAAGGATCAGTGTCAGGCATCTCGTCTACTATCAAGGTCCAAGTAGCATAAGAACCTGAAAAGGGAGAGGCTTCACTTGGAGCCTCATCTGTCACAGAACTTGAAATTGTGTCAGGAGAAAAATAGCTGTGACCAAAACCTACTCAGTTCACCCCACCCCAAAGTCTCAGGAGTCTCCACAGCATAAGGTTTGTGTAAAAGAAGGAGGCAACAACACTTGGAGCTGATGATGGAACTGGTGCCTAAGGGAGCAGGGAAGGGTTCTGAGCTGGCTGCCTCTCCCCTGTGCTTTGGAAAGGAAGCTCTCACTATGGTAAGTGGGTCATTGTGGACGTTCTGAGCAACCACAAAGGACAGAAGAGCTAAGCTCTTGTTTCCTTCCAAGAAGTAAAAATTACTTCATATGTGTTTTTGAAATATTATTTTAATGATGTAATTGAATTTTATACCTCCCTCACCATGGGAATTCAAATATATAAAGGAAAAAATGTTTTGATTTTGGTGTATCTGTTTCTATGCTCATAGATGGTGAATGGCAGCTTGCTAACAATGAATGTGGGTTATTGTATCAGTCAGTATTCTAGGTTATAAGCAACAGAAACCAATTTTGCCATTTTAAGCAAAATGAGAATTGATTAAAAAGTTATTGGCAAGCTCAAAAACTCTTGGAAGGATGGAGAACCAGGCCTAGAAGCAATGCAGCCAGGCACCTGCTACCCCTACCCAGTTCAACTATTGCCACTGTGGCTGCAGCAGAGGCACTCCTGATGTTGGACATCACAAGGCCCTAGAAGCCACTGCCTCCTTCACTACCATGTATTCTGCACCATCTCTGTTTCTTCACACCACTGGCTTCTGACTCAAGGGTTGCCATGGGTGCATGGGATCAGTGGGGCCTAGCTGATAGGCCCCTTCTGAACTGTGCAGGAAGCTGGGAAAGTGAGCAATTGGCACAATCAGCTTTCGTACTGATTATGTGAGATCAGGAAGAATAGTTTTGGCTACAGTAATAGTATTCCAACTAAAGGTATTTTAAGCTAGAATTACTTATTTTCCCATATCATGAGAATTCCATAACTAAGTAGTTCCAAATTTGTTAAATGCAGACAAAAGAAGGCTGTTAATGCCCCAGGTGCTTTCCATCTTTCTCCTCCATCCCCACCATCCACAGAGCACTGGTTTCCATTTTTAGGCTTGGCCCCTTGGGGTTATGAGCTGATGGCCACAATCCTACACATCACATCTTCATGCAAGCAAGCCCCATGTTTAAGAAGTGGTGTTCTCTCTGCATATCTCTTTTTACTGGGGAGAAAATCTTTCATGAGAAGTTATATAGGAAGCATCCCCTCATATTCCATTTGCCAGGAATGGGACATATGTCCATGTCCTTGCTGCAGAGAAGCCTGGAAAACTGATTTCTTTACATCTTTGGCCTCCATACTGCAATGTAGACTATGAAGATAGAGGAAAAACAGGAGAATGACTATTAGGTGGACAACCAACAAGGTCTGCGGTTGCCACCATCCTTAGAAATGTTGAATAGCTACTAGGCTGGTACTATACTGAGGGATTACTATTGGATTTCACCTTTCATGAAAACCCCAATCTTCTAGCAACATTTTCCTGGTGTGCTTTGTTGGGAAGGGTTCTGAAGTTCTGTCTCGACTCAGCAGGAAAGAATGATACCAGGTCAGTGATGTCTGCCATGGGGATGGAGAAGGAAGTGTTGGCATATGAACCACAACATGACAAACCTGGTCTGGAGAGGGACTGGCCTGTTTTATCAGCTCACCTCATGTCCTTGTGGAGCATTTCAATCTGCTTTTGAAGAGCTGGGCACACCATCTTTCCAGTGGGGATAGCAGTGAGCTTCAGTGGTATCTCACACACATACCACCTCTCTGACTGCTCTCTTTCTGATGTTTGAGCTGTCTCTTTGCTACACTTTTCCAGCTGAAATGATTAGAATGAACACTTGGCCTAGGAATAAATGCTGGGTGGTACTAGTACTGGCTGGGGGAGATCACTGTGTTAAGAGCACAATCTGATGTTTTCTTCTTTAAATGTTTATTTCACCTGTGGTGGCTACTTTGAGTGAATTTGGAGTAAATTTTGCTCCCAAATTCCAAGGATATTTTGTTCAAATCTCTGTATCCCAGGATAAAAAGTAGCTGACTCATTTGCCCTTTCTTAGCACATAACCGCAAAGAAGAGCATTAATAGTAAACACTACTCCAACCACAACTATTACCATCACTAAGGATAAGTAACACAACAGAGTAAACTGTACTGTTTACAAAACATGTTCCATATATATTATTGCTTTAAGTTTCAAGAGTGTCAGCAGTCTTGTAAATCAGTCAGTGTGGATAATAACAGTAGCTAACTTTTATTAAGTTCCTACAAACTTGCAATCATTGTGCCAAATATTTACCTGCCTATAGTCTTTCATTAATTTAATCCTTGCCATGATATTCTGAGGAAGGTGCTATTGTTATTCCTATTTTTCAGATGAGGAAAGCTTAAAGAATTTAACTAACTTCCCCGAGGTCACACAGCTTGTATGTGACAGACCCTGGATTCAAATACCTGTACAATCTAAACTTTTACTCTTCTTTTACTAGTGTTCTTCATTGTTACCATCATTCCCATTTGGGGGCTGAGGAAACTGATGTCTGATGATGACTGAGAGTGGTTCACCCAAGGCTACCCAGCTGGTAAACAGTAGACCCCTCCCCACAAAGGCTTCTTTTTTAAAAAAAAATTTTAATTTTTAATTTTTTAAGTTAATTTTTCAATTGTATTTTTTTTCCACTATCACTTGGTCCCCTTAACCCCAATCCATTGCCCCAAGGACCAAAGACAGATGATCCATGCTAGTAAAAGGTACAGTTTTAGGTTTTAAAAAAGTTACAGATTGGGATATCATTGTATAATTGCCTAATTCATCAGATGTTATCTGAACAGAATTCTACAAAGCACAGCTGAAAGGCAAGAGGCTGGAAGGCATATCTACTTTAATTAAAATCTTGGTCAATTACATAACCTCTCTGAGCCTCAGGCTCTCTATTTGGGAAATATACACTACCATACTTTATAGACTTTTGGGGAGGATTAAATGAGATAATCTTATGAACCACCTACATAATGCCTGACATTTGTAGGCATTATGCCGACCATCCTTTGCCATCTACACATGCTTCCTTCTTTTTCTGGTTTTCAGAAGGACTACTTCCTATATCCTAATTAGGGAAATTTTAGAAGAAAGGTGTGCCCCAGTCATGGGTTTTTCCACAGGCATTGACCAAAAGCTTTGGTCCTTTCACTGTTTTGTACCAAATGCATCCATAAAGGCTTTGACCTTGTAAAACAAAGACAATTATATTAGATGCCTGACTCTTCTTGTCAGACAGTAAATATCAAGCCTGAGCCAACAATTTTCCCTGTGTTTGGAAGCAAGATGACTTCTTTTTTTTAAAAGATTTTTATTTATTTATTTATTTTTAGAGAAAGAGGAAGGCAGGGAGAGAAGGAGAGAAATATCAACACGTGGTTGCCTCTCACATGCTCCCTACTGGGGACCTGGCCCGCAACCCAGGCATGTGCCCTGACTGGGAATTCAACCCGTGACTCTTTGGTCCTCAGGCCCACAGCACAATGGCTTCTTAAGTGTCAGAGTATCTCCAGCCCAGGATTTTGCAATGTGGGAAAAGATAAAAAGGCTAAGTGTCCAGTAATGGTTAATAGTTAGTCAATATTTATTAATTTTTCTTGAAAGTGGATTCTGAAACTTTCAAATGACAGCTACAATTTAGTCCTGCCTTATGCCAGACTGCTGGTTACTTAGGAAAGTCTCCCTGATAGTCATATGCAAATTGTTACATGTATACAGAAGGCCTTCCATTGAGTGACTTAGATGCTGGGTCATTCCCGTCTATACACTGAGGTCCATGAGGGCAGGGACCTTATATCCTGGTATATAGCAGGTATACAGGAAATAGTGATGTTGGGTGTTGCAGACAGATGGATAGATAGTCCCAACTTCCTCAAAATGAAGATTACATGGGAAGGAGACTCTTGAGTCTTAAGACACCACATTTGCAAAAATACATACTGCTTCCTCTGGCTTTTTGGCAAAAATGTTCCCCTTTGCGTTATTTAGCACACATGTAAAAAGGAAAACTGGATAAAGGAAGTGAGCTTCTTGGATGACATCAGTCCCAGCCACCCACTGCCGGAGAAGGGACTATCCACAGACTCTAGGGCCAGCCACAGCCACAATGACAACAATGACACTTCAGCTTCACACCCACAGTCTCTTGTCCTGGGATTAAGAAGGAAGTGGCACCAGAAGTCAAAAATCCTATTTTAGGTTTTTCTTTTTTGACTGTACAAGATGAATAAGCATGAAACAAAGTCTTTCCCCAGACTTTCCCCAGGGGTGGGGACCCCTGCTGTCTACAGTAGCCTTGGGCAATTAGTAATAACTTCATTTCAAAATCCAAAAGACTTTGTATAAAGATGCTACAGGCATGTTTAATGACAGTTTGTAGGGCAGATGAAAGTAACTATTTACAAAGGACCTACTGTGTGACAAGCATAATGCAATGATTTTGCAATTTTTTCCCCTTACCCTCATGACATTAAGACTTTAGGAATGTCTCAGTAGCCCCAACCTTTTTGGCACCAGGGACCCACTTTGTGGAAGACAGTCAGGAGGTGGGGGACCAACGATGACACAGGAGGAAGAGCTCAGGTGAGTTTGCTGCTCATCCAATAGGAGGCGAGGTAGAGCTCAGGTGAGCTTTGCTCACAGCCCTGGGGTTGGGGACCCCTGACATAACTCATGTGAATTTGTAAAAGTAACAGAGATGAAATTCAAATCTAAATTTACAGTAAAATATTAGGTTTAAATAAGAAATATTTAAATGAGTTAAGGAGAAATGTAAAGGAAAATGCTGAATGGATTAGCACATTAGCATCCATAATACAATGAGTACATACATTTGTTTTCATGTACTGATATGCTATCTGTAGAGCATGGGTTTGGGGTTGTTTTTCTTTTCTACTACTAGAAATAAATTTGTAGGAGGTATCTACAATCTTTCTTCTGGTTCCCTTTATAATCACCCACGATGTTTGTCATAACTTCTACCATTCAGTGTTTCCCAAACGGATGCCTTGAAGACTACTTGTCAACCATCTAGTATAAAGTGGGACCCTAAAATGTCTTCCTTGCACAAATTTAAATTAAACAGAATTAAACAAAATTAAATATATTTACTTAACACGAAAGTTTTTCATTTGTGGAGTCTTTTATCTGCTAACACATATTATGAATTTTCAAGGTGCATATAGTATATAATATATCCCAAACTTATTTGAGCCCGCAATCTTTTTTTCTATCTTTTTACTGCACTTACTTACATCTCCAGAAAGAATATGGAAATCAGTTGGGGAAAACTGTGACAGAATGGATTTGATTTGGCAAGATCTGTCTCTAGAAGCCATTTCTCTGCCCAGGCACCATGTCTACAATTCCAGAAGCTGCCATTAGATGAACCATGCGCTGGTTCTTGGTGCCCACTGCAAATGTTTTCCACTGTGACTGATATTCTAAACTGACCCAGCCTCTGAGATTCCCAGACTGCAGCTACCTCCCACTAGTCACTTCACAAATGTTCAACAATAATAAGTTTTCCTATAAAACACTTTGAAAATTTTAACTTCCTTTTACCCACACACCATGCCATAGCCAACCATTTAGTTGTTGATTTTTCATTGAGAGCAAGAACAATGACTCGTTCACCTTCCTATCTCCATCATTAACCCACTCATGTCTGATGAAATAATTCCCAGTTAGATGCCCTCCCAGCTCTCCAGGTAGTCAAGGCAGGTACTTCTGTCTCATATAGACCAGTAATGAACCAACTACACAAAGCTGGATCTCTAAGCTAGGAAGGAGCACAGTCAGGGTCAGAACTCAGGACTTGGGATCATTCTCCCTAAGGCATGCCGGTGAAGGGCTCTAAACTGTTACTGAATGGTATTCAAAAGAGAAAAAGAATTTGAAACAGACTTAGAAAATGATCAAACGGGTCTGTAACTCAATGAACACAAATGCAAAGTATTCATGTAGGAGGAACACACAACCCCTCCCACGTCACAAAACTCTCCGAATAGATCTAGAGGGCAGTTGCAAGGGCTGAAGATGTTAACATGTAAAAAAAAAGAAACAAATTCTTTCCCCACTGGATAAGTGAGAACAGTAAAATACAGAACCATCCTGCCAGAGCCCATGAAAAAAAAAAACATATGCACATTGAAATTATTCCTACTTGGGCAATTTTACAGAACTCCCCTCTGCTGTTGTACTTTTTGGAACTGTGCCAGGGACTTATCTGACTGACCAAATTCTACGTCAATTACTCTTTATAAGCCTTTGTCCAAGGGGAGTAATAAGAGAAATACAAAATGTTTTATAAATTTAATTTAGGGAAAATATTCATTCCATGTGTGTTCAGCCTGCAAACGTACTGCAGCCTGCAAAGGCTGAATGCACAGTTAGAGAACTATTGAGACCACTGCTGAGGGACAGTGGGACACAGGGGAGTCACCTTTTCCCAAGATTCTTGATCAAAGATCCCAAACTGGCCTGCATAGAGAGGAGGTGAAAGACTGTTTAATGACCCAGGTATTGATTTTATACCCAGTGCTGCAGGAATAGGATTACACAGCAGGCCAAAATGTTATCCATATAGCCAAGATGTTGAACTCAGGAAGTCTCCTGTAGTTGGTTGCTTTGATAAAATACTTTTATTTTGAAAAAATCTAGAATTAGGAGTGTTTCCAAGGGAATGTATTTATGCTACACTGTGATTTGCCAGGAGCAGGAGAGAACCACATAACTTCCATGGTGACAAGAGAGATGTCCACCTGGGAAGAGCTGTTTCAACATTTCCACTCACTCAGGAAGATAACCCTGAGAAAACTCAGATGAAGAAACTATAACCTGTGTTTGTTAATGATCAACCAAGTACAGATTCAGAATATTTAGTAACAGAACTTATCTCTAGGGAGTGTCTGAAGTGAGTGAGCTGGTATGAAGTCATGGCGTTGTGGGATACTAGACTTAGCACCTTAATGACCTCTGGAGCGTCTTCATTACAGAGAGGGCCAGACTGGGAGCTGCCCTGCTTACACAGCTGAATGCCATCACTGGGAAGGAAGCGGGTTTCAGGGTAATCTAATCTAGAGCTTCTGATCTTTTGATGAGAAGCAGTAGAGCACTACAGTTAAGAGCATGGACTCTGGAGTCAGACTGTAAGGTGGAATCTTGGTTAGGCCATTGCTGCCTGTGGATTGAGCAGGCACCTTGAACATCTGAGATTTAGAAATAACAAGACATGAAAAGCATGGAGGACAGAACCTGGCTCGTAGTACAGCTAATAAACTCTAGCTATTAGGTGCACACCTTAGACCCAGGCAAGAGGGGCCCCTTGCCCTGGCCCCAGGCTTTACAGGGCCCCAGTGTAGCCTCCACCCATTGAGGTGAGGATGTGCCTACCTGAAGCCCATGTATCTTTTTCCAGACCATGCTCTAGGTAATTGGGAGCCCAAATTTCCTTCCCACCATGCCTGTTCCTACGTTCAGGGCCTGCATGGATCTAGTGCCCAGGGTCTATTCTACTGGGGTGGATCACAACCCCAGGTCCAAGGGGCAAAGAGAAGCAGCTGGTGGGGTGTGGCTGGGGTTCAGAGGCCTCTCATATGTTGTAGGGAAAAGGAGAGGGCATAGGACAAGGGCCCAGAGCTGGCTTATCAGCAGTGCTGTTTATGCATGTCATTAACCTCAAAGTGCTAAGAAATCTTAAATTTGAGCCTAGCTTTCAGGTCATTATGAAGGTACATTTACAAAAACAACAGCATAAGAACATATTTTGTTTAACAGTTTGATGAGTAACTTTTAAGTATTTAGTATGTGGGCCTCTATTTGTGCTTTTACTTGAGGTCCCACAAATGTCACCGGCACAATTGACTAGTATAGTCATTTAAATTCTCATCACACCAACCACTGTGTCAAATTCCTGCACTACATCATGTTGGACACTAAAGTCTACTATTTCTAAAGAAGCACATGTATATGGCTTCATTAATACATATACACTAAGGGAAGTTCGAATCAAACCTTAGCGGGATGACAGCCTGCAGCATAAGCAGGCCACTGAGCACCAGAGTGGGGCTCACCAGCAAAAGCTTGTCCAAAGTCCATGCAGCCATAGGGAAATGGTCATCTCAGCTCTGCAGTAGAAGGAGCTGGCAGGTACCTCTCCAGTGCTTCCCCCTTCATGAGGCTCAGCTGCTCCTTTGGCCTTGGCTTCTCTCCCTGTGTCTTTGATACAAGTAATTCCACTTGTAGGAACTCATGCTAAAAAAACAAGCACAGTGGCCCTGGCCAGTGGCTTGGTTGGAATGTTATCCCATATACCAAAAGACTGTGTGTTCCATCCCTGGTCAGGACACATACCTAGGTTTTGTGTTCTATCTTTGGTCAGGGCACATATGGGAGGCAACTGATTGATGTTTCTCTTCCATATCAGTGTTTCTTTTGTCCCCCCTCTAAAATCAATAAACAGGAGTCCCAGCCAAGATGGATGCTTAGGTAGATATGCTTTGCTTTCTTGCACAATCAAAAGGATAACAACCAATTTAAAAATAATAAACAACCAGAACTACTAGAGAATCAAACTGCATGGAAGTCTGACAACCAAAGAGTTAAAGAAAAAGCATTCACCCAGACTTATAGGAGGGGTGGAGAAGAGGCAGCTGGAATGGAAAGGGCACATGCCAAGGTGGTGGGTGGAGGTCTGAGGTGGGCGAGGCAGTGGCTGGCTTACCAGAATACCCTATATTCATATGCAGATAAGCTGGGAGGAACAACGGGGGAGCGAGACAGACCACATAACCCAGAGTTTCAGCATGGGAAGCTAAAGCCTCTAAACCTCTGGCTGTAAAAATCTATGGGTGTTGCAGCCACAGAGAAACTCTCAGACTCACAAGAGAGTCCATTGGAGAGGCCTACGGGATTATAGAACACATACAACTGACCCACCCTCGAATTAGCACCTGAAAGGGCACAATCCACTTGTGGAAAGTGAGGGAATTTACAGAAAGTGGAGCAAGAGCCAAGTAAGCTAGCAAGTGGCATTGTTCCTTTTCTGACCCTTCCCCCACATACAGCACCACAACCTTGTCCTGGTGAATGCCTGAGTCTCTGCCTCTTACAACATAACAGGTGCACCAGGACAAAGAAATATGGCCCAAGTGAAGGAACAGATCAAAACTACAGAAAAAGAACTAGGTGACAAGGAGGTAGACAACCTATCAGACACACAGTTCAAAACACTGGTAATCAAGATACTCACAGAAATGATTGAGTATGGTTACCAAATAAAGGAAGAAATGAAGGTTATGCAAAGTGAAATAAAAAGTGTACAGGGAACCAATAGTGAAGGGAAGGAAACTGGGACTCAAATCAACAATCTGAAACAAAAGGAAGAAACAAACATCCAACTGGAATAGAATACAGAAACAAGAATTCAAAAAAATGAAGAGGCTGAGGAACTTCCGGGATAACTTTAAATGTTCCAACATCCACATCATAGGGGTGCCAGAAGTAGAAGAGGAAGAGCAAGGAGCTGAAAATTTATTTGAACAAATAATGAAGGAAAAATTCCTCAATCTGGCAAAGGAAGTAGATATGCAAGTCCAGGAAGCTCAGAGATTCTCAAAGAAGTTGGATCCAAGAAGAAACACACCAAGGCACATCATATACATTACTCATGATTAAATATAAGGAGAGGATCTTAAAAGCCGCAAGAGAAAAAGGAACAGTTACCTACAAAGGAGTTCCCATAAGACTATTTGCTAATTTCTCAAAAGAAACCTTATAGGCAAGAAGGGGCTGGGAAGAAGTATTGAAAGTCAAGAAAAGCAAGAACCTACATCCAAGAGTATTCTATCCAGCAAAGCTATCATTTAGAATGGAAGAGCAGATAAAGTGCTTCCCAGATCAGGTCAGGTTAAAGGAGTTCATCATCACTAAGCTCTTATTATATGAAATGTTAAAGGGACTTGTCTAGGAAAAAGATGATCAAAACGATGAACAGTAAAATGACAACAAACTCACAACTATCAACTACTGAACCTAAAAAACAAAAACATAAACCAACTAAGCAAACTAGAACAGGAACAGAATCACAGAAACGGAGATCACATGGAGGGTTATCAGTGGGGAGAGGGAGGGAGAAAAAGAGGGGAAAAGGTGCAGGGAATAAGAAGCATAATTGGTAGGCACAAAATAGATGGGGAGAGGTTAAGAATAGTATAGGAAATGGAGAAGCCAAAGAACTTATGTGTACAACCCATGGACATGAACTAAGAGGGAGGGAATGCCGGAGGGAGAGGTGGTGCAGAGCAGAAGGGAATAAAGAGGGAAAAAGTGGGACAATTGTAATAGCATAATCAATAAAATACACTTAAAAATAAATAAAAAATAAAATCAGTAAACATATCTTCTGGTGAGGATTTAACAACAACAACAAAAAAGCAGGGTGGTATCTGCTTTTTTGCTGACGTCTTCCTAACCCTGGTATGATGCCTGGCACAAGGTGAACACTCAGTGTATAGTCACTGCATGTGTATAGTCACTGCATATGTAAAGGAATGGCCAAGAGTTTGTGAAGAAAGATGCTTACTGAGACATTATTTGCAATAATGAAAATATCAGAAACAATCTAAATGCCTAAAATTAGAAAAATGATTAAATACAATACTGAGCATCAATACAATGGAATGTTAGCAGTTATTAAAATTATGATTTTAAATAAATTACAGTGGCATGGGAAAATTCTCACAATAGAATTTTAAATATAAAAGCAGTATATAAAATTATATACAGAATATAGAGTAGACAGTTGTCTGTGAAGACACACTACCAGTCACATGAAGGTACTCAGAGTTGTTATTTGTAGTGGTGAAGCTCTGAGCAATTTTAATTTTCCAATTCTTCCTTTTTGTTATTTTTAAAAGTTCTACAATACATATATATGCATGTATTACTAACAGTAATATTTCAAGGTAGAAAGCACCATCCACAAAGTTAACCATACAACAGGATACCAAAGAAAAATTTACACAAGTCACAATGTTACTATCTTTAATTTATGAAGAACTCACACATAGGAAACAGCAAAAGTTAGTCCCAGAGAAAAATGAGTAAAATATATTGTGGTCTCCAATATATAGTTTGGGACTACAGTCCCAACTTCATGCTGGGTGGGCCTGCCCAGCCACACTGCATTTCCCAGCATCCCTTGGACCTAGGTTTGGTCTTATAAGTTCCCTCTGGCAGAGAGTGATGGAAGTGGAGTTTACCAGTTTCATACCTGCCCGAAACCCTCTGGATAGTTTATAAAGCAGTAGAACCCCATTTCCAAAACTTAACATATGCAGGTTGTCCCTACTATCTGAAATTGATGTATTCTATGAAATCTTTCATAAGCCCAAATATTGTAAAGCAAAGCTATTATATGTGTGCTTTCAGAAAGTTTATTATGCTATTTTGCTTTTATGAAAGACCTACATTAGTACCTGTTTACACTGACCAAAAGAAACCCGAAGAGAACTTTTGCTTGTATGAAAATAGTCATTACTATACTAATGCAGGTGTTTTGTAAAAGTAAAGTTGCATAATGATACCATTCAGAAATTAGGGGAAATCTAGATTGAACTGGTAACATGAGCTCATCACTTTACAGACATCATCTCACTTAATCCTACTAACAACCCTGTGAGGAAAGTAATAAGAAACCTCAGTTTTTTCTTCCTATGTAGGGAGAAACCCAGTTCTTCCTACTGAGCCTCTCTTTCCTGTGTTCTCTTGTTCCTTCTTTAATTTCACACTACAGATGTTTCTCGACTTATGATGGCATCAAGTTCTGACAAACCCATCATAAGTTGAAAATATTATGTCAAAATGCATTTGAGACACCTAACCTACTAAACATTGTAGCTTAGCGTAGCCCACCTTAAATGTCCTCAGAACACTTACAGTAGCCTGCAATTAGGCAAAATCATCTTGCTGCTCCCCAGCATCATCAGAGAGTATCATACACATACTGCTAGTCCAGGAAAAGATCAAACTTCATAATTCGAAGTGTGGTTTCTACTGAAGTCATATTGCTTTCACACCATCATGAATTTGAAAAATTGAAGCTCAGGAACCAGCTGTACAATCACACAGATTCACACTTCTGACACTTCTGACCCCCGAGTGTGTGTAGGAAGTTTCCCCACACCAAGCAATGTTCTGTGATATCAGCTGGGGTCTGACAATTTAACTCAGTTCTGGAACTATCTACCTGGAGGTAGTATCAGATCCCACAGGTTAAGGGTTTGGTCCTATGGGACAGACCCCCACCTCACTTCAGATACCAGTTGCAAGCTTCTGACTGACCTGCTAAAAACTGGAGGTTCCAATGACACCCTCCAACTGAGAGTACCAATCACAAGTCCAGGTTGTTACCTGTACATATGACCAACTGGCTATAAATCATAGGTTCCCATGACTCCTTCCTTGAGTTTAATTCATTTGCTAGAGCAGCTCATGGAACTCAGGGAAATACTTGTGTTTACCAGTTTATTAGAGAATGTGACAAAAGATACAGATAAACATCCAGATGGAAGAGATGTGAAGGGCAAGGCATGTGGGAAGGGGCTTGGGGTTTCTATGACTTGTCTGGGTGAACCACTCTCCCAGTACCTCCACGTGCTCGACAACATGGAAGCTCTTGGAACCTATACTTTTGGGCTTTTATGGAGACTTTATCACATAGGCGTGATCAACTATAAACTCTATTTTTAGCCCTTGTCCCTTTTCAAGAGAATTGGGGTGGAGGTCTGAAAATTCCAAGCCCCTAACCATGGCTTGGTCTGTCTGGTGACCAGCTCTCATCCAGGAACTCAAAGTTTCCTCATTACAACAAAAGACACTTGTATCACCCAGGAAATTATAAGGGTTTCAGGAGCCTATGTCAGGAATCCGGTATTGGGGTCAAAGACCAAACATTAGAACATGAGATGCTCCTAGTGCTGTTACCCGCCAAAACTTACGAGGGTTTTCAGGAGCTTTGTGTAAGGAGCAGGAGGCACAGACCAATAAATATTTTCTCTTATCTCACACAGGTATTATCATTATTCTCCCAACTTCAGAGATGAGAAAACCGAAGCTAGAGACACAGCTTACCCTCTGGCATGTTGTGGAGGACAGTGAAGGCTGGCGTCATACAGCTGGAACCCGCAGGGGTGAAGTAGAAGATAGTTAAATAGTTAACCACAAGCTTCAGCTGAATGCAGTTATAACTTTTGCAGAAGAAATATTTATCATTTAGATAGTCTGGGAATGGAGCAATTATTCCTGCAGTTTTTCCCTGAGCCTGTGAAACGTCCTTGAACTTTATCCAACTAACTCATAAAATAAACACGGAGATCATGTTCAGGGTCATTGTCTCTCCATCAGAGGATGATGTCCCACTTGTGGTCCCCGCTTTTCCTTAAACTGTCTGTGTCTGTCTTTCTTAATCTCCCTTCGCCCCCCCTCAGGGACCTCTTCCCCAGCAGGTCTCTGCAGGTGGTGCCAGGAATGGGTACCTGAATATGGGGGAACTCATTAACCCAAGACATGGAGAGATGCTCCTGAGTGTGGCCACAGTCTTGAAGTGAGGTAAGGAGCGAATTCAGTTTTCAACCAGGTGTGAAGCATGGTGAATGCAGGATCTGCAGAGAGGTGGCTTTATGAGCAAATGCTTAAATCTATGCTTACAGTAAGGGGAACTAAAGTGCATAGTTCTCAATTAGAATAGTTCTTAGACTTTGTCCAGCAGGCTTGTTCTTGGTTTCCAGATCAGGGAACTGTTTATGAAGCCACCTGGGCAAAAGTAGGTGAAAAACCGTGGGATCGGTATATTGCAGAAGGGCTGGCAAAAATGCCCATTTTTACTTTCACTTTGTGGGCTCTCATTCGTGATGTGCTTGATCCGCAAAAGGAGGAACTGAAAGTAAAAAAAAAATCTATAGTAGGTATTTTAGTATTCATGGTGGAGGGATACACCTCCCTCCTGCCAAAACCACCGAGGGCTCTGTTGGCACCTCTGGCTGAGCGTGATGATGAGCCTCTTCCACCAGATAATGTTAGGAAGCTAGGGGAGGAGGCTTGGAGGATGGAGAGGGAGAAAGAGGAAGATGATTCTGAGAAGGAGGAAGATGATTTTCCAGACTCTGAAAATTCCCTTATGCAGGGACTGGTGTGCCTACTTTCAGTGCTGTCCTCAGTGGACAATGGCTTCCTTGAAGCTGTCATCAGACCCCCCCCCCCCCCCCACTGCCCGGCCCAGTGATCGGCGCCCAACCTAAGGGGTCGAGAAAAAAGACTAGGTCTGAGATTGCTGTGCCCAGAGATGCATCTGCCTTACAAACGGCATTGTGGAAAGTTTGTGAGGAAGGTAAAGATGTAACACATTTTGCCTTCTACCCAGTGATTGAGAGACCTGATCCAAATGACCCCAATCAAATTCAAAGAATTCATGACCCTTTGTCTTTTAAGACTCTTAAAGAGTTGAAAACTGCTTGCAGCATATATGGGCCAACTTTTCCATTTGCCTTGGCATTGTTAGAAACTATTGGAACAGGGGCCTTGACCCCGAAGGACTAGACAACCCTTGCTGAGGCATGCTTGAGTGGCGGAGATTATCTGATGTGGAAATCAGATTGGCTTGAGGAGAATCCTACTGGGCTTATCTCCCTGACCCACCAGTAGCCAACCCAGCCTCTTGGGCAAGTCCCTCCATCCCTGTGTTCACCAATGACACCCAGGTAGTAGTAGGGGGATGTTCAGCAAGTCATATTTTTCCTACCTCACATGGAGGATTTAATTATACTGGCCTCAGTGCTACCCCACTTATATGTCTTTCCTCTCCTGAGAAGACTGGGTATTTATTATTACAACATGAAAACCAAACTGCCTATGGAGCGAGTAAGACTGTTATTATCACAGGGCCTTGGGATATTGAAAAATATATACAAACAGTGTCCAAATGGAGATTCCCCAATGTCTCTAGGGGTGTCCCTCAGTAGCATCCCTCACTGCCCCATTGTCCTAACCAGACACATGTTGAGATAAAGGGCTTCCTTCCCACCATGGTATGAATATGTCAACTTTGTTCCAGTTGAGCACAATGTTTCTAGAACGGGGTGCTCTATCTATGACTGGGCACATCAGATGGACCCATCTCATCCCCATCATCAACTTATGTCCCCTAGAGGATTTGTTGGTAATGTGCTTTCCACCAAGGAAGATCAAGTGCAAAAGGAGTTATGGTGCCTTGTAGCCACCTTACATTTAATAAATTTCACCACTCCTGGCACTTCTCACCTGGGTCTAGCATTTCAATATGGCCTTTATGCCTGTGTCCAACAGCCTTATGCCATGATCACAGGAAATATCAATATTAGTTATCAAGACGAGAAACACAGTGTAACCTGTGAAAACTGTAACTTGACTAACTGTGTATCTAAATATAACTCTGAAGAGAACATACTGCTTATCCAGTATGTGGTATATGTATGCATAGAAATAGCCTGAAAAGTTATACAGTAAAATATTATAGTGGTTATTTCTGAATGTTAAGATTATAAATACTGTATGCATATATGTTTTCTCAACAAATGTATATCACTTGTATAATTTTTAAATAAAAAGCTTTTTCAATGACAGTAATCATTAGAATTTTTTTGCATAGCTTAAGACATTAGCCAAAGAGCTGTTGGAGGAGTTTATAAATTATATTTCCCTTTTCTCACTACATTCTGTTCACATACACACATAAAAACTAAACAATTTTCACTACCAACGTTGTAAACCAAATCTGAAAGCTTTGGCAGGAGTTCAGAAGTGCTAATCATGGCTGGGACTACCTGACCCCTATTAGGAAGATGATGTTCCCCATCATCTTATAACAAGCATGGCCTACTGACCTGGGTCGTCGAGTTCCTGCCAGTATCAGAATGTTATAAACCCTTTACAGGATATGTACCCTTTTCCTGTAAAAAGCCAGAGAGTAAGCATTTTAGGCTGTTGGGTCATATAGTCTGTTATAACTACCCAGCTGGACATGGCTGTGGCCCCAATAAAACTCTATTTACAAAAACAGGCTCTTGGCCTATGACCCCTGGTTGGCCAAGCCCTGTTACAGACCCTTACTGTTACGAGTGTGGTCTCTGGACCAGCAGTACCCTCATTAGTTGAAAGCATGTCAGAAATGCAGAATCTTAGGCCCCTCCCCAGACCTACCAATTGGGAATCTGCAATTTGGTAAGTGCCTTGGTGACCTGCATCACATGCAAGTTGGAGAAGCTCTGTGATAGGATCTGATTCTCAAGCATGGCTGCACACTGATATCAACCAGGGAGGTTTTTTTAAGTACTGATCCCAGAGGTTCTGATTCATTTGGTACAGGATAGAGTACAGACATGGGGATATTTACAAGATCTCAGGTAATTCTAATGTGAAGCCAGAATTGCGAATCTATAGACATGGTCACTTGAGCATTCCTGATCGTGACTCACTGACACAGAACACTGCCCATCAGAAGACAAATAAAACATCCAGCAGCCAGGATCAGATATTTTAAGAGAAATACCTGTTTGTTTTTACCTTGGTGAGGAGGCAGCCTCCACCCCTTACCCTGGGAATGACACTTGAGAGGACCCCTACCAAAAAGGCAAGCTGATTTATATTATCTTGGACCAGTTCCCAGGTGGCTTTCACAGACCTGGCCACCAAATATACCGAGCCCTGGGATCTGAGCCCAGCCACACACAGAGTGAGAATCCAAACACTGAGACTTAGCTTCAGAAAACATGGAAGTACTTAGATGTCATTAATCCCGCAAAGGTGGATGACTGTAAAAATCCAGAAGAATCCAGGATCACAAAGCCTAACATTATTTATAAAAAGAACAAACATGAAGATGCAGAATGCCAGATGGAGTCTTTTTAAAATTTCCTGGGGGGACAGGAGGGCAGAGGAATTGTGAAAATTTAGTTTATTAGAAAACAGGATACAAATTGTGTAGAAGCTCTGACCAGGTCTGAGGGCAGCAATGCTACAAGGCAGTGACATTCAAATCTGCTCCTATGAAAGCTGAGAATGAACTCCTTGGAAGCTTAGGGAAAGTTGGAATCAGGAACCTTTGCTCCTTCCCACAAACTGAACATCTGCACTCTGCTCCCCAAAAAGTATCATGAAGGGTGCAAATGAAATGTATGGTCCACATCAGGGGGCAGGGTTTGCCAAAGAGGGTGGGAGGCAAGGAGGCTGGCAGGCACACACCCTAGCATTTCTGGTGGGGCAGCTATACTCTTGCCCTTTCCTCCAGAGAGCTGTGGAGCCCCCTGTGAGCGGATAGGCAGCCAGTGCACTGCAGGAGATCACTTCTCTTAGGCAGAGGCAGGAAAACCTGGGACCAAGAAGTAGGCAGAAGGCCTGCCCTGTCACCCACATGCCTGGTGACAACAGACAGCTTCCTCACGGCCCACTCCATTTGAAAATGTTCTGATGTCTGAGGTCTTCTCCAGTTCGGACATGCCTTGGGGACACTGAAATCAGATGATTAATTCTCTGCTATGTTTACTCAACCACAAAGTCACATTCACAAACTTGACCCATATTTACTTGGGGAGCTGGCTTCATTTTTTCACATGTCCACAGACAGAATATGGGTGACCCTTGAACAACCTGGGTTTGAACTGTATGGGCCCACTGATACATGGATTATTTATTTATTTGTTTATTTATCCTCACCCAAGGACACGTTTCAATTGCTTTTAGAGAGAGAGGGGAGGAAAGGAGAAGAGAGAGAGAAACATTGATTGGTTGCCTCCCGTACACACCGAGCCTAGGGATTGAACCTGACACCTAGGTATGTGCCCCAACCAGGAATCAGCCTGCAACCTTTTGGCTACTAGATGACACTGCAGCTGAGTCACACCAGCCAGGGTTATACACATTTGTGTTTTTTTAAAATTATGAATGTCTTTCTTAAAATTATTTTCTTTTTTCTTGCTTACTTTAGTATAAAAATACAGTATATAATACATATAACATAAAATATATGTTAAGCTGTTTATGTTACCAGTTAGGCTTCTAGTCAACAGCAGGTTGGGTGTTGGTAGTGAAGTTTTGGGGGAGTCAAAAGTTATTCCCGGATTTTTGACTGCATGGGGGGGGTGTTGATGTCCTTAGCTGCTATTTTGTTCAAGGGTCGACTATACTTACAATGTGTGGCCACCGTCTCACAATCAACCTAAAATGAGGACTATGGGTGATCTTATCCTGGGAGACTGATCTGGCCCTTTATTTTCCAAGTCTGGGAAGAGGATGGGTTGGAGACTTTGAACAGGAAGGAAGTCTGCCCCTCCTCTGAGATCAATTAGCATGGGAAATCTAATCAGAGCAAAAAGAGAGAAAAAAAATAGACTGCATTGTCCACGTTGGGGCAATGGGCCTGTGCTGGGGGCTGCTCTGGGCAAAGCAGACATCCGGTCCCTTCCTGTGGCTGCATTGCACTCTGTCCTTCAGCAGAATAATGAGGTGTGAGTGTGCCTTCATTGGGTCAGGACAAAGTGTGCACAGCATCTGTGAGACCTTCAGAATATACACATTTCTTTTCCAGGCCACTACAGTCCGATTTTGACATGTCTACTGGGCCATACAAAGATTACTCCACCTTTCTTCTGTGAACTTGTTGAGAGAGCTCACAGCCGAGTAAAATGCTGTCTCCTGGAGGGTGAGGGAGCACTTCACTCGTGCAACTCAGGACAGGGTTCCCTCACACAAGGCCCCTGCGTAGGCCTCACCGGGTGTGCCTGTGCTGAGGCGGATGCTTTTTGCAGCCACTTACATGTGCAAAATGCTTTTTGTTGCTGTTTACAAAATACTGTGACTCACATTGCTTCATATCACAAAAAATGCTGAGTAAATGCCCCTTATGAGTGATTTTTCATAGACTGTGTGCTTTGATGTAGGGAGATGAAATAGCTTAGCCTCAAGACACACTGGAGATATGAACCCTTTGCAGGCAGGGAAATGTTTACCAGGTTAAAGAGCAGGGGGTACCACTAAACAACCAGAGAAATGTTCATGAGATAGTCCCACTGTAGGAATGCTTCTTCAGAGAAACAGTTTGGGGGGATCAAACATAAAAAGGGGAAATTAAATCATAAGTTTTATCCACTTATTTGCTTTATGACCTTGACTGCAATGCCAGATCTCATTAAACCTCAATTTTCTGTGAAGTTAGAATAACAATAGTATATGCATCTCTTTAAGAGAAAATAAGATAGTACACACAGGGCTCTGTTAGCACATTATAAGGACTTGATAACTGTCAGCTATTATTACTGTGTCGTGTAATTACTTCCTCTTGATGAAGCCTTCCATATGCATGCAACCTGCCTCATGCCTTCCTGCGGCTGCAGACTGTTCTCCAAGGACCCAGTCCTGAGTGCCAGGAGGACCGAGAACCCACAGGCCTCCACATCTGATCCTGCTGTACTTAGGGCTTTACATCCCTCCTAAGTTACAGACAGACATTCATCTCCTCGCATCCAGCCTTCCCCTGAATGTCCTCAGACACCTCAAATTCAACATATTACAAACTAAATTCATTGTTTTTTTTTTTTGTTTCCAGCCTGCTTTTTCTACCAGAGAATGGTACCCCTGGCTTCCATCACCCTGGCAGGAAACCTGAAGGGTGCTTCACCTCTTCCCTTGCCTTTGGCCTCAACATTAGTCACTCCATCTCCCAGGTTTCACCATGTAGTCCCCTGCGCCGCTTCCTCCCACAGCCCCTAATAGCAGGTGATGTGGGTGCTTTGCACCCCACTTGAGGGCCTTTAGCACTGACTGTTGGTGCTAGAGTGTGAAAACCCAGCTTCCTTGTCTGAAGTTGAGACTAAGTGGCACCTACACCCCAATTTTCCCTGCAGGATTGGGCTGAACCTGCCTTCTATGGAACTTTTGTCTGAGATCACAGCCTTGGGTGGTCTGCCTCCTTCTCCCACTCTCTCGCAGGCCTCCCCAATGAGATCACTTCCTTAACAGATATCTGCTTATGAATTCTTGTCTCAGGGTCTGCTTCTGGGGCCCCCAACCTGAGGCAGCCCTCAGAACTGCTGGCCCAGCCTATCTCAGCAGCCTCTTCACTGCTCTCCCAGCTGCAACTATTTCTCCATTGACATCCTTCTACCTACTGTCCACAGCGGTGAGGACATCTGATGCTTCTGCCATTACAAGCAAACCAAGGTTCAAATTCTCTAGAATGATGCAGGCTGAAGTTTTCAGGGTTGAGGAGTCACGGTGGCTATAACTTACACTCAGTCCAGGTGCTCTTCATGCTACTCTTTTAACTCTCCTGTGTATTTATAAATTAAGAAAATGGAGTAGAGTTAAAAAGTCTCTACACCCATCATTAGGGAAATGCCAATTAAAACCACAATGAAATACCACCTCACACCCATTAGGATTGCCATTATCAAAAAGACAAAAAATAATTAGTGTTGGCTAGGATTTGGAGAAATCAGAATCCTATGTACTGCTGGTGGGAATATAAAGTGGTGTAGTTGCTGTGAAAAAAACATTTTGCCAGTTCCTCAAAAAATTAAGCATAAGAGAATTACCATATCACCACAGCAACTCCAGGTCTGGGTATATATCCAAAGAGTTGAAAGCAAAGTCCTGAGTAGATAGTTGCACACCCATGTTCATAGCAGCATTATTCACAATAGCTAAAACATGGAGGCAACCCACATATCCACTGATGGATGAATAAACAATATGTAGTGTATGCACACAATGGAATATGATTCAGCCTATAATGGAAGGAAGTTCTGACACATGCTATAACTTGGGTCAGCCTTGAGGACATTATTCTCAGTGAAATAAACCAGTCACAATGAGGCAAATACTGTATAATTGCATTGATATGTGGTACCTAGAATAATCAGATTCCTAGAGATAGTAAGTAGATGGTGGGTGCCAGGAGCCAAGGGGAAGAGGATGAGGAGTTAGTGTTTAATGAGGACAGAGTTTCAGCTTTACAAGATGAAAGTTCTGGAGATGAATGTGGTGACAGTTGGACAAGAATATGAATATATTTAATACTACTGAACTGTACATTTAAAAATAGTATAATACATTTTATGTGTGTTTTATCACAAAAAATAATTGGAAAGATAGCCCTGGCTGGTGTGGCTCAGTGGACTGAGCATGGGCCTGTGAAACAAAGGGTCACCAGTTCAATTCCCAGTCTGGGCACCTGCCTGGGTTTCAGGCCAGGTCACCAGTAGGGGGCACTCGAGGCAAATGCACACTGACATTTCTCTCCTCTTTCTCCCTCCCTCTCCCCCAACAAATAAATAAATAAAATGTTTTTAAAAATTGGAAATATAGTTCCCTATATCCTACTCAAAACAAACCCTGAGTTGTCCCCAATCCAACTACTCAGTTTCATTCCCATTCTTTCTCACGCACCTCATGTGCCAAGTATATGGGTTTACAAGCCATTCTGTAAGGTATCCTTTAGTTTTCCTGCTCTGGGAAAACTCAGAAGAGTCTCTCTGAAAGACTCTTCTTCCCATGTCTCACCTGCTGGTCTCATTCATACCCTAAGGCCCATTCAGATGATCTACTCCAGGAAAATTCTGATCCTGTCACCCACCCCTGGGCTTCAGCCACTTGGCACTTATCGTTTCTTTTCCCACCACACTCCCATCACTTCAGGGTGTGGACACAATCTGGTGACCCTGGCCTGTGATCAGCACTGGTGCCTGCTGTATGAGTGAGAAATGCCCCCTCCAGCTTGCAGGTAAGGGCATGTTTATTTGTCTTTGCATCTTCTATCCCTATGCAGAGATTCTAGGTCATTTCACTTGCTCAGTAAACATCTTTTGAATGGAAGTAGGTTAGGGAGGGAGGCCTGATTAACAATCAGGGCTGAAATTTCCCACCATCTTCCAGTAAGGCCATAAGGCCACATAGATAGCAATGCTTTCAGACTGGTAGGCAATTAGTCATGGGCCCCTCTCCACTGCCCCCTCTATGCCCTGGCTCACCTGGCCCCTCTCCCAGGCACCAACATCTAAAGGCTAACTTCCTGCACAGCAGAGAGCCACTAGGACCCCATCACATACTCAGTGCCATCCTTTGATGCCCTTGCTTTGCCTGTTGTTATGCATTTTGTGATAAAGGTTCCATTTGTGTGGCTGCTTTCAGGTAAGAAAAAACATAAGAAAAGAAAATAATTACTGCCAGGAGATCTACAGGTTCAGAAAGTGCTATCTGGAGCCTCTCAGGGGCCTTTCACCACCAGTCAGCCCTGAGGCCCTGGCAGATGAGTTTCAGATGCTCAAACACTCCTAGGAGAATGGTAAGACTCCTGTCTCTTGGGCACAAAAGTGCTCCTGGTTCTCTGACAAGGGGGAATGAATCACACATGCCTTTGGAAAACTTTCTGCCTGATGCCCACCTAAGAGAGCTTGGACAAGGGCTGTCTGGAATCAGAGCAGCCAAGCACTGGAAGGAGCTCACGAGCCCAAGGGCAGACTGTGGACCCATCTGAGCTGACCCAGCAGACAGGCAAGCTGTATCACCTGCAGTGCTTTTTCATGTAATATTGTACCCAAGTAGGGGCATTTTCCCCCAGCAGCATAGAAGTGGTGCATACTTAGCATTCTGAGGAGATTATCGTTAAAGATTACCCTCAAACGCAGACACTGTGAGTAACTTCTTCAGGCTGGTTTGGACATGCAGGGTTTCAAGCAGAGAAAGGTAAGCTAGTTTACAGGATTAATTAGGAAAGAATCAGTGCAATTTGTCAGATATTGTGATATTGCTTTTCATGCTAATTTTTACACAGCAGAGGTGATTGGGCTCTGGGAACCATTGCTGGGATGAGAGGAACGACATCATAGCCAGTGATCAGTGCCACAGCCCGCAGGAGGCCTTCTGTCAGTCATCCACATCTCAGCTCATTTCACAGGACTGGGCAGATGGTGTCATGGCTGTGGGACACGAGAGATGAAGTATGTTTGGAAGAGTGAGGAATAAGACAATGAGCTGCCATGCATGCACACTCAGGCTATGGGAGTTCCTGCCTTGATGTGGCATAAAAGTAATAGATTCATGCAACAGCATTTTTAAAAGTAGACGTGGATTTCAGTAAGGGAATGAAAGTCAAAATTACCTCACTGGGTTGAACTGAGTTAACTTAAACACCTACTCCTCCTCTGGTAAACAAGGGGCTGTGTTTTCATCCCAAGCAGGTAGCCTCTGCTGAAGTGAGCTTATGTGCCAGCATGCCTGCAGTCTATCAGCACTTAGCCATGCATGTAGTTACATATCCCTGCTGATTTCATCGCATTTTGTTTTCTTGGAAGGAGCTTCAAGTTGCTGCATGAAAATCACATGTTAGTGGTGGGGAAAAGAAATAAGCAGAAAAAGCAGCTTTTCTGATTAGCTTGCAGTAGTGGAGAAAGGTCCTGTGGGAGTCTGACAAGCGTTTCTTCCTGCTTTGCTGGCAATGGTCACTTATTGATCTATTTATTTTGGGGAGGAAAGAGCTGACAAAAGAAGGCTTTCTCCTGAATTCTGTGCTGTTGAATAAAACAGCATGAGGAGAGAATCAGAATGCCATTAAGAAGACAGGCCCAGACACTTGCTGCTGTCACACTCACCACCCTGCAAGTTTCCCAAAAGAACCTTCAGCCACCAGCCACTTCACTGCCCAGCAGCATAGCACCTGGGAAGAGAGACCCTGGCACGAGTTTGATTCCATTGGTTTGGCTCAGGTCCCAGGTGGCTGGCATGGACCCCAGAGAAAACTTCTCCAACAGAGACCCACAGTGAGGGAGGCTGTTTAACACACAGCTCTATACTGTGTTCTGGGCACTTTGGCAACTTCATTTTCTCCTTAGAATTCCTGGGCTGGTTCAGAGTCCTTCCTCACTACAATTTTTGTCTATATTCAAAAGGCCGTGTGCTTGCCTGGGATGCAGAGCTGGCCAGAATGACAGGCCCAAGAATTTGCTCTGCTCTGGAGAAGTGTGCTGGGTGTATGTGTGTGCATGCACATGCATGTGTGTATTGGGGGCACATGTACAGATACCATGCATACCCTAAGCTCTGTCAGCTCTCCCAACACCACTTCCTGCTGCCAACCAAACATTTCTTCCTCTCAGGCTTCTCTCTTTGACCATATTTTAACTAGTGTCTTGAATTTCAAGTTCCCATGAGTAAAAAAGTTGAGCACCTCAAACTCAGCTGGGCCACAGCTGAGCCATAGGTGAGCCTCTCTACAGTCCCCTCCTGTGCTCCTGTCTCTGTCACAGGTACCACCCCAGGAGGGAGCAAAGGTTATCGCCACTGTTACCCTGTCCCAGGTTCCTGCACCTAGCTAGTGTTAAATGCTGACATCAGTCCCTTTTCCATCATGTTCTCTCCCTTGGCCCCTTTCCTTCTGTTTCCACTGGTACCGTCTGAGACAACAGACTCTAGCCTGCTTTCCCTGCCCCCAGCCGGAGACTGTCCCCGAAATGCCTCCAACACACACTAAAACTTTCCCCAACAATACCTCCTACACGCCACTACCAGGTATCCATTAGGACACATCTGTCACATACGCCCTGAACCCACATGTGCATGTGCACACCCCCCCAACACACATGCACATAGCATATCTACCAAGTACACATCACACACCAAACATATATGCCCATGCCACATCCACATACCAGTTTACAAACTCCTGTCAGCTCTTCATGATATGCGGAATAACTCTTCTAAACAATGCTCATCCTGGCACACAGAGCCTCCCACTTTGAACTCCAATTCACTTCTCTAGTCTGTCCTCGGAACACCCCTGCTCCAGAGATGACACACTTCGGGGCTATTTAAACCAAACTCATCACTTGTAGTAGAAAGAAGCTTTCAATCAAAACTTTGTGGTTATTTATCTGTTCTGTAGACCACAACAAAAGACATACCATACTTATATACATGTATAGACACATATGAGAAATATAATCTATATCTATATCTATAGAAGGAAAAATTGTCCAAATGCTGGCTTTTCACCCTGTAATCTTTGGAGTGGAGTCAGGGGTGAGGTTCTGTAGGATTTGGGAGCTGATCCACCAACTCACCTTTGGGATCCAGATCACAGCTCCTAGAATGTTGGGGCTGTAGTCCCTGATTTGCTTATCTGTCCCTGACTGGATGGAGATTCCTCAGAGTATGGGGACACATCTTCATCTGTTCTCAGTAGTCAGCACAGAACTAGTTCTCAGATTAGGTGTGAATAGAGCTTGGGTCTCCTATAATCTGCTGTATTGAAACAGGATCTGGGGAGCACTTCTGTACTGGGGGATGGAGAGGCACAGCAATAGTAATGCTCAGTGACGTGGGATGAGATTCCGTCAGCCATCACTTCCAAGTAGCTCTTAAAAGCAGCTTGCAGAGGACTTCTGGCCAAGATGGAGGTGTAGGTAGACATATTGTGCCTCCTTGCACAACCAAAAGAAGGACAACAACAATTTAGAAACAAAAAAACAACAACCAGTACTGACAGAAACTTGAATTGTATGGAAGTCTGACAACCAAGGAGTTAAAAAAGAAACATTCATCCAGACTGATAGGAGAGGTGGAGCTGGGTAGCCAGGTGGAGAGGACTCATGGCAAAGCAGTGGCTGGCAGACCCTGATCACACAGGCAGTGGTTGGCAGACCCCAGGCGTGGGAGTGCAGGCAGCAGCAGGTGGACCCAACGAGGTGGTGGATTGAGGAGGGTTGTGGTATGCAAGGCAGCTGGTGAACTGGGGGGTCCCACATTCATGTGCAGATAAACCAGGCAAAACTGAGGAGTGAGAAAGACCTGGCAACCCAGGGTCCCACAGCAGGGAAATAAAGCCTAAAACACCAATTGAAAACACCTGTGGGGGTTGAGGTGCTGGGAGAGACTCCCAGCCTTACAGGAGAGTTTGTTGGAGAGACCCATAGGGTCCTAGAATGTACACAAACCCACCAACATGGGAATCAGCACCATAAGGGCCCAGTTTACTTGGGAGAAGTGGTGGAAGGGACTGAAATCCAGCAGAGAGCAGAGCAAGTGCCATTGTTTCCTCTCAGACCCCTGCCCGCACATATTGCATCACAACCCAGGGACTGGGTTGCCCCACCCTGGTGAATACCTAAGGCTCCACCCCTCATATGAAACAGGCACATCAAGACAAAAAAAATGGCCCAAACAAAAAAACAGATCAAAGCTCCAGAAATAATACAACTAAGCGACAAAGAGGTAGCCAACCTATCAGATGCACAGTTCAAAGTACTGGTGATCAGGATGCTCACAGAATTGGTTGAATTTGGTTGCAAATTAGATGCAAAAATGAAGGCTATGCTAAGTGAAATAAAGGAAAAGGCACAGGGAACCAATAGTGATGGGAAGGAAACTGGGACTCAAATCAATGGAGTGGACCAAAAGGAAGAATAAAAAAACAACCAAACAGAAAAGAATGAAGAAACAAGAATTCAAAAAAATGAGGAGAGGCTTAGGGACCTCCAGGACATATTTAAACATTCCAGCATCCAAATTATAGGGGTACCAGAAGGAGAAGAGGAAGAGCAACAAGTGGAAAAGTTATTTGAACAAATAATAAAGGAGAACTTCCCCAATCTGGCAAAGGAAATAAACTTCCAGGAAGTCCAGGAAGCTCAGAGAGTCCCAAAGAAGTTGGATCCAATGAGGAACACACCAAGGCACATCATAATTACATTAACCAAGAGTAAAATGAAGGAGAGAATCCTAGAAGCAGCAAGAGAAAAGGAGACAGTAACCTACAAAGGAGTTCCCAGCAGGCTGTCAGCTGATTTCTCAAAAGAGACCTTGTAGGCAAGAAGAGGCTGGAAAGAAGTATTCCAAGTCATGAAAGGCAAAGACCTGCATCCCAGATTGCTCTATCCAGCAAAGCTTTCATTTAGAATGGAAGGGCAGATAAAGTGCTTCTCAGATAAGGTCAAGTTAAAGAAGTTCATCATTACCAAGCCCTTACTATGTGAAATGTTAAAGGGACTTATCTAAGAAAAAGAAGATAGAAAACATGTACAGTAAAATGACAGCAAACTCACAAATATTAACAACCACACCTAAAACAAAAACAAAAACAAACTAAGCAAACAACTAGAACAGGAACAGAACCACAGAAATGGAGATCACATGGAGGGTTAGCAACAGGGGAGTGGGAGGAGGAGAGAGGGGGAAAAAGGTACAGAGAATAAGTAGCATAGATGGTAGGCAGAAAATAGACAGGGGGAGTTTAAGAATAGTATGGGAAATGTAGAAGCTAAAGAACTTATGACACATGGACATGAACTAAAGGGGGGAATGTGGGTGGGGGATGGTGTGCAGGGAGGAGGGGAGTGAAGGGGGGAAAAGGGACAAGTGTAATAGCATAATCAATAAACTATATGTTTTATAAAAAGCAGCTTGCAGGTAAGTTCCCAAAAATCTGGAGGCAAATTTTTTGGGGGGTATGCATGGCTTCCTTAAACCAATCCACATCACTGTGGATACCTTGAAGACACATATCCCAACTATCTTCCCATACTAAGGTTGCCACGGTCTCTGATGTATCCCTTTGGGTTCCAGGTATGGTTTTCAGCCCAGGCTGTACATTAGAGTCCCTTGGGGAGCTCAGTCCTGGCAATCAATGCTTTCAGCAAAGGTTCTAGTTTAATGGCTAGGGTGGGTCTGGGCATCAGAAAAGCTGTGCAGATCATTCTAATGGGCAGTCAGGACTGAGGTCCCTCAGTAACACACCAAGAGCCACAGAGCTTAGCTTCTCAATTCCCAACCAGTGTTAGTCAAAGTTTTTCAAGAAGGTTCACACTGTTGAAGTTGCTAATGGCACTTGCTTCGATTTCCATTTTAAAATAATAAGTGAATAAAATAACTATTCTGAAATCCCCCACCCCTTCATAACCTCAGTATTCAGGGAGTGAACCCACATGGTGGTGTGTGGAGGGGTAGGGGTGTTCAGATTTTGTCGCTCAGTGGGCTGACTACAGGAGCCAATGCTGGTGCCTCCGACAGCCATCCGACTCTGCATCATTCTTTGTCTTAGTTTAACATTGTTTAATTCGTGCCCGTAATGGGCCATTAGTTAATAAACGAGGCAGTCAGAATACTGACATTTAAATACAAGTTTGTGAAGAAAATAACATAAATCATTCATCAAATAAGCCTCAAAAATTTTACCAGTTACATTCATTAAACTGAAAATTTTAAAGGACACCAGAGTCTGCAGTATTTCAAAACCATTGTCCAAAGAGAAAATATAGTGAATAGTTTATCCAATTTCTTTTCCATTTTTTGAAAATAAAACTTAACAAAAGAGCCCTGGCCAGGTTGCTCAGTTGGTTGGAGTATGGTCCCACACACCAAAGACTGTGGGCTCAATCCCCAGTCAGGGCACATATCTAGGTTGTGGGTCCAGTGCCCAGTTGGAGTGCATAAGAGAGGCAACCAATTGATGTTTCTCACATCAATGTTTCTCTTTCTCTGTCTCCCCATTCCTCTCTCTCTCTCTAGAATCAATAGGTATATCCTCAGGTAAAGATTTAAATTTTAAAAAAATTTAACAAAGAAACATTCTGTCTTTATCATTTTAAAACAAAAAAAGAAAATTATAAAAATATTAAGTTCACAGTTCATTTTGATGCCTCAAACATGACTAAATTTCAAGCTGTGTTTTTTTTCTTTTATTACAGTTAACTTTTATTGAGGCCTTAATAAGGAGTAGAGTAAATGTTTTACTTAACTTTAGACTTCAGTAAGTTAATTGTCCTAATTATTTCTAGAACAAACAATAAAAGATTCAAAACAAGTAGAGGGGAAACATATTTTATAAACTCTCCATCAATCAAAAAATGAAATGAAAAAGGCAAGAAAGGAGAGGAAATAAATATAAAAGAGGCAGGATGAATAGAAAGCCAAAAAGAAGATGGTACATTTAAAACTCAATGTAAGGTATTTCACTGACTCTAAAAACTTCAGAGATTTTAGACTCTGAACTTAAGACACATCATTACATACCACACAGAAAAACTACTGCCAATTTAACAATGACATTATACCTTATCACTCACAATTTCATTTTGTGTTTACTGAAAGTGCTTTTTATGATTCATTTAGACATATTAATTTTTTTCACATCACTTTTGTGCATACATAAATGAATTATGAGTGAAATAAATTCATTAAGGTATTTCTAAGACTTGATCACATTCATAATCTCATTTTTTTGAAACTCTTGATTCAGACTTGTCAATGTGCATTTTTAAAGGAAGGAGAGAGTGTTACTTATTTATTTATTTATTTATTTACTTACTTACTTACTTACTTATCTTTACAGAGAGGGGAAGAGAGAGAGAAAGAAAGGGAGAGAAACAACGATAGGTTGCCTCTTGCACACCCCCAACCTGGACTAAACCTACAACCTAGGCATGTGCCCTAACAGGGAATCAACCAGCAACCTCTCCCTTTGTGGGACACTGCTCAACCCACTGAGACATGCCAGTCAGGGCAATGTCTGTGTTTTTTCACACAGAATAGTTTTCTCTACTATCGAGAGTGATGGCAATTCTCTTCTGGAAATTTCTTCCAGCCCTTTTGCCTGGAATTTTCTTTTTCTTATTTATTTATTTATTTATTTATTTAATTTATTTATATTGTTGTTCAAGAACACTTGTTTTCATTTTCCCCCCACCAGTCCCCCACCAGTCTCCCATCCCATCCCAGTCATCCCCACTTCTCACCCTTGATCCTACCACCCTTTGGTTTTGTCCAGGTGTCCTTTATACATGTTCCTGAAAAACTTTTCCCTTTCCCCCCATTATCCCCTCCCACCTCCCCTCTGGTTACTGTCAGTTTGTTCTTAATTTCAAGGTCTCTGATTATATTTTGCTTGCTTGTTTGTTTTGTTGATTAGGTTACACTTATAGGTGAGATCATATGGTATTTGTCTTTCACCACCTGACTTATTTCACTTACCATAATGCTCTCCAGTTCCATACATACTGTCATGAAGGGTAGGAGCTCCTTCTTTCTACTGCTTAAAGATTATCAGGCCTTTAAGCAGACTCATCAAGAAAAAAGAGAGAGGACCCAAATAAACACAGTCAGAAATGAAAGAGGAGAGATTACAACTGATACCACAGAAAAAAACAAAGGATTGTAAGAAATTACTATGAACAACTATATGCCAAGAAAGTTGAAAACCTAGATGAAATGGACAAATTTCTAGAAAAATATAATCTCCCAAAGCTGAATTAAGATGAAGCAGAAAGCCTGAATAGACCAATAACAGCTGATGAAATCGAAGCAATAGTAAAAAAACTCCCAACACACAAAAGCCCTGGACCAGATGGTTTCACAGGAAAATTTTACAAAACATTTAAGGAAGAGCTAGCCCCTATTCTTCACAGAGTATTCCAAAAAATCCAAGAAGATGGAAGGCTCCCAACCTCTTTTTATGAAGCCAGCATCATCCCCAAACCAGATAAAGACAAACAAAGAAAACTACAGGCCAATATCGCTGATGAACATAGATGCTAAAATCCTCAACAAAATATTGGCAAACCGCATCCAACCATATGTTAAGCTGTATTGCAGTATTGTTTTTGTCCAAACCAAACAAAATGCAATAGATTATTTTTAAAATGGTTTGTCCAGAGATTGTGCTTTCCCATATACATTTAAAGTGTGTTAAATAGCACAAACCACTCATTGAGAAAAGGTAAAAATGTATCTTTCAAATTCTGATCAATTACGATCTTACATTAGAAATACTTTCTCATACGCTTGAAATCATGTTGATCTGAAACAAAATACTAAAATAAATTTTGGTCAACCTCATGTAAAATAATAAAATTATTTTTTTAATTCTAAAGCAGCTTTTCAGATTATGAAAGAGGTGCCTGTGTCAAAAACTTGGGAGAAATGACATCCTTTCCCCAACTTGATTATCGGAATCACAGAGGGAGCTTGTTACACAAAGAGACTTCTGGTTCCCCCCAGACTCATGAATCATAGTGTCCCAGAGGTACGGGGGCATCTCTGTTTTCAGTAAGCACCCCAGGTGATTCTGATGACTAGCTTGGTAGGAAATATCCATCTGGTCAGAAAACAGTTTCCCCAAGGCAAAAAGAAGCCAGGAAAGCAAGTTTGTCAGCTGGCAAAAGAACATGCCAGGCAGAAAAAGGCCAGATCTGAGCATGGTCCTGCCCTGGAAGATGTTAGCCCAAGGGAAGTCAGGGAAGACACTGAAGGGATGGGTTGAGGAGTAGGCAAGGATTAAAGCTGCAGTTTATTGCAAGCTAGGGAGCCAATCACTTATTTCAGATCTGCCTTTTCTCCATGTGACCTGGAGAAAGTCACTTGACTCAGGTTTCTCATCTGTGTAATGATAATTTTTAAAAATCAACCTTGTAGGATTGTGGCAAGGGTTAAAAGGAATCATCTAGGCAAAGCATTTTGTCTCAAAGCAGCTAATTGTAAGTAGAGAACTCAAAAGGCTGGCAACAACTGAGAAGAGGAATTTTGTTTGTTTTTGACCTGTCTCAGTGAAACTATTATTATATTTTTTGAAACTATAACTTGTCTGTTGTCCTAGTCTTTTGGGGATGAACAGTTTGTTCATAAATCCCACCTATCTGGGATCCATGCCTTTTCTCTTGCTAGAACTTTAATAAGTAAGCACTCCCTCCAAGACTGGACATTATTATTCTTTGGGGTGCTCAAGTTAGAGTGTCTCGGTGAAAGGTATTAAACAATATTGCATTTGCAACATACAAGGTCTGTCTGGAAAAAGTCCAAACATTGTAAATACAATGAGAATGGTTTGCCCGACATCGATGTAACCTGGCCACCAAGGAGAGAGGACTAGAATGCACATGCATGAACAATGATGATTTCACTGTACTAGTCAGTGGGGGCAGTAGATGCAATTGAGTGAGCATGTGTACTGTGTGGCCATCGCATTCAAAATAACTGAGTGAGTAGAGCAACAGATTTGCATGAAATTTTGCATTAAGTATGAACATTCCTCCATGAAAAGTATTTGGATGATTCAGAGGGCTGCAGCTATGTATGACAACTGGTGATTGGCAGCTTCATCACAATAATGTGTCCACTCATGCATCACATCTTGTAAAGAGATTTTTGGTGAAACGCCAAATCACTCAGGTGTCTCAGCCCCACTGCAGCCCAGATTTGGTGCCCTGCAACTTCTGGCTTTTCTCAAAACTAAAATCACTTTGGAAAGGGAAGAGATTGCAAACCATTGGTGAGATTCAAGAAAATATGATGGGGCAACTGATGGCAATTGGGAGAACTGTGTGAGGTCCCAAGGCACCTACTTTGAAGGAGACTGAGGCATCATTGTCCTATGTACAGTGTTTCTTGTATCTTGCATGTTCTTCAATAAATGTCTCTAGTTTTCATATTACATGGATGGATACTTTCTGGACAGAACTCGTAGTTCTACAAGGTTCTCTGGATGAAGACAAGGGCTCTAGAAAAGGGGAGTTTTATAACACCAATCTCCACTGAGCAAGCTAAGAATCCAGATGGTATTGGGGAGAATACACATGCTGAGATCTTTGATTTAATTCTCAGCACAAAGTATTGTTTTACCTATCATCTTTCAGTGGTGAAAATGTAATTGTTAGCTAGGTTTACAAATTGGAGGTGCACTTCAAAGACTGTAGAATAACTCACTGGAAGCATAAAGGCTTGTAACAAGATTAGAGGCTCAACTCTCAGGCAGGACATAGAAAAAAATACATATTCAGGAAGCTAGAGATGGGCTCCCAATGCAGACCAAAAATATGTTATGCAAATACAATGTGTCTGTATTATTCAGGGAAGAAAAATAGAAAGAAAGCAATCTTGAGAACTTTTTTCTCAAAGAAAAGATGCGGAGGGTTCAGAAGTGCCCTCTGGAAAGGATGCCCACCCCCAACCCCCGGGGCCCCTGGCTGGCTCTGCAGAATGTAGATGGGTAGCAATGGGAAGGGACATGCAAATCAGCTCCCCCCCCCCCCCCACCCCCCACTGCCGCTGCCCAAGATACAATCAGAATTGCGGTGAAAAGGAGGGAAGAGAATGAAATGATTATTTTCATCTTTATCCGTTGTAGTTAAGCATGGTTAGTCTCAATCTATTGTTAGAGCTGATTGTGTTTTCATATCTCTACTCTCCTTTCAGACACAAGGCTCTTACTGCTAGAAATTATTAGCATATTTCAGCAAAAATTCCTACGGCGGAAATATGCCACATGGTGATAATTCTTTTCATCAGAAGAATGAAGTTGGAAGTTTGGCCATTTCTATTCATAAAATTACATACCCATACTTCTCTCCTTTTGTTCATAGGCTAACAAAATCCAGGACAAGTACATGAATTTTACAAAGAGAACAGAGGGTATTTGCTATGACAAATTTAATGTGCTGTTTTAAATTTACTAGAAAGGTCCAAAACAGGGGCCTCTCAAGATGTAAACTCAGTCTTTGGAGTTTATTACCATAGAGAAAGTGTTTCTTAAAGTGGGGAGAAAATTGGTGTAGAAATAAATGCCCTGATGTCTGGGTGTGTAGGAAAAACCCAAACCATATTTTCCAGGTAGCATTCTATGTGAGGTATAAACAGCACGGCCACCTAGTAACTGTGAAGTAATGTGCTAAGGAGCTCAAACTGCTTACAGTCAGAGATGAGGCAACTAGTGCTTAACTTTATGCTACAAATTTCTTCTACTTTGAAAATTGAACCTTGGTGGAATTAAAAATTGATAGATGGGCTTATCAGAAGTACCAGATGATCAGCTTCTAGAATATCATCTTTCCTTTATTGCAGTCCCAAAGAACCAGTTATTCATGATCTCTTAGACTAACAAATCTAAATTTAAAAAGATAAATGAAAACCCTGACTACCTGGTTACTTCTCCAGGCCCAGAGGGATAGTTTATCATTTATAAAGAAGCAGCCGAAAGTACAAAAGAATTCTCTGCTCATATTGGTACTGCTCTCACGTGATTTACTACCTGGCAATAAAAACCTATTGCATGAATGAATGGTGAAAGGGTAGAAATATGGGCCAAGAGGGACTTTTATGGGGAGAGAAGAATAGTGTTTAACAAACATATTTTAAAAAATTAAATTGGAGAGGTGAAAAAATGTACACATGTAAAAAAAGTAACTGGTTGATTGGGTAAATAATCACAGGCTTTGCACCTGGATTCATAATCAGCGAACTGGAACAAAAAGAAAACCCTCTTGAGATCACAAAAAAAGTTGCAAAAGCATTTAAGAGTTTCATTTCCTTAGGAAGTGTGCTCATTAATACCATGTTGTCATAGAGACTTTTAAAAAGTGTTTTCCGGCTGTTTTGTTGTTCCATTGAAGAAACTGGGAGACCACCAAATACTGGAATAAGAGGAGATACTAAAGTCCCCACCCACTTTTACCTTTATCCCATCCAGTCCAAAGAACTGTTAGTCCTCTCTTTGATGTAAGAGTTCCTGGAAATGCCTTTTGTTGGAAAACAATGGCTATTTCCACGCCCCACCCCCAACCCCCAGCTAAGAGCCAGTTGGGAGGAAAAGTCCAGCTATAAGGGAATAAACCTTGTAGGCAGAAGACTGGGGATGGCAGTGAGAAGACAATGTACAGAAGACTTTCTGTACAATGAAGTATCCTCTTGTCCACAGTTTCTCTTACCTGAGGTCAACCTCAGTCCAAAAATATTAAAAAATCCAGAAATGAACAGTTTGTAAGTTTTAAATTGTGCACCATTCTGTGTAGTGTGGTGAAACCTCACATTCTCTTGCTGTCTCCTGTTCAGGACAAGAATCATCCCTTTGCTCAGCACCTCCACACTGTATGCACACCCTGGTCATTACTACTTCATAGCTGGCTGGGTTATCAGATCCACTGTTGAGGTATCACAGTGCTTGTGTTCAAGTAGCTCTTATTTCACTTAATAATGGCCCCAAAACACAAGAGTAGTGATGCTGGCAAGTAGGATATGCCAAAGAGAAGCTCTACAGTGCTTCCTTTAAATGAAAAGGTGAGTACAATACAATAAGACATTTTGAGAGAAATATCACATTTATATAACTTTTATTACAGTATGTTGTTATAATTGTTCTATTTTACTATTATTGTCATCAGTCTCTTATGTGCCTAATTTATAAGTTACACTTTGTTGTAGATACGTATGTGTAGGGGAAAACATGGTACAGCAGCTACTTGAATGTTGATCACTTTGTTCAACATTGTTTTGTTATAACATTGGTGAGAAAAAAACTCGATTCCTGGCCAGGGCCACTGTCTGTGGAATGTGTACTCTCTCACCACATCTGCATGGGTTTTCTCTAGGGACTCCGGTTTCCTCCCACATGCCAGAGATGTGCACATGGGTGAACTGATGTGTCTACATTGTCCCAGTCTGAGTGAGTGTGGGGTGTGTGATATGTCCTGTGGTGGAAGGGCATCCTGTCCAGAATGGCTCCTGCCTGAGCCCTGAGCTGCTGGGATAGGCGCTTGCTGCCCCCAACCGTGGACTGGGGTGGAAAGTAATGATCTTATTTGTTTGTATTAATCTTTCCTAAATGTATGTGTAGCTCACATTTATTTCAATATTTAATGTTAGAAGGGTTTTTATGTCTTTATTTAAAAGTTTGGTGATCTTTTTGTGACCAGAAATGTGTTGTAGGAATTTAACCCTTGTTGATATCAGTTAACCTATGATATGGCTGGTTTCATTGCACATTGTTTTGCTTAAAGTTGAAGTTTCCAAGAATCTCTGGACAATACTGGGTGAGGGCTTACTGTATATTTAGGGTTTAGTAATATCCATAGTTTCAGGCATCCACTAGGGGTTTTGATCAGATCCTCCCTGGAGAATGGGGGATTACTGTAATTTGAGATGTGTGTAAATATTTTTACCCACCTTATTAAAATACCTTTTAATTCTATATTTATATGTAACAGTTAAATGGTGTCAAAAATGGCTTAAATGACATGCTCTGACCTATTTGTTTTCCTGGAAGGCTATGAGTTGAACAGATTCATGTCACGTTCCCCTGGCAATTACCTTTCCTCATTTCCCACAGCTCATGAGGTAAAATGAACAGCCAGAGCAATAGGGAAGTGGAATCATTCCAATATGTCCAATATCCTTAGCTATTAATTAAAATTTTTATTCATTGTTTTGGGAGCCACATTGAACCCTGTTGGAATGAAATAGTTATAATTAATAGCTAAGCAGTATGTGTGTGGTTGCATTTTGGGAGAAATTGCATTTCTCCTAACAGGAGACTTAAATTCATTGGAATTAATTTGGAAAAAAACCTCCATTTTTTCTCAATTTCAAGAATACTAAGAATGTGTCAAAACCTGTTTCTCTGAAAGAGACCAAAAGCATCAAAATTAATCACCGAGAGCTATTATCATTGAATATAAAATTACATAAAGGCCTCTGATAACTAGACAGTGCTTAAACTACAGGAAGGTATAGTCGTGGGTATGAAATATGTGGCTATCATTTGAGCCTTGCCTGTTTGCCCAAAGATGCCTGCAAAGCCATGCCAGGTACACAGGTATCTGAGCCACTGCCTTTAGGTAAAACATCTAACAACGTGGTCTGAGAAGGAGCTGTGTGTGCCCATCATGGCAGCCACTTTTGTGCTGATTGTGTCTCTCAAATGCAGTGTTCCAGCACACCAAGGAGATAGTCTCACAGTCAGACTGCAATCTGCTGGCACTGAACCTGGAGTGGAGTTTTAGGAGTATAATCAGAATCACAGGATAAACCAGTCCTCTGAACTTAAAAATGGGTTGTTAACAAAAAACAAAATCTGCCAGCACAGTCTGCAATTGTCCAGCTTCTAAGCTATAGCCCAAAATCAGTCATCAGAACTGGCATTGGTTTTCTAGAATGTACATATGGGTGGTGGTGGCAAGAAAGTCCCTCAAGCATAAACTTCCCATGCAAATACACTCTCCTCACTCAGAGGCTCAATACAAACATTATAAGCAATTAAAAAAATCTAAATAAGGAGGAGGCAAACATTCCAGTTACTATTAGCTCCACTCCAATTATTGGCCCAAACTGGATGTTTTCAAAAGCAGTGCTTTCTCCATCCCTTTAAAAATGTATTTACAGTACTTATTTTTCAGTCTTATGACTTCTGCTCTGGGCTAACTGAGGCCAGGTCATTTTGAATGTTTGAGTTAAAGAGCCCTTAGGAAAAGAAAATTCAATTATTTTTCTGTCTGGGTAAGTGACAGAACAATTCATCATAACAACTAATACAAATATGCTTACTTCTATAAACATCAGCTCCTTGAATGCAGACACTGGCATTTGTGCCTTTGCCTTGAGCTTTTTTTCTGCTTTCAGTTCACTGAACCCTTTGTATCTGGACAGAATTTAAACCTCACTGGTGAAGGAGTCACAGTCATGTGACAACATATAGCAGAAATTTGACAATTAGCTGAAATATTTGGGATGTACAGACAAGTAAGTTAAGTAATTTGGGCTGTTCCTTGGAAATAAATACTCAAAACAACTAGAGAGAAAGAGAGAGGTGGGTAAAATTAGAGGCTTCACTCATTAATATGGCCATACCTGCATTGAAAAAATCTGGGGATGAAAATACAGATATATGCAAAAGCAAAAAAGGAAACCAGGATACGATTACTTGCTTAGAAAGGAGAGTCACGTGGGACCCTTTGAAATTCTCTTTACTTGTAGTAAGATATCTTCAAACATTATCTTGATGTAAAAATTTCCCCCATTTTTTTCTTCCCTCAAGAAGAAATAAAATTGTGTCAAGAAGACAAAGAGAAATAAACAATGATTTTCCCCCCTAAAGTGACATTCTTGAGATTCTAAACAGAAGGCCACATTGGAGGCAAGAAGTGAGTTTATACCTTGGAAGGAGAGGAAAGGAAGAACCTAAGTCACTTGGGTCTGATGGCAGGGAACACGGTGGCAGGTGAGTGAGAAGGAAACTGGGATTGGAGAGGACCAGCTGGTACCCAGCACACACTGCTGCATGGAAGCCGAGCCATGCCTGCAGGTCATGGCATTGCAGGTGGCAGGAGCTGCTCTTTCTGTTCTCTTTGGGCAGCACCCTCATGGACCCCTGCCTGCCCACTGCCTGTCTCTCCAAAAACCTGCTGAGCCCTGGAATTGCCTCATATTTCTTCCCTTGAATGGCCCAAGCTATGTAATTCTCCCCAGCGCAGAGTGGCTCTTCACTATTTAGCAGTGCTGTTGGGAATGAATTCAAGCCCCTGCATGTGAGTGAAGTTGAGAGGCAAAATACATCTCCCATTTCAAATTCCTGCTCATTCTAATCAAATTTACAGACGGTCAATCCACATCTTTTCAGAAACATATCTACCCCATAAAATGAAGGGAATGGAATCCAACCTTGGTTTTTAACTGAGAGTTCTGGCTCACCTCACACTAAGTAGCTGACGGTGTGACCAGATGGAGACTGCACTGAATGGACAGGACGTTGGACATCCAGATATAAACAGATATCAAATTAGGTAAACACCAGCCCAAACCTCTCCCCACAGTTTCTTCAATGATCCTGAACTACCTCAGGCTCTTCAGTCATAGAATAAAATGCTCTCTGGAGACCAATCTGTAGTTTCTATGTTAGGTGGTGCAACTAATGTAAGTATGTTCAAAACAATATCTCTATTCTAAAATGTACTTGAACAATGATTAAAGTAAAAAAAAAATCTCTATTCTGAGGAGCATGAATAATTTTACCACCAACATTAGAGTTAGAACAATCATTAAAGTCCTTTTCAGCTAGCATGTAAGTTGATTCTATTGTAGCTTAACTAAACATCTAACTTAGGGAATTGGGCAAAAATGCATATTCTGAACTTGATTTGCCAGGTCTCATGTCCTGTGGTAAAAGTGGTCTCAGGACTAAGAAGCCTTTAAAAAATGGCCATAGTCACATTCTTTATCACCTCGTACATAACTCTACAAGTTACCCACAAGGCACAGTACTGATTGATTTTGATTTTTCCTTAACCTTTAATTCAGTGAATGGTAACTAATTTGGGACTATTTTAACATTTTTAGTAAAAGTCCTTTGCCACTGATGCTTATGTAGAATGTGACAATATCAGCAGAAATAATGGTTTTTCAAAGCAGAAAACAGTACTTTTCTCTCCCTTATTATTAATTTATAGCTTATTAACTTGAAATCATATTTAGACTATCTGGATATGCTAAAGGAGTAGAGATAAAAATACTATAAAACTACCTTAAAGGAATAGAAATAAAAATATTAACATTTTGCCATATTTACTTTATGTATCTATTTATTATGGAACCAATTGAAAGAAAATTTTTAACATTATGACACTTCATTCCTCAGGACTTTGGCATGCAAAGCCTAAAAACAAGGCCATTTTCATTAAAAAATACCACTATTACATTTAAGATAATAAAGAAAATATCTGAAATACCATTTACTATGCTGTTTATAGTTTTTCCCGGTAGTCTAAGTTCTTCATGCTTATTATATGGTTTTATTTTTATGTACTAGTAGTGACCTTATCAACACTTTGTGTCACTCTATTGTCAGAAAGAATGGCTTAAGAGACCATTCTAATACCAAAATTCTCATCTTTGGTAAGTATACCCCCAAACTCAGTGACTTGAAGAATGTTTTATTTGATAACACAGCCAGCCTGGTGGGATCACCAGGAGTCTCTGTTGGTTGTTTGTCTAAAGACATGCAGCAGACAATGAGTAAACATTATTAGGAGATTTTCCCCGACTCAAATCACCATGGACCACGCTGGGGTCCCCACTGTTCTTTTGCTCATGCAATAGAGCCATCCCTGGGCTATGGAAACCTTAGTTACAAATTCTCCTGCCCCATCACCATGAAGAGCTAAATGCTCCTCAGACATCACTGTGGTGAGGATGAATCAAATTCAGACAAAAATTCTGTTTTGTTCATTGAAGGCATACCCGTGTGCTTTAAAAACAAAACAAAACAAAACAAAACAACTGAGCACTCAGATTGTAGGATGATTGTTCTTTGATGTAAAAATACCTTCACTCTGCCCCTGGCCATCTGCTGCTCTCACAGGGCTTTGCTGCCAGTGATGGGGAGACAAACCACTGAAGAGTATATGCAATGTTGTGTTCTGTGAAGACCAATAAAACACAGGAAGAAGGTAGTGATGGGCAGGAGCATGCTCTTTTAGGAAGGGTGGCGGGGAGGGCCGCTTTGATAAGGCAGTGAACTGAACACAGACCTGGCAGGGAGGGAGACATTTGTAAGACACCACGCAGCTTCAGGCTGAGGCATCAGCCGCTATGAAGTCTGGGGGTGGGAGCCACCTGGCATATCTGAGGAGGACAGACTGGGGGTGGGGGCAGAGTGGTAGGGGATGAGATGGGGTGTTGTGCCAGTCCCATAGACGTCTTGGAGGCCAGGCTGAGGTTTTGGAGTTTAACTCTGTGGTGGGAAGCCATTCGTAATCCATACTTAGGAACTGCATAAGGGTATGCTAGTTTTCTTCTGCTCCTTGTCCTCTCCTACGGTATTTCCTTAGGGCTTTGATTTTAACTTATGCATTTTTATTGTATAAATATTTTGGCAAGTCATCTTAGATCTTTTGTGGAATCAAACAAGACATTTATATCTCTATACCTATCTATGCAGTAAAATTTAGACATTCTTACTACTTGTTTTGAGTTAACATTGCTGGTCAATATGAGCGGCTATGTTAGCTCAACACAGGCAATAATCAAGTTCAGGCATGGAAATTTTATTTCTGTTCACAACCTAAGGAAGTACAGAATCCTAGTAGTAACAATGATCCTCTATTTAACCATGCAAAGAGGTCTGATGTTTATCCTCATAGGCAGTCCTCGTATAAATTATTACGGGCAGGCACTATGTCTTAAGTTACAGTGTTGATCCCTAACTATTTCAATTTTGACCTTTAAATGTTCTTGATTTTTCTTCTCTATATATGTTTCCACAAACAAGCTAGCTAACTCTGCTCATAGCAGCCAATAGAGAGCAGCCAGCTTAAGTGAATGTTTCAAGCAGCTAATAAACAGGAGAACAATGTTTAGCTTCAAACAAAAAAAAAGCATATTAAGTCATCTCATATATTCATGCATTCACACCACTGGAGTGGATGTGGAAAGAGGTACAAATGTTTGTCTGTCCACAGGCTATTTGCTGAATACCCTCACACAGGCTATCTCCAGGGTGAGGCAAAAGTAGGCTTACAGTTCTGAGTATAGGAAACAAGTTTATTCATGCATTATTATTATTATTTTTTATTTGTTAATCAGTGTATTATTTTCCATATGAATAACTGCAAATCTCCTTTTGTTCCACCCTATATTTATTTTTATAATATTTTCTGAATGCCAGTAACTGAAAAGTGTAAAACTCTAGCAGCCCTTCCAAGTGGGATTATTTAGTGCTGTGACTAATACTAATAGCCTTAAACAGTCTTGGGTTTTTATTGATTTTTCAGTGTCAGGTTCAAAAATAGTGATTTAAATTTATGCAAATACCTCAGTTGCCGCTCTGGGTGAAGTCAGTTGTTACTGACCCTTAAGTTAAAAATTCCATCTTCAGAAAAAGGGCAACCTGAAACAATATTCAGGTTGGCGGGAACACACAGAAATGAGGTCAAGAAGAATGGGGTTAGGATTCCTTGCGAGTAACAAGGCTGAGAAGGAATACTTAGCTAAAAATAGAGATTCAGAGAGAATTCATGCCCGAGTGGTCACATGGAGCCCCACCTTGCTTTGCAGTCAGGAAACTGAGACACTAGGAGCACAAGTGATTGACTCCACAGCTAGTTCAGCATCTGCAGCGACAAAAAGGTGACCGTGTGGATAGTATGAGAATCTACTGGGTAAACTTTTAATGCTACTTGAATTACTGCAGCAATGCTTGCTTATGTATGAAATTTGGAAAACAGAAAACTGCACAAAAGAAAAGACTGTCATCCTATTCTTGGGAGATGACCTTCAGGAACATTTTGGTTTTTCCTCTTTTAAGATGGCTCAATGCCTGGGATTCAGGTTTCCAGGAAAGTCTGGATTTAAGGATAAATCATGAGATCTTCCCAAATGTCCAATTATTGGAAATCGAGGGCTGGCATTATTTTGGTGGGCAGAACAGTGCTGGCCCTCTGGCTCACTCAGTCATTCATTTCCTTCCCTCACATGTAAATTGAACAGATATTTAGTGAGCATTTACCGTGTGCCAGGCACTGTGTCGGGCATCAGGGATATAAATAGGAATGAGACCATTCTAGTCACTGTCCCTGTAGAGATTCCATTCCAGTCAGGAAAACATAGTTAATGCTTAGTTACAATTGTGAAGCAATGCAGGCACTATGAAGTTGTACAACAGTGTCTCCTGAGACTTTGCAGACTCACTTTGTCTGGTTTGTGCTGGAATCAGCCTTGCTACTCAGAACAGCCTGCAGATGATGTCTGGGAATTTGTCAGAAAAGTACTCTCAGGCCTGAACCAGACCTACTAAATCAGGATCTGCTGTTTAGCAAGATCCCAGAGGGTTCATGGGGCACATTAGGGTTTGAGAAACACTGGCCTAAAGGGTGAGTGGGAATCAAGAGTAGAGAGGGTGGGGGAAGGCCTGCCACTCAAAGTACTCAGCACTTGGAGCTGGTGAAGGAATCCCAGTGTGGCTGGGACCAGGGCCGAGTAACGCTGGTAGAATCAGCAGGGTGGCTCTCCATTTGAGGCTAGCCATGGGTTTGGGAGAACTTATCCTCCACCTCCCATCCCTGAGGGCTGTTGTGAGGATCAGATGAGTTTATGTGTCTGAAATGTTCACATTTGTGAGACCCCCGTCACTGCTACCCTTATGAAGAGAAACAGAGCAGAGATGTGGTATTCGGGACGCTCACCGATTACTCCACTGTGTCCAGAACAACCGGTGAGGCGGAATTCAAGTCAAGTCAGCCAATCATGGTGCTATGTGAATAGTTTATCAAGCTCAACCCAAGCACAGGTAGTGATGAAAAAGGACTCTTTAGCTCTAACTTTGTCTATTGGGGGAGGTAGAGAGGAGGGAGTGGTTACAAATTTTGGAACCTGTGGGGTTGGAACCACCCTGGGTCCAGGATCACCTCTCTCTTCCAAGTCTCACTTCCTGTTTTAGGCTGAGCAGTCAGTCTTATTTTTCACACTCTTACAGCTGCCCCTTCCTACTGTGTTGTCAGGTCCAGAAGGAGCAGGACAAAGAGGGTGAACTGGGGGACTGATTACCAACCTTTGCACCATCTTTCTCTTAACTTTGAAGGCTAAAGAGAATGGATGAAACTTAAAAGAACAACTCAGCCAAAACAAAACAACTGCAGAAGAAAATAAATAGAAAAATAAACACCCTCTTGAAAGTCAAGGCCTTGAATTTCATGAAGTCTTTTATTCCCATTATTTACTCTTATTAATCGGATTGAAGTATCTGGTTTCCAAAGCTCTTACCTACAACCAGGCCTCCTTTTCTGATCCATCTGTGTAATTCTACACCAGGCTGGGAAGATGGACCCTGACCCAGAGAGCTCCTCTTTGTTCTCCATTTTCACATTCTACCCTGCAGCCTGAGGCCCTGAACTAGCTAATCAGCTTGATTTACAACCTGAAACCACTCCAGCTCCTGGGTATCCGTTCTTAACACTTATATAACACAGGTCCTCAAAGGTGTTTACAACACACTTTTTGCCATCGACCAGTTTAGCTGTCCTCACAACAGTATGGGCTTTAAAACATTTTGTTTTAAATTCCTAATTCATGAAAAGGTGAATCCTGGCAAAGCACTTTCAGGAGAGCAGTTTGAGATTATTGGACGGGACTTAGGGGTGGGCAGGACCCAGAGACAGGAGTTCCAGAACTTGTTTTAGAGAATCTTGCAACATCATTATCATCAGAAAATATTTTAAAAGTTTTACAAGTAATAGGTACATTCATTTACTTCTGAAATTTATGTAAGCACATTATATATAAAATAAAAGTCGTTCTTGGCATCTTTCCATCTTTACTTGTTCATCACCCCTAAGGCACCTTTATGGGTCTGGCAGGTATCTTTCCAAATTTAGTGTTGTTCTGTCATATATACCTGCATTGTCATGTATACACATTGGTCATTCCCAGTGACATTTTTTTCCATTGACATTTTGTTTCTGATATCTAGCTACACTTTCATATGGATTCATGTTTGGGGCTATATGGTATTCCCTCATACTGATGTCACCAATTTATTCATTCCCCTTTGGATGAACAGTTAAGTCATTTCCAATTTCTTGCTTTGGCAAACACTGCAACAACGAATGCCTTTGTATATTTCTCTTAGCACCTATGTGGAAATTATTGGGCCATAAGTACTTTTTCAGTTTTAACAACTGCTGCTGAGAACCTTAACAACCTTCTAAAGAGCCTTTCCAATTGATATACCCAAAATCAATGCATATGTCTCTATAACCCTGCAAAAATCCTTGTTCTTGTTAGACTTGTCCATGTATAGTTTTCAAACTTTAAATATGACTCTTGAATGTGTTTCTACAAATAAGGAATGCACATATATCAAAAATTTATTCAGCTCATTAATTAATGAGAAAATCTGTAAGATAAAAAGGCTATTTCAAAGACCATTTGGGGAAGTGTGTTACTATAGTCCTTAACAAAATATTAAAAGATGGCTAGGCTACATACAAAAATGGTTGATGTCCTACAGGGCAATAAATGATAACCTTTGAGGTTATCTTTTCTCTGGGACAAATATTATTTGCATCTCCACCAGGCACAAATCTTAAAGTTAATATATAAAAAGTTATATATATAAAGTTATATATATCAAAAGTTAATATATAACCTTACAGAGTCTTAGCCATTCATTAATAATAAGCAGCAATATCATACAACAGTACATTTCCCTAGAAAATGAAGTAGACCTCAGGCCTTTCAACACTGCTCCAATACAACACCGAAAGGACATACACTGCAAGGATGACTACACTTTCGGCTTTAGATCCAGGTTTTGGATAATTTTTCTTAACAGATTTTTGAAATTCGTATCAATGCAATAGATTTAGAAATGCATTTATTGTGTTTTAATCTGAATTTTGGGAATTATTAGTGACTGTGGGGCCTTGTTATTTTTACTAGGTCATCCAGTTTTCTCTAGTTCCAGATCTCTGCAAATAAGCATCAGTGATGTGAAAATACTTTTTTTTTTTTATGACCAGGAATGCCTGACACAAACTGAAGGGCAGCTTCACAAAGTTAGGCCTTCTCCACAACAGGGGAATGGAGGCCTGATTTTTCCCAGGAAAGATTTGACACAGCAAAGTGTGCCCCTAAAACTGGATGCACAAAAGTGCCTTAATTCTGGCCTTCAAAGTCCTAGAGATGCTGCCCATGCCAGTGGCAGAAAAGTGGTGTGTGTCCAGGGAGGATGAGTGTGTGTGGTTGCATGTGTGTGTGGGGGTGGGGGTGGGGGTGGGGGGTAGCGCGGGGGGCGGGTAGGTTCAGTGGGTTTTTGTTGTGGGAGGCGGAACTCAGCTCTGCTCAGTTCTCTTAGGCCCCTTACTTGGCTGATTCCCTTGGTCGGCCAGCCTACCAATCACTCAACACTGACTGAGCCCCGCCAAGGATGGGCTCCCGGCAGATTTTTCACAGGGCAAATGGGGATCATGACCAACACAAGGAGGTAAAGATAGACCTAGATGGTGAGCTTTGAAGATATGATATCCACAGGTCTGAATAAAATCTGGCAGTGGCGATGTGTGCGAGGAGGGGGTGGGGGGTGGGAAGGGACCATCTCTCTGGATTAAGTGATCTGCAATAGGGCGTCGGCCCTAGTTGGGCTTTGGAGACTGTAACTCTGCAAAGAGCGGTGTGGGGCCTGGCCCTGGCTCTCCCACTTCTGCCTAGAGCAAGCGATGTCATGATACTTCTGAAATCAAATTCAATTCATAAACAGTTTCTTGAAATCATCTTCTAGTTAGGAGCAGCCTAAGGGGCTTGAGGCTGTGAATGAATCCCAGTTACCGGGAACCCCAGTTTTCTTTCAATGTGGGCGGTTTCCCCAGTTGGACTCTCGAAATCCCTGTTTCACAAAAGGCTACCTGCTCACTCGGGGATGCTCTTCCCTATCACCAGTTTGTCGCACATCTTATCAGAGGGGTCCCCTTTCTCCTTTTAGAGGACAATCCCTTGGCTGCGGGCCCAGGTCCTAGGAGACGCCCCTTCCCTGGTTGGGGCCTGCCCCCGTGTTTGTCCGGGGCCGCGTCCCCGTCCGTCGGCTGCCAGCGTCCTGGCCAGGACAGGGCTGTGGCACGACTGGAATGCGGGAGGCAGACGCAGGGGGGACGCGGGACAGAGGCGCGGGGTGGGGGGAGGAACGCGGGCGAAAGCGGAGAGGGGGCACGGGCTCCCGGGGTTGGCTGTGGCGAGAAGACGACGACGAGGCAAAAGTCTCAACGCCCAGGGAATCTAGTCCCAGGTTCGGAGTTTGTCCCCGAAGCCTCCAGTGCGCTCCACCCAGACTTCGCCCCCAGCCCTACCACAGTGAAGTCCCACCCCAGTCGTGGGCGGGGTGAGGCGCGCAGCCCCCAACCCAGAGTGCGCTGGAGGATCAAGAAAAAAAAAGTCTCGGAGAACCCGGGAGCGTCGGCCCGCCACGCCCTCCCTTCCCAGTTTTTCCTCCAGTCACCGCCGGCCGGCAGCTCCAGGGCTGGGTGGGGGTGGGGGGTGCGGGGGAGGAGGAAGCGGAGAGGGCGGTCCGGGTCGGGGCGGGGGGCGCAGAGGCGGGGCCGAGCGCTCGGGTTTCCGCCCCAATTTCGCCCTTAGGGGTCCACGCGGCCCCAACAGTGCGGGCTCCGGCGTAGGCGGCGCGGGGCCGAGGCCGTGGCCGGCGGGCCAGACCACCTCCTCCCCGGGCGTCCCCGCGGCACGCCCTCTCACCCGGAGGCGGAGGAAAGCGGACCTGCAGCGGCCTCGACGTCGACGATCGCGCCGCCCGCAGTGGGAAGAGCCTTATAAAGCTTCTGCTCGTCCGTCCCGAGCGACTCCAGCCGCGCAGTCTCGGACCTGTGCACCGGGCCGGGGAGGACCTGAGATCGACTTCCGACGGACCCGGATCCCGGCCAGCCTCCAGACCGATCCGGGACAGACCCCAGGCCGACTCCAGGCACATACCGGCCCGGACGCGCCCCCTGCCGGCTGGCAGCGGGGGCCGAGGGCGCCCCGGCGGCTGGGGCATGTGTGGCCCGCGTTATGGCCTCGGCTGTGTTTGAGGGCACCTCGCTAGTGAACATGTTCGTGCGCGGCTGCTGGGTGAACGGCATTCGCAGGCTCATCGTCAGCCGGCGCGGCGACGAGGAGGAGTTCTTCGAGATCCGCACGGAGTGGTCAGACCGAAGCGTGCTCTACCTGCACCGCAGCTTCGCCGACCTGGGTCGCTTGTGGCAGCGGCTCCGGGACGCGTTCCCTGAGGACCGGCCGGAGCTGGCGCGCGCGCCGCTGCGCCAAGGTGCGGGGGCCGCGGGTTCCGGGGTGGGGCCGGGTACGCCTCAGATGGGGTCCTAGGGAGAGACTGGGTTGCGAGATCGTTTTAAAGTGCATGAAACGGAGAGGGGAAGGCAAATGGGAAGTTACTTAAGCCGAGATTGTGGGTCTCCCCTTGGTCCCCGGCACAGGGTAGGAGACACTTGGATCCTCCGCTCCCAGTTGAAAGGCGCCCAGGGCTTCAGTGGCAAGAGGATAAGGAGCCGGCCCATGGAACCCCGAGGCCTTTCCGGCCGAGGTCACCAGGATTTGTGCCCTGACAGTCACCTAGGACGAGTCACTAACTAGCACTGGTGCGGCGGCCAGTGTAGGGGTGGTCCGCACGCTTCTCAGGCTAAGCCCCTGATCAACACTAGCAATCGCCTCCCTCCGCACTTTCGGCAGGGCGGGCTTCGACCCCTGCCGCGCGCAGACCGCAGCAGGAGGGGGCTGGGGAAAGGTTTGGGAAGAGTTAAGGACAGTGGCCAGTTGGGGGTCGCGTCGTGTCTGGCAGCTGCCCCTCAGAGTCGTCCTCTGCGAGGGGCCGTGCCTCTTGACTTCTTCGCTGACGGAGGAGCTTGAGTGCGAATTGCCACGCAGCCTTCTGTCACTGCTCGGGAGGGGCAGCTCAACCAGCAGCTGCAGAGGAAAGCTCGGGTCCCCACCCCAAGGGTGGGTCCACATTCGAATTTGGTTAAGTGCAGCGGTCTCCTCCCTCGCCCCGTGACTGGTCTTGGCTCTTGGGGACTCGAGCTTTCAGAGAACTGCTGTGGCTTCCCATTTCCTACTGCCTGGCTGACGCCCATCCCACAGGCTGCCTTTTGGAGGCCAGGCGGAGGAGATTGAAAGAGGGGAGGAAGGGCCGGAGAGACTCAAGTTGAGGTAGGAAGGATTGCAGAGGAGGGAATAAAGGGCCAGGAAAGTCTGTAGGGCTTCTGAGCAGCCCTACTTCCTTTACCCTCACTGGGTGACCACCTGCAGCTGGGTGACACCCGGAAGCCTTCCTTTCTGCAGTCCTCTAAGCGAAGACCTAGTGTCACTTGGGAGGCATTTACTGAAGCTGAGGGTGGCCTGGGAGAAGTCTCCTTAGCTGCTGGTCAGCCTGAGGCCTTAAGATAACCTCTGCTTACCCCTGGTGATGGCCCCCCGCCCCAGAGTGTGAATTACATGGACCATTAGCTCAGCTCCCATGACACATCCTCTGGCAGCCGAATCATTTTGGGAAGGCTCCCAGAGCCAGCAAGTTTGGAGGCCCTGAGTGAGACAGCTTGCTGTTCAGTTTTCTCTGCTGTCCAGATTCTCACATTTATAGCCATTCTAGAGATAGTTCAATGTTATTTTAAACATGGAAGCAGTTTTCTTTGGGTTTGCTATTTGTTTTTTGCTTTTTTAGTTTTAAAAAATCTTTTCTGGAGAACACTTTTTCATTGATTTTTGAGAGAAAGAAAGAGAGACATGGATGTGAGAAACATTGATTGGTTGCCTCTCATACACACCCCAACTGGGGATCGAACCTACAACCTAGGTATGTGCCCTTACTGTAAATTGAACTTGTAACTTTTTGGTGTGCAGGGATGACTAACCAAGTAACTGAGCAACCCAGCCAGGGCTAAAGGACTTTATAACAGCCCACGATGGAACTGGCTGGATTCCTGTAAGAGCTGGCTCAGCACTCCTTGGGACCAGGGTAGGGGTGACCTTAATTCTCCATCTAGTCCTTGATTCTCTGCATGGAATCGAGCTGCTCCTTTTCCAAGCACCACCTGAGTTTTGTTGTATAATCCTAAGGGAAGTAATTTTCCTTTGTCAGATCTTTGTAAGTCCAGGCAAATCATTTTTAAAGTGAAATGCATCACAATAATGTAAAAGAAGAGTCCACCTCATTTCCATGTGCCAGGTGTCATCCTAGGTGCTAGGGACACAGTAGTGAACAAAACAGACACACGCACACACACAATCCCTGCCCTCGTGATTCTTATGTGGTTGGGAGAAATCTACTAACTAGAGCAAAATAAGTAAAAAAATATGTTAGATAGTGATAAATGTTCAGGAGAAATAAAGTAAGCAAGGAAAGGAGCTATCGGTAGTGGGAGCAGTGAGGGTAGAGTGGTCTGTAAGGTCCCAAAAGAAGTGATCTTGGGAGACATGAAGGAAGGGAGCAAGCCAAGCCACATCACTGCCTGGGGAAGAAAGGACATTCCAGACAGGGGCAAGAGCAAGTGCAAAGGACCTGAGGCCTTCAGTTGCTTGGTGACTTTGCCTGGTAAGGAGGCCATCATGGCCGGAGTGGAGAGTGTAGTAGGAGTCAATTAGGGAGATAAAGAGTAGGCAAATCACACTTAGATTCGGACTCTTATTAAGAATGGAGAGCTTGGAGCAGAGGAGTGGCTTGATCTGACACTGCACTCCAGCTGCTGTGCTGAGAAAGACTCCAGAAGGAAACCCAGTAGGAGCTTCAGGGACATTGTGCCAGGTGTAGCAGAGCAGGTGTAAGAAGTGGTCAAGCACTGATATACATTTCTGAAAGGAGAGGCACAGCATTTACCGAGAGACCCAATGTGGGGTGCAAAGGAGTGTTGGGCCAAAAGCAAAGCCTTCACCTGGAGAAGTGGAATTGCCATTTATTGAGACAGGAAGCCTGCAGGAGGAGCTGGTGGAGGGCCCAGCTTTGAGTGCCACATTTCAGCATTTTCTCCAAATAAGGCCCCTCATTGAGAGCCTGTGTGGTACTAGTGCACATCTGTGTTCACCTTTATCACTGAATATATTAATCTGCCTGAGCACTGTAGACTGTCTATTCTTAGATTTGAGACCCAAGGGGTGGGAGTTAAGGCATCCAGGGTATTATCAGGAAGGTGTGGATGCAGACATACCTGCCAGCCTCCCACAACCCTGACAGTTGGAGGGAGATGTGTTCTCTGCTCCCAGGCCCTGAGCCTGGCCCCTCACTCTCTTGTGGGCAGAGAGGGGAGGCGCTCTGTGCTATCCCAGAACCAGCTAGGAGAACGCCACCTGATGGAGGGGACCAACTGCACAGTCACTGAGTGTACCTTCTATGTGGCTGAAGAAAGTGCACAGTCCACATGGGTCTGGGCAGCAGATCAGGGCCACAAAGGCCACCTCTGCCCAGCCTGGTGGGTGCTTGGGTGAGCCAGCCCCTTGCCTGTGATACAGCCCCCACCCCATGTATAGCTTCACCTCACAGTATCCTGACCTTCCTAGTGGGCAGTTTTCATTTCTCAGGGGGATTTGAGGCATCCTTCCTGAATCACAGGCCAGTTCTGAATCTTCTCATGTGTAGTGTCCTGGGGCCAGGTGCTCTCCCAGGTTCCCAGCTCGCTCTGCCACCCCAATCTGGTGCTGGCACTGCCCACCTCCCTGCAGCCTGCTCTTTCTCCTCCTCCTGTTTCATCTTTCCCAAACCTGCACCCTGCTGCCACCCAGACTTCGTTCTGATTTCCATTCCTTTCTGTGTAAGTGGCCACATGCCTGAGTTTGGTTCATGGTCCAGGGATCTCATCCCATCAGATCTCACTGTGCTGTGGGCACCAGGTGACCGGAGCTAACCTCAGCTAGAGAAGGAGCCGGCCAGGAACACACGTAGGTGGTTCAGTAGCTGGCGCTTTTGGTTGTGGTGCTTCCCACCAAATTTCAAAGGAGAAACTTGGTTTCGCTTCTGGATCAGACAGCACCCTGAACCAGCTGTAGCGTCCTGGCTGCCCTCAGGATGGGCCCAAGGGACATGGGTCCCCTTCCCTTTTTGAAAGAAGGTTATGCCTCACATTTCTCTGCTATCTCTTTTTAAAAACACTTTTCCAAAAGGTGAAAGATGTTTTTGCATTGTGGACGGTCAAGAAATGGAAGTCATCCAGCCAGGGAGAACAGGTGCCAGAGCGAGGCCCACTGCTCCTGGCAGTGCCCTCCCCAGGTGTGGCCCTCCATCCTCCTGTCCAGGCTAAAGAGAGTGCCCACAAAGGGTTCCTCTCCATCCTCTTAGCGGGCCCCTATAGACCAGGCCTGTGGCTTTACTGGGGCAGAGACTAGAATTTGGTGCTTCATGTGGGTCAGACCCAGGGACTGTGCTCCAGGGGGCAGTTTCATGAGGGGCAGATTACTGTGGAAAACTGGGGGCTGGTGTGTGTATTACCATCAGAAATGGACTTGCCGGGTGGTTCTGGTGGCCAGAGCCTGCGTGGGAAGCCATGGCTGCCCTTCATTACCACAGGCAAACCCTGTCATGTGGTGTGTAAGGTCTTGCTGGTCTCAGCCCTCCCTATCCCTGCCCTAGCCACCCCGGCCCCCTCAGGGCCTTTGCACTTCCAGATCCCACAGCCTGTTCTCCTTTCCCTCTCTCAGCCCCATCCTTCACACCTCTTAACCTGAGGGGGTGGCTTCCTTGCTCTGAGTCTTCCTGGCCTGCCAGGGGACACCGCACTCACTGTGGCCAGTGCTCACCTCATATCCCTCCTGGCTAGCATGAAAGCTCTGGGGAGGCAGGGCCCATGCCCGGCTTATTGGCCATGGTAGCTCCCACACTTGCTAAGTTTCCTGGCAAGGAGCAGGAGGGCAGGCAGTACTTTGGGGTGAGTGAATGATCGGTGCTTCCTGCTGTGAGATCCTGGAGTGGGGTGGTATTCCCTAAGCACCTTTGATATTTTAAGGCAGACTGGCTCAGTGAATGGCTTCTTAAACATGTTTAGTGAGGGAGTTCTGTTTATAGTGGGAGAACAATGAAGAGGCCTGGAGAAGGAAGGATTAAGGGAAGGACACAGTAAAGATAAGCACTTCTAAGTCAAACACATTTCCTCACATGGTAACATAATATTCACACAAGGGGGCATCCCATAGCTGTAGCAAGAAGCAGAGGAAGAAAGAATGTCTCCTCTCACCCCCTTCCTGGGTCCTGAGAAAGTGTTATTTTTGTCTCTACCTCTTCTGTCTCCTCCTGCCCCTATCTCTGCCCCTGCTTCTCATTCTTGGAAAGATGCAGAGAACTAAACCTGAAGCCACATTCCCAGCACTCACAGTTGAGTGTGAGCATCACTGAGCAAGGGCAGCCAGCAGGGGAGGGTGAACCAGCTGGGCACCACCTGTGCATAGCAGGTGGGAGTGTGAGGGGTAGAGATCAAGTGCAGTGGCCTTAGGTCCCAGGAAGTCTTAAGTGTGCGAGGAATATAACCACTCTTTATGTCCTCAAGCTCGTCATTTCTTGGTCTCTGTTTCTTTCATGTTACCTATTTAGAGAACAGGCACACTTAGGAAGTAAGCTGAGAAAGTTTTCTTAGGAAATCTAAAGTATTTTCCCCTAACATTTGTATTATGCTCGGCCTGTGAAGAATATACGAGTACACCTCTTAAGCACTGAAGACGACCCTGCATCCCTCGTCTCATCCACACGATCTGCTTCTCCACACAGTGCGTCGATGAACACATAAGTGAAGTGGAAAAGGAAATCTGTAAATGTAATTTATTATTTGACTTGACTTGAAAGTTCACTTTATGGAAAATTTTCCTAGGGCTCTATTGTGAGGGTCTCCTCTTAAAAGACTTGTGTTCTTTGGGTAATAGACACTTCTTCATTTGACTTGGAAAGGACCGTCTTCCTTCGCAACTAAGCCAAGAAGCCTCCTGTCTTTGTTTCCAGAATTATGGCAGCAGAGGCACGCAAGTTAGGTTCGGGTCTCCCAAGTTGGCCCTCGGAGGAAGCCTGGGGACAGTTCCTTGAGGTGTTCTGCTCAGTGCCTCCACTTCCTGAAAAAAAAAAAAGGGACTTTGGACCAGGTTTCTAAGATTAGGAAACGGATTTGTTTATGTTTGCTGTCACTGATAGGTTTTTGTGCTGAAGTCAGCTTGTTCAGTTCCAGTCCCCAGAATAGATCAGGTGTTTCTGTTTGCATAAAGTAGCTAATCGTGAAACTGACAGAAACACACCTGTGTTCTCCATTTCCAAGGCTGCTCTAGTTTAGAGGGAAAGGGCACCCTGCCCTGGGTGCTGTGGCCGATTTCAGTCCTCAAATGAATGTAACAGAGGCACATTGAAATGGATGTATAATTGTGTTATCAATCTTTTGACTTCAAATTTTTAATTGGGGCTAAATCTGGATAAAATTTTCACATCACAAATTATGTAGAGTGAAATCTTAAATGTTGTGGTTATATTAATGATTATGTTTTAATCAGAAATTAGAAAAATATCTGGGGGCTGTGAAATCTGCTGAGTAAACTTCCTAATAGAAGAATTTTAATGTGGCTGGTAGTGGATTGTCCCTTCCTGCCCTCCTCACTGGATTAAATCTCATGGCTTTCACAGAGTGCTATCACCCCCTGCTGGCCAGTTCTGCAGTGACAGCCTCCTGACCAAGAGGTGTTTGAGTTTTTCTGTTCAACTGCAAATTCACAATTTTGCTGCCTGCAGTATTTATTATTATGATCTTAGATAATAAAACTGAGTCAGGCAAGATCCCCATAAAATTCTCATTTTTTCCCTAATATTTGGTGTGTAAAACCCCAAATTTTAGATAACCCTAAATTATTGTATGTAAGCACATTTTTAAAAAATTTACTTATTTTTAGACAAATGAGATGGGAGGGAGAAAGAAAGAGGGAGAGAAACATCAATGTGAAGTTGCCTCTTGCACGCCCCACATGGGGGAACCTGGCCTGCAACCCAGGCATGTGCCCTGACTGGGAATTGAACTGGAGACCTTTGGTTCACAGGCCAGTACTCAATCCACTGAGCCACATCAGCTGGGGCTTAAGCATGTTTTTTAAAATAAGGTTTACAACTTTTACTGTAAACAATTGATATTTGAAAAAGCTGTTTCAGCTGCTAAGCAGTCAAAACTTTTGGGTCACAGAGGACTGATAGATAGATCAGCTAGAAAGCAACCCACTCCAATAGCTATAATCAGTTTGTCTGGGGCGGCAGCACTTCAGGGACTCAGGTTCTGTTATCTGTCCTGGAAACATGATGCAGTGTCCCACCTGTGGGTTCTGCTCACAACCTCGCCTCTCAGTGCTCTGTCATTTTGGAGTTTATAACAGCTTTGGGTGTCACCAGCAGGTCTCTATGGTTTCCCCAGCTGTGACATTGAGGAACCTGAAGGAAGGAACCCCAGTGAGTAGGGATAAAAATGAAGATGTATTTTATTTCTAAACTGTGGTTTCAGAGATCAGTTTGGGGTTTGTTTATGTTTAAAAAAATATTTTCCTCACACATTTAACATACTCACCATTTGATGGGAAACACTTAGAACAATCGAAGTAGGGTGATTTTCAGGGCCCAGGAAAGGAGGGAGAGTAGATGTTGGAGGGGATTTTGTTTTTTGTGTTTTGTTTTCTTAATCCTCACCATAGGACATGCTTATTAATTCTAGAGAGAGGGGAAGGTGGGGGGCGGGGAGAGGGAGAGAAACGTCCATTGGATGCCTTTTACTTGTGCCCTGGCCCAGGATCTAAACCGCAGCCTTTTGGTTCACCGGACGACGCTCCAACCAGTTGAGCCACCCAGCCAGGGTGTGTTGGAGTTTTAAGAGCATGAGGCTGTTAGAAGCTGCTAGAGGAGTGGGGAGTCCTTCATGGCCCCTATCCCGGTTGGGGGCTGTGCTGGGGCAAGGCAGCCTCTGCAGGCAGCCCTGCGGTCCCTGCCCCGGCCTCTTCCTGATGCTGTCCTGGCTCAGGTGGTGCAGGTGTAGCATCCCTCCGCCCCCAGCCTGCTGCTGTTTGTGGGTTCTAGTGAGTTTAGCTGAATCCATCACTTCGTGAATCGACTTCAATCAGCTGAGGCCCCTTCAGGGGAGAGTCCAGTGCCCCTGTCAGTCATGTTGGCAGGATTCCTTGGAACAAAGGGCAACACCTTTGGAGAACCGATCTGCATCTCTAGCTTGACTGTCACTTGGGAAGCCAGGGTGGGGGAGTAAATGATAAAAACCAGTGATCCAACCAAAAGCCCAGAATTTAAAAAAATAACCAATTGTCATTTTTGTTCTTGCAGAGAGGGATTCCAGGGTCTTCCTCCCCCCATTTATACTTCCTCAGCCTCCTTTGTTTTGAAGCATGTTTCTGTTCCCAAAGAGTACCATTTGGCTTCCATTTGGAAACAGAAGGACAGGGGAAAGGAAGCAGTGTGGTTCTGCGTGCCTCCACAAATAAGATCAAACCAGGGTGGCCGGTGACTCTGTTCACTTAATGTTATCTTGCCCTCCTCAGGCTGTTGTCTTGTGGGACCAGTGACCTGGAACCTGCTGGCTGGTTGGTTCTGGCTGAATGTGAAGTGGATAAGTGTGAACTACATTACTACCTTGCAATCAGGATGGAGCACACACCCGGGAGATAACTAATACCTGACTTATGTGCTCTCTTAGGCAACTTTATTCACTCAGCAGACAGCCAGCAAACATTGAACCCCCTGCATGTGTCCAGCTCTGTGCTGATTGCTGATAAAAGTGAGATGAACCAAAGGCATCTCTTACCTACCCTCAGGTTCTCGTGAGGGGCTTGGGGAGACCCATAGGTGGAGAAGCCCGTACCGTGTAGAGTGGTGAATTCTGCAGAGGTCAGGAGAGAGTCCCCTGGGAGCCCAGAGGCAGACCAAGTCTCCCAGCCTCTGGTGTGGGGAAGGCTTCACAGAGCAGAGGGCATGTGCCCATCCTGTAAGGGATTGTTGAGATTTTCTCATTCATGAGCCTGAAGGTTGGCAGGAACTATTCTCCCAGCAACAGGCAGTGCTGGGGGGTGGGGGCACGGGAGGAGGTGTTGTGTTTGGGTAGCATAGGCCTGTTCCTTGGGGGTCGTGTGAGGGTGTGGGGGACATGCCGGGCACAGGACCTGTAAGGTGGGCTGGGGTCAGATCAGGGAGGGTCCATGCATGAGTTGAAGTACTGGTACTGTTTCCAGGTGCCTGACCATGTACTTCTTGCGTTTCTCTAGTGCATTCTGCAAAGTGGGTCACCAAGAAGATAGGGTTGCCAAATAAAATACAGTTAAGGTTGAACTTCAAATAAACAATGAACAATTTTTTTAGTAGATGTCTATCCAAACTATTGCATTATTCATTTTTTATCAGCAATTAAGATTTAAATAGGTGCCCTGTGTTTTATTTGCTAAACCTGGCCATCCTAAAGATCAGTATAGAGCAGAATGTATTAACCTGGCAAAATCTTACTCTTAACCCAACCATAGGTTGAATGTTAATAAAAGATGGAATCAAAATTGTACTGTTAAAGCAAAGATACAAGAATTATAAACCTCTGTATTGATGTAAGATTGTTAAATTGTGCTTCACAACGTATAAAATGGATGTACATATGCTGTGTGCACTCACCAGACAAGGGGCGGATCTTCCTACAGCGGTAGCTGCAGAACAGAAACACATGCTGTGCTACACGCGATTGATCTGAGACTGGTAGTCCAGCCGTAATAGAAGTACAATAGTAGTTTTGCTCATCTGAGAATAATGAAGCACTTTGTGGGGATGATTTACATAATTGTCTTCTCTATTTAAAAACAACTTTTTAGAGGATTTTGGTCCTCTTTCCCTCTGAGCACTTCTCCTAAGCAAAGCAGAAGATCAAAGCTCAATTGGTGCAGAGAGAGTGTGTGTGCGTGTGTGTGTGTGTGTGTGTGTTTGAAATTCTATTCTGAGGAATTCAGGGCCTGGAGAACAAGCATCCTGAGATTCTGCCATTTTCTTCCTTCTCCCTGCCTCCCCCAGCGTGCAGGATGGTGTGGTGGAGTCAGGCAGCCTGGGGAGGGGGGGCAAAAGGTGGCCCAGTCCTTTTCTCTGGCGATAGCTGGGCATTGTGCTGGGGTGTGTGCATGGCTGTGTGGATCGAGGCCCAGGGTTTCGCAGTGATCAAGCCATGACCCACCCTCCTGCCTCTGGGACCCCTGCTCCCTGGACAGCTGCCAGCTGGCCCCCTGGGCCCCTGTGGCTGAGGAGTGTGGGCAGGTCAAGCAGGGATGCCCGAATCCAGGGTGGCCTGGCTTTAGGAAGTTGAGAGAACGATTCCTGGCCTTGATTTGAGCTGGCATTGTGAAGACTGCCCTAGTGTAGCCTGGGCTTTCAGAAATGCCCTCGCCCTATGTCAGGGGTTGCTTCTGGTTTCCAGGGACCATATATTGTGGGCCTCTTGATTTCAATACGTGGTTTAGGAAATTAATTTTATCACTTATGTAGACTCAGTCAATGAGTTGCCTAAAAAACAAACAACCCTTTCTCCTATAAAACAAAATGAACCAGAACTTCTTCTAAAGAGTTCTGATTCAGTAAGCCATAACAGTTCTGAGATTTCAGCCTGTGTGGTTTGGTCGGGGCCCACACAGGCCGTCATCCCAGGTCAAAGGAAGCACGTGAAAGAGGCAGGCTTCCTTAGGAACCTGACTCTCCCCACCCCGGGGACGCCAATGTACAGAACCAGTGATGGGAAGGTTTGTGTTCCTCACTGCTCACAGGGAGTCGGAAACATACCCTGAACGTCTGTGCTGCAGCCACAGCGTTTCAAGAACAGTGTGCCACACTTCCTGACAGCCACTCAGGACTTTGGGTAACTGTAACAAGGGTAGAGGCTCCGATTCCTGGAAAGTGCTTTGAGTCGTGTCCTGCTGGTTTTCTCTGGGTAGAAACCTGGTTTTTTTGCTTCCAGACCCAGCATTTAAATGACTTGTCTAAATAGGGGCTCCAATTAGATGGGCCTGTGGCCAGCAGAGTGAGTCCCTTCTTCCACTGTGTCCTTGGGAGTGGGTTGTGTTCTGGGCAAGCTCCTCTGGCTGTAGCCACCGCACTGGTGGCCGCCGAGTGGTCCCAGGCTGAGCTCTGGCAGAGTCCAGGCTATTTATGGAGCTGGCCCAGACTGTCCCTCTTGGAGGGGTCTTGGATGGTTGGTCTGTGGCTTATTCCTGCCTGCCCCACTCATTTGCCCTCCCTGGCCTGCCAGACTCCTCCTTTTGGGCAGGCAGTGTCACCCGCATACACACATCATTCACTGGTCTCTGAAACTTAACCTGAGGTTTAGAACAGGGCTTTCAGGGCGGACTGTATATACATGAATGAGGCTGAGCAGATACACCCAGAGGCCTTCCATGCACTGTAACATTGGGGTAGCATCCTCATCAGGGGATGCCTGTTGTCTGTATTTAGTTTAGGAGCACATTTCCTGTTTTTCTGATTTTAGGTGTGTTTGTCTCAATTGTAGGACTGGTCGCCATAAAGGATGCCCACGATATAGAGACCAGGCTCAATGAGGTGGAGAAGTTGCTGAAGGCCATCATAAGCATGCCATGTAAAGTAAGTGCGGCAGGTCCGGGCTGGGGGGAAGTTGGCACATCCGGCCAGCTTTCATATAACTGACCTGCTTGCTCCCTTAGCCGCTTGCCCCTTCCTGAAGTATCTAGCCGTGGGGAGATGGGTGGATATAACCCGAGAGAGAGACTCCTCTAAGCTCCAGTGGATTTATTTTTTTTCTCACTAGGAAAGTGGAAGACGGGCCAAGGAGGTGTTGAGTAGGAGGGGATGTGGCCCCTCCACTACAGTGGCTTTGCTTTGTTGCCTCTGTGCAGAAGCCCACGGCCTTGCTGGGTGTATTTGAGAAGAGGGAGTGTGGGAGCCCAAGGGGGTGTTAGCATCAACGGCGGCAGGTAGCCTTTAAGTGAAGTTTGCAGGCTTTGTGTGCAGCAGTGATGAAGAGCCTGGACTGGAGTCAGGCACCTGGACTGGCATCAGGCAGACCACCTAACTCCCTGTAAGCTTTTATCTATCTCCTCCCCTGTGCCTGGGAGGAGTCGACGCTCATCGTTTTTACAAAGCGAAGGGAGATGTGGTGTGACCCGGGCCCGTGTGGAGGGCTGAGGAACTGAGCCATCGTTTCCACTACCCCATCCTACCTGGCCCTGGGGCCCACCACGTGGGGCCCCCAGGAAGTGGAGAGTGCAGTGACTGCCGCCTCCTCTGTGTGGTCACAGGACTGTGGGCTATCGGAACAACTCAGCGGCATTAGCATCAGGCTGGGCCACCTTGCAGAGGATTAATTTTTAGTAATTAACCTATTTCTGCCCAGTATTCTAGGTCAGAAGTTGTGCTCACCTTCTTTGAAAGATCTCCTCTGGATCAGGTGTTAAAAAATGACAATGTACATAAAATTCAACCCAGCTTTCAAAGTCCGGTGAAAATATCAGGTAAGAGCTACAGGGAAAGGCCTGGGGAAATGCTGCCGTGGCTTTCTGGAAGCGTTTTCAGGGTGTGGCCTGTGCGGTGGGGCACGCCTCCCAGGCCTGGGCTCCGGAAAGGCCGTCTGTCTGTCCGTCCGACTGGATGCCGACAGCAGCGCTGAGTGGCTGTTACCAGACCTTTACCAAACAGTGTGCTTCCTGACCTGGAGTTCACACTCTTCCTACTTCCTCAGAGGGGTGTTTGGCGTATCAACTGGAACTTACTTAAGAAATAGTGTAATGATGAAAACATTACCAAGGCATTTTTGAAGCAACTTCTGGAACCAGTTGTGTAGCCTGCTGAAATAAGATGGTTCACATAATGTAGCATTGAATTTGTTCTTAGTTTTAGGGTGGCCATCGCCAAAGGGGGAACACACAGTTTAGGTGTCATGAGCATTGATAAATTAACTAAAAAATTAACTAAAGAGGCAAGGTTAGCAGTAGTAAGAGCAAATTGTCACGGCTGGCCAGCTCACATACAAGGTCAGGTAGAAAGGAAGGGGAAGCCTGGACTTCATTCACCCTTTTGGTAGTTTTCTAAGGTCTGGGTTGCACAGGTCACTAGAAGACTATTATTTTTTGTGGTACCGTTTTGGTGAAGGCTGCTGAGGAGCATTCTGTAGGAAAAGAGCTCTATCGTCAGGGTCTCAGATACTGGGCTTCCCCAGGCAATAGGCAGTCAGCTTGTTTTGGACTAAGAGGTAGCATTTGAGTGCCATCTTGGAGGCATTTGCCAGGTAGACAGGGATGAAAGGCAGTCAGTTGTAGGAGGAAATGCAGCTCAGCTAAACAGGAGAGCCTATGGAATATCTTGATCTGTAGGAAGGAGAGAGGAGGGATTCTGCATCCTGCATTCCATCAGTGAAGGGAGGAGGAAGGAGAGAAGAGCAGGAATGGAGGGGCAGGACTCAGAATGAAGTGGATTGAGGAAGAGTCAGTAGATGAGAGTGGAGAAGAGCCCAGAGCCAGATCCTAAGAAGAAATTGGTGGTCATGGTGATGGGGAGGAAGAGGAGGACAAACTGGGATGATGTCATTGAAGAAGAATGTCCTTTTGAGTTTGATGCCACAGCAGGGATGAGAGTCCTACTTGTGTGCTGGGTGAGGTGGACAGGTTAGGCAATTCTGGGAACCTAGAATGGAAGAGGTATTTCTAGATATGACTATGTGAGCAGAATGGGTTTTAAGCCTGGCTTTGTGTCTCTGCTACTTTTGGTATCTACCCACGGTAGCTTCCTGGGTTTTCTTAGAAGAGCAGGGAGGCTTAGGAGCTCTCCTTAGCTGGCACCGTTAGTGCCCAGACCTTCTTCATAGTGGGGTGAAAATGGCTGTGTATTCTAGTGGGTGTTTGTGGACTCTAGTCTTGTGGGCTCAGAGAGGGCTCTGGGGCCCTAATTGTCAGCTGTTTGGGGTTTTGCATGCTGTCACCGGGATTGGGGGCAAGCTTCTGTCCCTCAGTACACAGTGGAAGAGTCCTGGCACTGGTATCTCTGTTTTGCTTTCTTTCTTTCTGTTTTGAGCAAACAGGAGAGGAGAGCAAAGAGCAACACAATCCTTTCAGGGCCTGTGTGGTTGGCAGGAGCCGGACTGTGGCTTCGGGTTGGCCCCCGGAGTGTGAGGAAGACAGGCTGGAGCTGTGCGGAGTGCGTCTGCTTGGGTGACTCCTGGAGTGCAACCAGAGCATTCCCGGTCCTCTGCCTTAGCATCCTGTCTCATTGGGGACGTGGGTGAATGCACTGCTACGCTTACCCTACAGACCTGAGAGTGCTGAGAAGTTCAACAGTGATAGCTGTGGAGTTCTGTGCTGAGCTATTCTCTGTGTCTTTGTGTGAGGACCGAAGACAGTGGTTTTGGCTTGTACCGTACATGAGCCTCAGTGAGGCCTTGCATGCATGACTAGAGACGCAGTGTCCGGGTCCAGGAAGGTAGGGGTGGTGACCTCCATGTGCCAGCCAGGAACCTGAGTCATTTGGGGTGGCATGCTTTGCCCTGGGGACATAGCAGTGGGCAGAAGTAACTGCCGTGTTTGGGCTCTGCACAGAACACTTTGCAACAAATGGAGCTGCCTAACAATGGAGTTTGTAAATGTCCCCAAAAGCCTCAAGCCAGGGGGCCTGTCCAAGGAATCTCTGCATGAAGTGGAAGGCTGGGGGAGTACCTCTTGACCATTTCAGAGCTAAGAGACTCTGACTGCAAGGGGTTTCCTTCTCTTCCTCTGCCCTAGTCGATTGGGTACCAAGTCTGGGGATTCCCCCTTTGAGGCTACCCAGCCTTCACTTCTTTGTCCCTGGACTAGCCAGCCCTCTTTCTGAGCAAGTCTTCCCAACATAAGTTAGCATGTAGGTGCGCAGGTGTGCAGGGGTGCTCCCGCAGTTGTAAGATTCACTCTCATTGCTCATTGCATGAAGAAATCAGTATGCTAAGACAATGAACTGTGGTAAATTAAAAAACACTTTTCAATGAAACTGGTATCTGCAGTAACACTGACATCCCTTTGAAGAACTAGTGCATACATGGGCAACCTGTGTCCTTCGGCCTCGGTTCCATGTTTCAGGTGTTGCTGGATTTGGGGATCCCCAGGCCCTGAGCCTCAGACCTGGCACACCTTGAGAACATCCACATGTCTCTGTCAGCCTCATTCTTTCCCTAGTAAAGACCCCGGATAGGTACTGACATGGTCATCGCAGAACTCTTGATTCTTGGGCTCATCAATTTTCCCAAAACCTTATTCTCACAAATAAAACCCAAGTCCCCTAGTCATTCTAGGTGTGTCAGAGTCTGGCTGACTCTACCTTTTTGATTTTGTCACCATAGAACCCCACAGTGCAGACCCTCAGCCTCTTCTAGGCTGGGCTTTGCTTGTGCTGTGGCTGCCCCTCCACTGCCACCCCTATCCTGTGACATTGACTTCATTTGTGAAAACGCCCCGGCTTGCTGCCACTCACTCAGCCCCTCCTTTTCCACTCCCTACAGACATCTTAATACTTTCTCCTGTTCTTGACATGGGCTTTTAGAGAGGAGGTGCCTGGGGTTGGGCACTGGCCTCCCTGGCTGTCAGGGACTACTCTTCACACTCTTTGACTTGGGAGCGTTTAGCTTCTGCATACACAGCCTCCTAATGTTCAGATTGCAGTGGCCAGGGACTCCACTAGGTGGCGCCAGGCACTCATGGTATGAGAAATGAGCCTCATTCTGGGTCCTCAGCAAGGATTGTTAGGAAATACTGTGGACTATCTGGTGATGCTTTGGGTCAATACAATCTTAAACATTCTTCATCCCATGTTAATCTAAGTGCTTATCAAATCTAAGAATAAAAGGTATATATGAATTAATGAGCTGAAGTACTGATGGTATATAGAGCATATGAAAACATTGTTGCAGTTCAAAAAGAAGAAAAATCACTATTAGGCAAACACTGAGATAGTAATTATTGCCAAAAAGATCCATTGGTAGATGCTAAGATTAGTGGACAAAAGTTTCAGGAGAAATAGGAGTTGCAGAGTCTCAATGGATCTCCCCAAAAGCTATTTCTTAACTACCAAGAGAAGAATGGTAATCTTACTTTGTAGAAACTGGCAGAAACCTCCTTACCCAGGCGATCCAGACCCACATTCCAGGGGTAACACCAGCTGACATCACGTAACCCCTGCTGTGATGCACGCCAGAGAAGGCACTATCTCTCTGCAGGATTCCTGCCCAGGACATGCCACTTCAGCTGAGCTCATTAAAATATCTGAAAAATTGAGGGAAAGGCATCTTCAAAAGTGTCCCAGTCGTGAGAGAGGAGAACAGACTGATGAACTGTCAGAGTTCCTAGGACACTATGGCACAATAACTTAATGCACCAAGGGGTCCTCGGTGGGGTCTGGAACCAAAAAAATGGAGGGAAATTAGTGAGAAAGCTGGTGAGAGGGATGTTTAGTTAACAGTATTGTGCAATGTTAATTTTCTGCATTTGATAATTGTGCCATAGTTACCTAAAATGTTAACATTGGGACTTGGTGAGGGATAAGTGAGAACTCTGCACTATTTTTATAATGTTTTTGTAATTCTAAAAATAGCTCAAAATGTAAAGAAAAAGAAGAAATACACATCAGGACTCTACTTAATATGAAAAAATATGAATGCAGAGATGTAGCTTGAAAATGAGCTATTTCATGGAATCAGTCACATATGTGATTAAATTGGCTGGTAATTCTCTCCTTTTTTCTTTTGCTGTAGGTACTAAACTGATTTCTAAGAAATTTACATTTTAAGTATGTTTGAAGATAGATTCAAATGATATAACTTTTTTTACAATTACAGCATTGCTTTGCTTCTTTTTTAAAAAAATATTTATTTTTAGAGAAAGGGGAAGGAAGGGAGGAAGAGAGGGAGAGAAACAACAGTGTGTGGTTGCCTCTCACACACCCCCTACTGGGGACCTGTCCCACAACCCAGGCATGTCCCCTGGGAGTTGAACCAGTGACCCTTTGGTTCATAGGGTGGCACTCAGTCCACTGAGCCACACCAGTCAGGGTGCTTTGGTTTGTTTTTATTTGCATGACACAACAAATATGAAGACATTAGCAACAATGGCAGTAATAACTACCATTTATCAAGCCCTGGGCACTTAATAGGTTCTTTACAAGTCCCATCTTCTTTAATGGGCATCTAATGTCTTTAGGGATGGACACTCTCGTTCCCATTTTATAGATGGAGAAGCTGAGCAAGAAAGAGCCTGCTCCCCAGGGATAAATAGCAGAACTGGCTTTTTCTCAAGGGTCTAGATGGCCTTGCAAACCATTAAACCACATTTCTGTGCACAAAGGACTAGCATAGGTGACTAAGGAATATTGACCACATGTCTGCTCTCGGGGGCTGGTAAAGACTCCATTTTCTAGAGCTTCAAATTTCACATTTAAGAAAGATTGGGAAGTTCCCATACAAGGCGTCTCTTCATAACATTTAGCGATGTTTTGCAGCACTGCCATTTATTTTCACTTGTAAGGTTCTCCCCCAGAAATCCCCTTGGCAAGGGGATGGGAGAGGGGTGTGAGGGCTGTCTGCTGGCTTTGCTGACACGACTTTGAGGTTTTATATACTTCCTGAGATGGATAGATTTGAGTCAGACTTAAATGAAAACAGTTAAAGAAAGTGTGTGTGTGTGTGTGTGTGTGTGTGTGTGTGTGTGTTTTATTGCTTACATTAGTGGTCCCATACTTTTAAAATTGAGAGGTAAGAGAATCTTTGTCATTAAGGTTTAGCCATCTTCAGAATCACTGAGGCTTTGGTAAACATCTTTTTGTATCTTCTTGCACCTAGAAATGTAATTGACCCTAGAGATCCCACACACGGACTTTCTGTTGGTTTTCGGTGTTCCTTCTCAGGACTTGTAGGCTTTTTGTGTTCCTTCTCGAGCGGGTTGGAGCCCTCGTGGGCTCCCAGCAGGAAGGCAGGGCCGGGAAGAGTGTGCTGTGCTGACGTCACTGGGGGCAAGGCTGACTAAGCTGGTGCTGCAGAAAACCAGTGAAACTTGAGCTGCCACTTCTCCAGAAAGCCCAGTGGAAATTTTAGCAGTGAATTACTTTGCAGATCTTATTGATGAATAGTCATTTAAGATCACAGAGCTCAGGGACTTCTGGCCAAGATGGAGGTGTAGGTAGATATACTGTGCGTTTTTTCACAACCCAAAGAAGGACAACAACAAATTTAAAAACAAAAAACAACCAGAACTGACAGAAAATCAAACTGTATGGAAGTCCAACCACCAAGGAGTTAAAGAAGACACACTCATCCAGACCGGTAGTGGGGCAGAGACAGGCATCCAGGCAGAGAGGACTCATGGCAAGAAGGTGGCTGGTGGACACAGTGAGGCGGCGGATTGTGGTCTGGGTGATCTCACATTCACATGCAGATAAACTGGGAGAAACAACAGGGGAACAGGATGGACTGCACAACCCAGGGACCATGAGTGAGGAAATAAAGCCTCAAACCACTGGTTGAAAACACCTGTGGGGGCTGAGGCAGCGGAAGAAACTCCCAGCCCCATAGGAGAGTTCATTGGAGAGACCCACAGGGTCTTAGAATGAACACAAACCCACCGACATGGGAATCAGCACCAGAAGAGCCCACTTTGCTTGTGGGAATCGGGGGAAATGACTGAAGTCTGGCAGAGAGTGGAGCAAGCAGCATTGTTCCCTCTCAGACCCCTCCCCACATACAGTGTCACAACACAGCGATGTGGGTTACCCCACCCAGGTAAATACCTGAGGCTCCCCCCCTCACTAAATAACAGGGGTGTCAAAAAAAATGGCCCAAATGAAAGAACAAATCAAAGCTGCAGAGAAAATACAACTAAGTAATGAAGATAGAGCCAACCTATCAGATGGCACAGTTGAAAGCACTGGTATCAGGATGCTCACAGAACTGGCTGAATTTGCTCACATATTAGCTGAAAAAAATGAAGGCTATGCTAAGTGAAATAAAGGAAAAGGCACAGGGAACCAATAGTGATGGGAAGGAAACTGGGACTCAAATCAACAGTGTGGACCAGAAGGAAGAAAGAAACATTCAACCACAAAAGAATGAAAAAACAAGAATTCAAAAAAATGAGAGGCTTAGGAACCTCCAGGACATCTTTAAACATTCCAGCATCCGAATTGTAGGGGTGCCAGAAGGAGAACAGGAAGAGCAACAAGTGGAAAAGTTATCTGAACAAATAATAAAGGAGAGCTTCCCCAATCTGGCAAAGGAAATAGACTTCCAGGAAGTCCAGGAAACTCAGAGAGTCCCAAAGAAGTTGGACCCAAGGAAGCACACACCAAGGCACATCATAATTACATTACCCAAGATTAAAATGAAGGAGAGAATCCTAGAAGCAGCAAGAGAAAAGGAGACAGTTACCTACAAAGGAGTTCCCATCAGACTGTCAGCTGATTTCTCAAAAGAGACCTTACAGGCAAGAAGGGGCTGGAAAGAAGTATTCCAAGTCATGAAAGGCAAGGACCTACATCCAAGATTGCTCTATCCAGCAAAGCTCTCATTTAGAATGGAAAGGCAGATAAAATGCTTCTCAGATAAGGTCAAGTTCAAGGAGTACCTCATCACTAAGCCCCTATTAAATGAAATGTTAAAGGGATTTATCTAAGAAAAAGAAGATAAAAAATATGAACAGTAAAATGACAGCAAACTCGCAATTATTAACAACCACACCTAAAACAAAAACAAACTAAGCAAACACCTAGAATAGGAACAGAACCACAGAAATGGAGATCACATGGAGGGTTAGCAACAGGGGAGTAGGAGGGGGAGAGAGGGTAAAGGTATAAAGAGTAAGTAGCATAAATGGTAGGTAGAATAGATAGGGGAGGTTAAGAATAGTATAGGAAATGTAGAAACCAAAGAACTTATTATATGTATGACATATGGACAGGAACTGAAGGGGTGGAAGGGGGTGTGCAGGGTGGAGGGGAGTGAAGGGGGAAAATGGGACAACTGTAATAGCATAATCAATAAAATATATTTAAAAATAAGATAATAGAGCTCATTGTTGCGCTGAGCTGCAGGGTCCGAGCTCCCGGCCCATGCCAGTTCAGCTGCCGCACCCTCAGGCATCCCATTCCCACACCTTCCAGCACCGGACCGCCAGAACCACGTCCTCAAAACGCTAACGCCATACAGCCAGTGTGGACATGAAGACGTTTTCTTTGTTGGTCTCTTTAAATTATCACACTTTGTGCTTGTTGGTAAAAAAAATCAATTTATATACAGAATTAGGTAAAGTAAAAAGTGAAGTCGCCCATTTGGTTTAAAATGCACACTTCTCTCATTCAATGGTCAGGGCAGCCCAGGGCGGTGATGGTGTTATCCTGCCTCAGACGTGTGTGAGAGCCTAGAAACCTGCACCTGTGGCAGCGTGCCCCGGGCCTGGACTCAGACCCAGACTGACAGATGTGAGCTCAATGCTCTTTCTGCTCCAGCTTTCAGTGCATGGGGCAGGGTGTGTGGGGAGAGAGCTCAGACAACCAGAGCCTTTTCCTAGGGGAGAGAGGGTCCTCTCAGCTTGCATATGTCAGCTCAGCCAGTGTGGCTCCTGTGAAGCTTGGTGTCAGCCCCCGAATCTGTGTGGCAGAAGTTCAGAATGGGCTCCAGAATGCACCTTCTCTCAGTGTGGAGGAGATGGGGCAGTGGGTGGAGGAAGAGGTCTGGAGATTGGTGTAAGCCTCAGACTCTAAAATTTCAAAACCTAACCCTTCCTGAGTTGTTTTTTTTTTTTACTGTTTTCATTTTCAGAAATCATGAGGTCGAATGGGTTTTGTTTAGCCAATACGGAAACTATCGTTATTGACCACAGTATACCAAACGGAAAAGAGCAGCACCTGGGTGTGGACCCAGCAGAGCATTTGTAAGTATGCTGACTTGAATGTAGTTTTGTGGATGGGATCCTGGAGCTGTCAGCCAGTGCCAGGGGCTGGGGTTCATTGCC